>NC_092127.1:70351526-70660957 GCF_043159975.1 Macaca nemestrina | reverse complement strand
CACCAGAGTTCATGTAAGTTCTAATATATACACACAAACTCTTCAACCACCTACTTTCCCCTCTAACACTTATTCACTAATTTTTAAAAAAAAATTATTTTACATTTTCAATGTATACTTCTTCCTCCCCTTCTTTTTTTTTTTTTTTTTTTTTTTCTCTCTCTCTCTTTATTTCCTCCATTATAAGTCTTCAGGAAAGTAATCAACGTCCTGGGACTCTACAGTTGTCCCCACAGCACCAATATTCTACTTTACAAAGTGCCTGAAGGAAATACCTTGGCTAAGCAGTTACTGATCATGGGAAAGAAATTTTTACCTACAATGAGATCTAAATAAGATGAGAAGATTTAAAATAAGATCTGTCAAAATGTTACACAGTTTTCCAGCCTGATTAAGGATAATATTCAGCATCAACTTGTATTTCCCAGGAAATCACTGTAAATGTATCTCTCTGGCAGCAGTGATTTCCTACCGGCAATGTAACTTTGACAAGCGGCTACTTCTTGGAATTGGAGTGCTGCTTCTGTTTTGGAGCTGTCTCAAGAGGAGGTCAGTTGGTAATTTGGATTAATTGGGGGATATAAGTAGAAGCATGGAAATGGTATGTGAAAAGATAATCCAGAACCTGTGATGAACAACTATCCTTTAAAAATGTTAAACATTCAGACTATTAGGCATGCTGGAAGATAAGCAGAGTCAGTCAGATTCCCAAAGGATTATGCCCAGAGGCTAAAAGGAAAAGAGTCTGTATCAACTGCATTTATTAAAGACATTTCCATGTGAAAGAGATATGAGAAGCAGCTTATATGTGCTTTCTACTTTTAGCTTTACCATATATGACATTCACTAGGCCTACATGGACAAAAAAGGTACAGTTCAATAGGCTATTTACTGTACAAGTGCTTTTGAGAGAGCAGTACTATTCTAGTTAGACTTTTAAAAATAAGTGTGAAATTAAAGAATATTTTCTGAATTAAAAAATAAAATCCTATCATGTGTCTTCTAAAAACAAACAGAGCTTGAGGATAAGACACTTAATACATTGTATTAGTTCTAAGAATATATTTATATTTTTAAAAATAATGTTTACTAAAAAAATCTAATGTTTTTAATTGGCTCTTAACCTAAAACTTTGCTTTTTTTGCACTTTCAGAAGATTATAGTTTTGTTAGCTTGTTAGTGACACTTGGGAGATTGTTTTCCCTTTTTCCTTTGAACAATACTATTAGAGAGTCTATTTGTTCTAACTGTACCTACAGCTTGTATTAGATTTGGATACCTCTTTAATTTGGAAGTTAGTTTTTTATTTTTGGGTTTCTTTTCATTGAAAAATACTGAAAATTTTTACTGAATCAGACTTTTCATAATAAATGTAAGAGCATAACTATTATCTTTATGGTCTTATGGTCATTTGTAGTTTAAAACGCTCTCATTTATTGAGAGCATTTAAAATGCTCTCAATTTCAATTTGATATTGAGGAGCTAACAGCCCAGGGAGTGGGGAATTCCCATCCACATTGTTCAGAGGAATGCAAGGTCAGTGAGTGATAGGAAGTGACTTGTGCAACAAACTGCAGAGCTATAGCTTGAATTCTGATTTATTCCAACTATTTATGTCCTCTATGCTATATGTGCAAGAAACAGCTTGCAGACTGGATGTGCAGAAAAGCATACAGTTTCAGAGAAAGGTACCATTCTCACTGGTCTGTGACGTGAATGAAGCCCTTAAACCATGCTCCCTGGTAAGCATTCTAATTGTCTCTGGTCATTTGTCTCTCCCATTCTCTATAGGAGCTGCCACATACCTTTGCATCCTTATTAAGCTCCTCCCCATAAGCTCCTTCTCCACCTCCCTTGCAGGAGGTGTAAATGTAAACTTACATTCTTCTTCACAAAGAAAATAGAAAACCTCAGGTAAGAACTCTCTTGCCTTTCCCCACTAATTTACCAGCATCTCTCCAACATTTTCCTTTCTCTCCTCCTGTTACAATGGAAGCGGTATCCTCTCTCTTCTGACTTCTCAGAGGCTTTGTCTAATCCTGTACCATGTCTAAATCTGGCCCCTCAAGATCCTTTCATCCACAAGGGAGAATTATATTTTGTTGTCTAATTCCAGGCCACTTGCAGGTGACATATTTAATTGCTGTATGTTCCCATATAACCTTGTGCCTAAAAGCACTCATAACACTATTTTACTTTTCAAAACCACTACTACATTCTCAAATCCATGACTCACAGGTCCAGCCTGTTTACTGTTATATCTCCTGTAGCACAATACCTGAGTCAGTCAATGGTTTCTGAATGAACAAACACAATATCTCAGGTACCCACAAATACACGCTCAGGATAACTTGTGATAGGTATTAAAGCAAAAGGTCAAAAAAAAAAAAAAAAAAAAAAAAAAAACCCAGAAGAAATCTTCAGAGGGGTCAGGAAAGCCTTCATTCAAGGAAGATATGGGCACTTATGAGGAGCTATTTGTTCACTGAAAGAGAGAAGGTAAGAATTTCAACCAGTGAGAACAGCTTAACACAGGAAGAAAAACCCAGGGTTTGTTGGTGACCAGCAGGCAGGTAGCCTCGAACAGCTGGGCTGAAGGGAGATAAAGAGAAAGGCTGGAGTGATTTTGAGGAGAGCCTTCAAAGCCAGGTAGGGTAGCAGTACACTGACCCAGCAGGTTTCAAACAGACAGATGCACACACACCCCTACCTAAAATCAGTTGTTACTACATGGTAGGAATTCTGATAAACGTTGGTAAGATATTTCACCATTCATTAAAACGATATTCTTGGAAAAATAGTACATTTGGTATAAATTTTGAAACCTGCTTATAAATTAGCAAATTCTATCACATGTTTTAACATTATCATGAAGGGTTTTAAGAATTTCTGTTTGTTTCATCATCTCATATTTCACTCAATTCATTAAATTCTTGGGTTGATTTTTTAAATAAACTCAAAATATGTTTGAATACTATGAACAATTTTTAAATTAAATTTCTAACTAAAAAACTTCACCCGTTAACAGCAGTATGTTAGCTTCACCTTCACCACTGATCCCAAGGGCCTACATTACAGAGTAAATTCTCAATAAATATTTGAGTGGATGACAAGGAAGAGAGATAGGAAAGGAGTGAGGGAGGGGAAAACTGAAGGAAGGGAAGCAGAGGGGAGGGGAGGGGAGGGAAGGGGAGGGGAGGGGAGGGGAAGGGGAGGGAGACAGAGAAGTCTCCTTTGGAATTGAGGATACCTGCCAGCTCTTTTATCACAGAAGATCTGGGTGTAATGAACCCTAATGTGCTTTCATCCCAAAATATGCACTGATAACTACACTAGGAGATTCATCTCTTGGAATGGCCAAAAATGCTTTAAAGCAAGCACAGCTGTGACCTTTCTACCCAGGCCTCTAACGCCAGGAGGGCTTTTTGGTGGGAAGGTCATGTTAAACTGTACACTGAAGTCTATGAAAGGGCAGCTCCTGGTGAGAGGGCATCCTTAGTTTCAGAAGGGAAAATAAATACCAATGCAGTTAAGAGAGCACCCTAATCCGGTTTCCTGTCCTAGTTCATAACTAAACTATCAATGGTAGGTAACGATTCTTAAGCAAAAAATGGTCTGTTTGGATCAGGTTATGCTGACATAGTATTGCAAGTTATGGGCATATTTGCAAAGATCAGCATTATTTCTCTTGCTAGAACAGATGTTTAAAACTTCCGAGTAAGATACTGTCTCTCCAGAATTTTACACTTGAGCAACATTTTGCCACATTTCTTACAATCTCTGACCTATTATAATTTATCTTTTATCTCTATGGGAAAATTACATGTTGTCTAGTTATAGGCCACTAGCAGAAAACATACTTCATTGTTACAACAATGTATAATGTTCTACGGAAGATTAATATATCTTAAACTAGAAACCCTTCTATATCTAGTGTTTTTTCTTCTATGACAGAACAATTGGCAGCTTTCTGCTCCTCAAAGGAAAGTTGTGAAATATTCTAAAGATAAAAGTGTTAAAAATAATAAGCCCAGAGGCAAACTATCTTTGTCTCTCTGGCAGAATTATAAATTAGTCAAAGTATTCCCTCCATTAGTCTTACTTCCTTATAAGGCCATAAAAAGAGATTTCCCTCTATGTGAGGGTCTGAATTTATTTATTCATTTATTTTTTACTATACTTTAAGATCTAGGGTACATGTGCACAATGTGCAGGTTTGTTACATAGGTATACATGTGCCATGCTGGTTTGCTGCACCCATTAACTCGTTATTTACACTAGGTATTTCTCCTAATGCTATCCCTCCCCCAGTCCTCCACCCCTAACAGGCCCCAGTGTGTGATGTTCTCCAACCTGTGTCCAAGTGGTCTCATTGTTCAATTCCCACCTATGAGTGAGAACATGCAGTGTTTGGCTTTCTGTACTTGTGATAGTTTGCTCAGAAGGATGGTTTCCAGCTTCATCCATGTCCCTGCAAAGGACATAAACTCATCCTTTTTTTATGGCTGCATAGTATTCCATGGTGTATATGTGTCACATTTTCTTAATCCAGTCTACCATTGATGGACATTTGGGTTGGTTCCAAGTCTTTGCTATTGTGAATAGTGCCACAATAAACATATGTGTGCATGTGTCTTTATAGTACCATGATTTATACTCCTTTGGGTATATACCCAGTAATGGGATGGCTGGGTCAAATGGTATTTCTAGTTCTAGATCCTTGAGGAATCACCACACTGTCTTCCACAATGGTTGCTAGTTTACAGTCCCACCAACAGTGTAAAAGCATTCCTATTTCTCCACATCCTCTCCAGCACCTGTTGTTTCCTGAATTTTTCATGATCGCCATTCTAACTGGTGTGAGATGGTATCTCATTGTGGTTTTGATTTGCATTTCTCTGATGGCCAGTGATGATGAGCATTTTTTCATGTGTCTGTTGGCTGCATAAATGTCTTCTTTTGAGAAGTGTCTGTTCATATCCTTTGCCCACTTTTTGATGGGGTTGCTTTTTTCTTGTAAATTTGCTTAAGTTCTTTGTAGATTCTGGATGTTAGCCCTTTGTCAGATGAGTAGATTGCAAAAATTTTCTCCCATTCTATAGGTTGCCTGTTCGTTCTGATGGTAGTTTGTTTTGCTGTGCAGAAGCTCTTTAGTTTAACTAGTTCCCATTTGTCTATTTTGGCTTTCATTGCCACTGCTTTTGGTGGTTTAGACATGAAGTCCTTGCCCATGCCTGTGTCCTGAATGATATTGCCTAGGTTTTCTTCTAGGGATTTTATGGTTTTAGGTCTAACATTTAAGTCTCGAATCCATCTTGAATTAATTTTTGTATAAGGTGTAAGGAAGGGATCCAGTTTCAGCTTTCTACATATGGCTAGCCAGTTTTTCCGGTACCATTTGTTAATTAGGGAATCCTTTCCCCATTTCTTCTTTTTGTCAGGTTTGTAAAAGATCAGATAGTTGTAGATGTGTGATATTATTTCTGAGGGCTCTGTTCTGTTCCATTGGTCTATATCTCTGTTTTGGTACCAGTACCATGCTGTTTTGGTTACTGTAGCCTTGTAGTATTGTTTGAAGTCAGGTAGCATGATGCCTCCAGCTTTGTTCTTTTGGCTTAGGATTGTCTTGGCAATGCAGGGTCTTTTTTGGTTCCATATGAACTTTAAAGTAGTTTTTTTCCAATTCTGTGAAGAAAGTCATTGGTAGCTTATTGGGGATGGCATTGAATTTATAAATTACCTTGGGCAGTATTGTCATTTTCATAATATTGATTCTTCCTATCCATGAGCATGGAATGTTTTTCCATTTGTTTGTGTCCTCTTTTATTTCGTTGAGGGGTGGTCTGTAGTTCTCCTTGAAGAGGTCCTTCACATCCCTTGTAAGTTGGATTCCTAGTTATTTTATTCTCTTTGTAGCAATTGTGAATGGGAGTTCACTCATGATTTGGCTCTCTGTCTGTTATTGGTGTACAGAGATGCTTGTGATTGTTGCACATTGATTTTGTATCCTCAGACTTTGCTGAAGTTGCTTATCAGCTTAAGGAGTTTTGGGGCTGAGATGATGGGGTTTTCTAAATATACAATCATGTCATCTGCAAACAGGGACATCCAACTTCCTCTTTTCCTAATTGAATACCCTTTATTTCTTTCTCTTTCCTGATTGCCTTGGCCAGAACTTCCAACACTATGTTGAATAGGAGTGGTGAGAGAGGGCATCCCTGCTAGCTTTTGAATGTGTTTGCTCTTGCTTCTCTAGTTCTTTTAACTGTGACTTTGGGTGTCGATTTTAGATCTTTCCTCCTTTCTCTTGTGGGCATTTAGTGCTATAAATTTCCCTCTACATACTGCTTTAAATGTGTCCCAGAGATTATGGTATGTTGTGTTTTTGTTCTCATTGGTTTCAATGAACATCTTTATGTCTGCCTTCATTTCGTTATTCACCCAGTAGTCATTCAGGAGCCGGATCTTCAGTTTCCATGTAGTTGTGTGGTTTTTGAGTAAGTTTCTTAATCCTGAGTTCTAATTTGATTGCATGTGGTCTGAGAGATAGTTTGCTGTGACTTCTGTTCATTTACATTTGCTGAGGAGTGCTTTACTTCCAAATATGTGGTCAATTTTAGAATAAGTGTGATGTGGTGCTGAGAAGAATGTATATTCTGTTGATTTGGGCTGGAGAGTTCTGTAGATGTCTATTAGATCTGCTTAGTGCAGAGCTGAGTTCAACTCCTGGATATCCTTGTTAACCTTCTGTCTCATTGATCTGTCTAATATTGACAGTGGGGTGTTAGGGGGTCTCCCATTATTATTGTGTGGGAGTCTAAGTCTCTTTGTAGGTCTCTAAGGACTTGCTTTATGAATCTGGGTGCTCCTGTATTGGGTGCATATGTATTTATGATAGTTAGTTCTTCTTGTTGATCTCTTTACCATTATGTAATGGCCTTCTTTGTCTCTTTTGATCTCTGTTGGTTTAAAGTCTGTTTTATCAGAGAGTAGGATGGCAACCCTTGCTTTTGTTTTCCATTTACTTGGTAGATCTTCCTCCATCCCTTTATTTTGAGCCTATGTTTGTCTCTGCATGTGAGATGGGTTTCCTGAATACAGCACACTGATGGGTCTTGACTCTTTATTCAACTTGCCAGTCTGTGTCTTTTAATTGGGGGCATTTAGTCCATTTACATTTAAGGTTAATATTGTTATGTGTGAATTTCATCCTGACATTATGATGTTAGCTGGTTATTTTGCCCATTAGTTGATGCAGTTTCTTCCTAGCATCGATGGTCTTTACAATTTGGCATGTTTTTGCAGTGGCTGGTACCAGCTGTTCCTTTCCATGTTTAGTGCTTCTTTCAGGAGCGCATGGAAGGCAGGCTGGCTGGTGACAATATCTCTCAGCATTTGCTTGTCTGTAAAGGACTTCATTTCTCCTTCACTTATGAAGCTTAGTTTGGCTGGATATGAAATTCTGGGTTGAAAATTCTTTTCTTTAAAAATGTTGAATATTGGCCCCCACTCTCTTCTGGCTTGGAGAGTTTCTGCTGAGAGATCTGCTGCTAGTCTGATGGGCTTCCCTTTGTGGGTAACACGACCTTTCTCTCTGGCTGCCCTTAACATTTTTTCCTTCATTTCAGCCTTGGTGAATCTGACAATTATGTGTCTTGGGGTTGCTCTTCTCGAGGAGTATCTTTGTGGTGTTCTCTGTATTTCCTGAATTTGAATGTTGGCCTGTCTTGCTAGGTTGGGGAAGTTCTCCTGGATAATATCTTGAAGAGTGTTTTCCAACTTGGTTCCATTCTCCCTGTCATTTTCCGGTACACCAATCAGATGCAGATTTGGTCTTTTCATATAATGAAAAGAGGGGGCTTTGTTCGTTTCTTTTTACTCTTTTTTCTCTAAACTTCTCTTCTTGCTTTATTTCATTAATTTGATCTTCAGTTACTGATATCCTTTCTCCAGAAGTGGAGAAAACAGCGGCAGCAGGCCTTGTTGAGCTGTGGGGGGCTCCGCCCAATTCAAGTTTCCCTGGCTGCTTTGTTTACCTACTCAAGCCTCAGCAATGGTGTACGCCCCTCCCCCTGCCAGGCTGCTGCCTCGCAGGTCGATCTCAGACTGCTGCACTAGCAGTGACCAAGGCTCCTTGGGCGTGAGACCCGCCAAGCCAGGCACAGGATATAATCTCCTGGTGTGCCGTTTGCTAAAACTGTTGGAAAAGCGCAGTATTTTGGTGGGAATGTCTCGTTTTTTCCAGGTACAGTCTGTCACGGCTTCCCTTGGCTAGGAAAGGGAAATCCTCCAACCCCTTGCGCTTCCCAGGTAAGACGATGCCCTACCCGGCTTCGGCTCACCCTCCATGGGCTGCACCCACTGTCCAACCAGACCCAGTGAGATGAACCGGGTACCTCCGTTGGAAATGCAGAAATCACCCGTCTTCTGCATCGATCACACTGGGAGCTGCAGACCAGAGCTGTTCCTATTCGGCCATCTTGGAATGGACCCCTGAGGGTCTGAATTTAAATGACACCTTCTCAATAAGGCCTGCCCTGAACACCCTATTTAATCTACAAAACCCACACTCCACCTCCTCCCAGGCAGATGTCATCCCCCAAGTCTGCTCTACTTTTTCCTTCCTCCATAGCCTCAGATAACCTTACCAGTTTCACTGTCTAGTCTCCATTAGAATGTAAGCTCCATGAGGGCAGAGATCTTTGTCCACTCTGTTCACTGACATATCTCAAGTGCCAAGAACAGTATCCGGTACATACTGGGAGAACAATAAGTATTCACTGAATTGAATTGGTTATTCTTAAATTCTTTTTGAAATAAGGTGACATAAACAAAGTATTTCATAAAAATGGTCATAGTTTATAAACTATCATATCAAATAACCATGGATTATTGTATAGATTAAGGTATATGAGGTGACTGAAAACATCACTAAAATCCCAGGAGTGATTATACAAGTGACATAAACAAAGTACTTCATAAAAATGGTCACGCTTTATAAACTATCATATCAAATAACAATGCATTATTGTCCAGATTATGGTATATGAGATGACTGAAAACATCACTAAAATCCCAGGAGTGATTATACAATTATAAATACAAGTATAAAACTGTTTCCGTAAAGAAGCTTAACAGAACTCAAACCAAATGATCAACTGCCTTTAGAGTAGACATCTATAGAAGCTATGCATTTGTCCAAATATGTCTAAAACTTTCTCTACAAATTCCTTTCAGAGTGGAAAAAAATACAGGACTCTAAGGGTCACGCAGTTCAATCTGTTATCGATGTAAACACTGGAGACTGGCCAGGCATAGTAGTTCATGCCTGTAATCCCAGCAATTTGGGAGGCTGAGGCGGGCAGATCACTTGAGCCCAGGAGATCAAGACCAGCCTGGCCAACATGGCGAAACCTCATCTCTATTTAAACAGAAGAAAACATTGGTGATTAATCATCCTCCGTGCTCTGGCTGGGCTACTTCCAGTAATACAGCAAATCATCTTTGGTGAGTTAATTTGATTTGAGCATACAGCCAAAAATCATTTGAAGGAGAGCATTTTTGAAAACAGGGTTAAAAAAAGTTGAGAAAAAATTTTAATTTAAAAAACAGATGACCAATTCAAAAGCATTTTGAGAAATAAATACATTTATATATTTATTCTATATCAATAAACTGAAATAAGAGGAAAGATGACTTCTTATCAGAAATAAAAGTTGATAAATATGAAACATTTTCTATTCTTTTCTGTAAGAAAGAAGAAATATAGACAAAATTATATCTGAACTACTTAAAGAATTTTTCAAAACTTTTCAAACCATAGAGGACAAGGGAGTACGGGATGTAGTAAACCAAAAAAAACTTAAATCTCATTCCATGTTAGACTACAATGTACTTTAATTTACAGTTCAGGATAAAGGAAAGTAGTCTCTGTGGTAGGTGAACTCCAGGATATCTACAGACACTAGATTTGATAATTACGGTTCTTCTCTTTCACCTGCATTTTACAGAAATATTTTTCAAGAAAGTAAATGATAGTTGTATTTTCCCAAACAACAAATAACATTTTAACGATTTTTACATGCTCTTTTTTGTTACACATACTGTTCATAAGATCCTTCCCTGCCTCTGCCCCGCCCACCAAATACACACAAAGACACACTCACGAATACTATATACCTTCCTCTGTGAGATGATATTGACAGAAACACTGCAGTGGAGGGGAATAAAAGTGAAACCTAAGCTAAACTTTATGGAGAATTTTACTGTCCTGCAAATTCCTTATGCAACTGTTATTCTAGTCAGCGCAGCTGTTTTTATCTGCTGGCAATACTAAAGCAATAATCATTTGTAGTGGGTCCCCAAAGGGCTGTTTTTTATAAGAACATATGTGTGGGAAATAAAATATTTTCATTGCTATAGACCACGGAAACTGAACTCAAGCAGACAGCTGGATAAAGAGATGACTCCTGAATACAAGATCCTGGCCTTAGTTTGGCATTTAAATTGTCAATTCCTTTCTTACCTACTTTGTAACACTTTCAGTACCAAATATGGCATTTGTATACAACAAGCTCAATAAATGTTTGAGCACAGGCAGATCTCTATGGTAAAAATGTCACCAAATTACTTGGCATCAAAATTCTGTACTTCTATATATAAATGATATTGTATGACTAAAATATCATAGTTAAATATTATTTAGCTAAAAATGTGCCATATACTGTTTTAGGTCCTAGAAATGCAATAGTGAGAAAAATCAGATGTGGTCCCTACCCCTGTGAACCCAGCAGGAAAAAGATGTTAGTCAAATCTACATCTCAAAATTACAAACTGGGATTCATGGTATGAGTTGAGCTACAGGGGAGAATGGGGCTGGAGAAGTATCCCAAAAGCTCTCCTCAGGAAGTGACTAAAAGGACAGAATAGTGTGAAGGAGTTGAGGAAAAATCATTCCAGCAAATGTTTGTGAAACACCTTATGAAAAAATAAAGTCTATATAAATGTTTATGTTATGGTGATGCTTATCATTCGAATAGTAAGAAACAGAGAAAATGGTGATCTAATATCAAATGACAGATACCATGCAGCATTCCTTCAAAATCAGAGTAATTAAGCCTCTTTCCCATTTACATATGAATATAAATTGTGGAGTGTAACTCAGTTTAGACTTATATAATAATATGTAGCTAGAACCACTGAAGGGGTTTGATAACATCCCTCTTAAATGTATACACTTTAAGTCAATATAAATTGCCTGAAGTTTTCATACTTCTCTTTCTTGTATATAGCAGACACCCAAAATCAAGATTATAAGACTAAAATAAAATTTTCCATGGTGAAATTTAATATTGTACAGCAAATAATCATAATATTGATGAAGATAAGACTGGTTTATTTTTAAACAACTACAGGTTAAGGGGTATTATTGTAATTTTACTTACAAAAGAAATAAGGCTCAAAAAAGTAAATGTTTCAAGGTCATTCTGCTAAAATAGAGTCAAGTTATGCACCTAACTCCATCTAACTCCCAAATTCCTGCCCTAGCCACCACATTCATGACAATGCTGTATTCCTCACAAAAAAAAATCACTTCAAAAATAATCTGTGCTTTCAAACATTTCAAGATACAATGTCAAATTAAAAGTTTAGACAGGGTTTTCTTTTCCTACATTTTTCTTTCTTCTTTCTTAAAAGTATAATTTTGTTTATTAATTTTTTTAGCCTTTTATTCAATGGGAACTTGATTCCTATGAAGCTTTTTAATACAAACATTAAAATATTTGACTTTCTTGTACTTGATCAGCAAAGATGCACAGCTGCACATGTTGTAGATCCTGGTATTCTTGAATTATCTAAATATCCACAAAATTTGACAGAAGTTAGAAGCATGAAGCAAGGTATAGATAGTATATTTCATTGATTCTAAAATCCCTTCAATTCTAAGAGACATCAAACCTTCCAGGTCAACATGACACATTGCTAAGAAGCCTTTGTTAATAAGGCATATTTCTATTTTTAAAATGTTAAAATATGAGAAAATATAGGTCTTCGAATGGACAGAAATCGCAGCAAAAAGGCTCTAACTCAGTTCCTCGTCTGTGGTGGCTTCTCAATTCTCCCCACTGTTTCACAGCCAGGAAGGCTGATTTGGGTCCTCAACCACTAGGGCACGGAAGATCGTCAAACCCACACTTACATCCACTGAAAACTAAACCATGACAGAATGTTTTCTTTGTATTGTTTCTCCCGAAGTTGTTCCCCATTTAATAAAAGAATAAAGATTTACAGGAATCATTCTGTGATTAAGAAAACAAGCTTCGTGCATTTAGCTTCCAAAATGTAACTTCAAAAGAATTCAAATGACCTTTGCCCTGACAAATGTGACTCTCCCTACACATGTGCTATAAGGCTAGAACACTGTTCTAAAAGGGGATGATATTCTGTTCTTCAGCTGCCAAACTTTTTCATAGTACTTTTTCGTAGCACTATATAAACAGTGACCAAAAATCTTAAGAGATGAGATTCAGTTTCAAAACTAACTTGATAAAACGGAGGTATTTTACATGTTATATTCATCATTTTATTTCTAAATATATGCATTTTATATTTCCAAGTTTTTATGTTGATACTTTAAAAATACTTCATTAAAGCAGACAAGATTATGATACACAACTTAAAAAATAAATTCTGGTTTTTGAAGTTTTCATTTAAAAACAAGTAAGTTAAGTCTTCTTTAAGTTCTTTATAGGCCATGATATACAGTAATCAGTTTAATTTCAGAGCACACTTATCACTAAACTAGCTAAATTTAGGCTATATGTGAAAATGTATAGTCTCCCAGCCTTCATGTGTTCTCTTTATTTTTAAAGTTGAGGCTGGATATGGTGACACAAGCCTGTAATCCCAGCACTTTGAGAGACCAAGGCAGGTTGTTTGCTTGAGCTAGGAGTTTGAGACCAGCCTGGGCAATATAGCGAGACCCTGTCTTTACAAAAAAATACAAAAATTAGCCAGGCGTGGTGCATGTGGCTGTGGGCCCTATTTGGGAGGCTGAGGTGTGAGGATCGCTTGACCCTGGGAGGTATAGGTTGCAGTGAACAGAGGTTGCACACTGTACTCCAGCTTGGGTCACAGAGTGAAACTCTATCTGTTTATAAAGAAATAAATAATGAAATAAAAAAATTAAAGTCGAAGTCTCACTCTGTCACCAGGCTAGAGTGAACACTATCATAGCTCACTGCAGTCTCATACTCCTGAGCTCAAGTGATTCTCCTGCCTCAGCCTCCTCAGTAGCTGGGACTACAGGCATGCATCACTGCACCTGGCTACTTAAAAACTTTTTTTTTTTTTTTTTGGTAGATATCGGGTCTCACTTTGTTGCCCAGGCTGGTCACAATCTCCTGGCCTCAAGTGATTATCTGACCTCAGCCTCCCAAGGAGCTGGGATTACAAGTGTCAGTCACCATGCCTAGCCATTTGTTTCTTTTTAAATGAATAATATAATACACTCCAGACTTATACTGAAAGTGCTATACATATGAAATCACTTTGGGTTGGGCTGTGAAATTTGTTCACATTAATTTCTAATAACATACAGGACTTCATAAATGGCATCCATGGTGAATGTCCAATAAAACTGGAAAAGTAAGACAGACACTATCAGCTTTCCGGATTTATGAGAAAACAGAACCAGACTTCTCCCTCTTAGAAATGGAGCCCCAAGGTCACAATACAAGGTACAGTGGAGACCTGAAATCATTTCCTGGCTCCTAATCCAGTGTTCCACCATTTGGCTACTGTGCTTTGGAAAAAGTAGCCAGTTTTTATTGGTTCCTAAAATATCTTGGTCCAAAATTCATCCTATTGTTTTACTGTTCTGTCCTTTATAATGAAACAGAACCTTTCTCATGAATATGCGATAGAAGAAACTGAGTTAATTCTCCCACAGTGTTGAGGAACTTGTAAAAAACACATTGTCTTTCAAATGATTTTTTTTTACCCACCGAGTTTGTTAGAGAGGTGAACAGGGTTATAAAATACTTTATTCATGTCTTACTTTTAAATGCAGTCATTTGAAATATCCAAAGTAGGATGAAAAAAATGTTTATTTCATTAACAACATGTTTATCAGTAGACCCAACTACTACCAAGGAACAACTAAGATTCACTGTGCTAAAAAAAAAATTAGAGGCCTAAAATACCTACAAATCAACCACCATTCTGTGATACGGTTTATTTTTTGTCTTTTAAATGTCTCTACAACCCTGAGGAGAGTGCATTTATTCAACTAAGACCTCTATGCCCAGCCCACTGCTGAACTCTGGAGAGCCTTTGCCTTCAAGGCGTACTAAGCAGAGGCTTAAAGTCAAAAAGACTTTAAGAACTTAAAATGGTTATTTCAAGATAACTTGTAAGCTTCTAGAAAGAGCAAGAGGCTCATTGCTAAAACTTTAGCCAGCAAGAAAAATAAATACTGTTTTTTATTGAAATTTGGAATTGCAGCAGTATCACTTACCAGCGAGTAACTTTTAATAGCCCCAGAACCTGTGGAGCTTCATCATCTATAAAAGTGGGATTACACCTACCACACAAGCTGCTATCTTCCTAAAAGAAGGAGACATAGTCATCGTGAATAAACTACTACAGTGAGGCACTATAAATTCTGCTAAAACTATGTCAACCCATGCAAGCAAGATTAGCTGAAAAGTCAAATGTATAACCAGCAATTCGTTTTGCAGGTGACAGATGTAAAGACCATCATTGACATAATGCACTGGTGTTGGGCTTATTCTCTAACAGAATTTTCCTTTCTTGTTAATTCCATTAATTAGTTCCTTGACATCCATTCCTTTTTCCCCTACAACGGTACCTTCTTTAGACCTACAGAATCAATATATAAACAATCATTAACAAGAAAGATTTAAACAGTATGTATTTATTTATTTATTTACTTATTGAGATGGAGTCTTACTCTGTTGCCCAGGTTGGAGTGCAGTGGCTCAAACTCACTCACTGCAACCTCCCACTCCCGAGTTCAAGTGATTCTCCTGCCTCAGCCTCCCGAGTAGCTGGGACTACAGGCACGTGCCACCATGCCCAGCTAATTTTTTTGTATTTTTAGTAGAGATGGGGTTTCACGTGTTTGCCAGGATGGTCTTGATCTGACCTCGAGATCCACCCGCCTCAGCCTCCCAAAGTGCTGGGATTACAGGCGTGAGCCACCGCACCCAGCCTAAACAGCATTTATTAATAGGACAAAGTCCTTATTTATTTGTTAAGTCATAATTCAGGTAAAACTTTCCCTAAAACTAAGCTCCATATAACAATGAAGCTATCCTCATCAGAGCCTTTTTCACATTGTATGAAAGCTAGCTGCATACGGGAAAATTTTTTATAAGTCCTACGCAAGAGTAACCGGTCTTGTTTTTCTCGTTTTCCAAATCCCTAAAGTTCAGCAGAGTTCCTAGCACAGAGTAAGTAGGGGATTAAAACTCAACTGAAATGTTGAGTCTTGGATGACAGTTTATCCTTGCTAATTCAATAAGCAAGGAAATTACTTTGACTATTATATCCATTTATAACCAAAAACTACACACAGATATTCCTGAATCTAGTCACAGATGGAGTACAAGCTTCTACCATCTGTTATATAGGTGAAATTACTTAATTGTATGTATAATTAGACTATGCACTTGTCCAAAAGATAAACATTTCCTATTTTAGAGAAAAAAATGCAAAATTAAATTAGTTATAATCTTCAATCCTTTTGCACTGAACTTCTATACCATACTACCTCAGTTCCTAAAATACAGCATCAAAAATTAAAACACAGTTTACTAAACAAAAGAGTTTACAGCATAACCAATTACTTTTGCTAAAAATATATACCTTACAGTTAATTATACTGACTGTAGGGATGGGTTTCACTTAAAAGACATAAAAAATTAAAACATATGGTAAGGAATACGAAATTTAAACAGTGACAGCACAGATATGCCCCTGGAAATAGCAAACATCTCCAAAGCAAATGTTCATAAGGAGCATCCTCTCGTCCAAACTGCTTGGGTTAGGTTTATTTTTATAGGCTGTTGCTAACACAATAGCACAGTTATAAATGTTGGAACCTGTCAAACAATGGAACCAACTTTAAAAAACACTGTACTAAATAAATACTTTGGTAGATGCCAAAGCAGATTATCTCTAAAAAAAGATTTTAAAATTGCAGTAATGATGGCAATACTGGATAAGCAAACATATCCTAAAATTTTACTAACCCCAAAATAAATCATTTATAGTAGAGGAAAATAATTAAGGATGATTTTATATGTAGAATAACAGTGTTCATGTGATACATTTGCTTAGAAAAGATACTTTTAAACTGTTATTTCCCTGATTATGGATTATAAATATCTAAAATCAGCATATCCCTCATTTTCTATTATTACTTAACTATAACTGTTTAGTTTTTGATATTTGCCTCACACAATTAAACGATAGTGCCACTTTCTGATATGTGGAAAAATAAACAGGTTTGGGGTGCAGAGATCAGAAAATCATTTTTGGACATGTTAAGTTTGAGGTTTCTATGAGGCATCCAAGGAGAGATTTCAGAGAGGCGTTTGGATATGCGAGTATGGGACTGAAAATGTAAAAACGAATGAATGAAAGTAACAGCGCAATGCTTTAGAGTACTTTAGACAACAGAGTCTGTGTGGGTTTGCATCCTAGCTCTGCTATTTAGCAGCTGTTGACCTTAAGTTTGTTATCTAACTCTGTGCCTCAGTTTACTTATATGTAAAATGGGGATAATAAGTAGGTTAATGTGAGAATTAAGTAAATAAATATTTTTAAAACATAATTTTGCTTGTTATACATTTTGACTGTTATTATGCCCATCAGTAGCAGCAGCAGCTGTTACAGATATTTAGTCTTTGGAGGGGACAGGGTATCTAAGGAGAGCAGAAAGAAGATCCCAAGTTCAAGCCTTGATGAACTCCCAAATTAGAGATCAGGAAAACAATAAAGGGAACTTAAATGTTCCCTGACTGTGACGTAGGAAAAATTACACCAAGATGGTATCATGGAAGCCAAAAGAGGAAAGAATCTGTCAAGAAGGCCAAACACTTGGTAGCATACAGACTTGTATCTAGCTAGCTGGTGTAGTAGGGCAGCAATAATTCCCTTATGTTGGTAGCTCTCCAAGTTTAGGTCCAGCTACATGCCCAAAAAGGAAGACATTTTTGAGCACATGCCCCTGAGGAACTTTCTGGTGTGGCAGTATCCCTTTCACAGTCCTTATTTTTTGACTTCTAAGTCTATTTTGACAAATAAATATAAAAGTACTCCTTTAAATAGAGAGTGTCTTCATTCAAACCAGGAGGCACTGCTATATAAGGGAAAGTAATTCTTAAATATATTCAGAGTAATTCTATTCTTGAATGTCTAGGGGAAAAGAAAGGGCTTTGTGTAGAGAGAGCCTGAGTGGAGAAAACAGTACTGTCAAGTACATTTACATGGTCAGTATTCAGAGTCTCCAACAATGTTAAAGGTATAGAGTGTGTTATTTTCACAAGTAGAGCTTCTCCCTAAGTCAGATTCCAGAAATAAGCTAGCACTCTAACCTCTTCTGTTTAATACTTTGGAAAGCACAGAGATGAAAATGCAGCACAAGTCCTTACTAAAAAAAGATCTTATGTTGGTGGGTAGGTAGTATTTGGTTAAAACAAACAACTTTGGAAAATAGAAACCATGCCCACTCAGTTTATGTTTAAAATGCATATATGCATTTTTGAGGAAGCTTAAACTAATGTTTGAAAGATGTTTTTCAACAGCGACAAAAACATGAAATGCCAGGCTTTATTTTCCAGAAGATATTAGTGAATAATTTTATTGTTAATACTAAGTGACAATAACAAGAAGAAGGTTCCAAACTCTGAGTTTTTTTCTGTTTCATGCACATTTGACCCAGGTCAGCTTTATCACGAGGAAGGGGCATGGAGGGGGGTTTTGCTAGTAGATAGCTGAAAACCATGCAAACTTATTGCCACTAATGAGGTGCAGCCAAAACTGACACTATTCATGGGCAGAAATCCCATGTATCCACAATACAGATATACAACAGAATTGCTTCCTATGATATTTTGCTATTTAGATATGCTGCAGGTTTCTGTCAAGGTAGAAATATTATCTTCTGTTTATGAAAATAAAAGATGTCTTTGATAAGGTTCAGATAGCAAAGGAATAAATAAGTCAGAGGCTGCACATCTGTAGCAATCCCATCCCCCTGAGAGAAGCTGTGGGGATAGTTCTTCTAGGCACACTGATGGCAATACATTTCCTCAATTTTAGGATTCATAATGGTTTCACATTTTTGACATCTGTATGCATCTCAAAATTGATTTTGTATGTATAGTTATAATAATGTTTCTCATATTAATATATTACCCAGCTGTTTTAAAAGAGGTAGCTCTGTAGGCAATAATATGAAATCAGTGCCAGAGATATTAATTTTAAAAAGTACAGAACAATGTGTGTACCATTCTATCATTTACATTTACATACCTTTTTTTTTAAAAGGATAGATACTTTTATGTTGTTATATGCATATTTTATTTCTAGAGGAATCACAAAGAACAGGCAAGGGTTATATGAAAGGGGAGGAGGCAGAGGTAGGCAGAGGCCTATTTTTCATTGTATACCCTTTTCATCTTTTGATTGTTTATGTTTTACTTATTTAAAAGTACAGTATTTGACTCTTTCAAAAGAAAAGACCAATACCACATACTGTTATGGATACCTGCACATGAAGTCAGCCTATAAAAACTCTTTTTTTATTTTGAGACAGAGTCTCCCTCTCTCACCAGTCTTGTGAGCCAAGATTGTCGCGTAATCTTGGTCAGGCTGGTCTCAAACTCCTGACCTCAGGTGATCCACCCTCCTTCGCCTTCCAAAGTGCTGGGATTACAGGTGCGAGCCACCTCACCCAGCCTAAGACCTCTTAAAGGAGGCCAGGGTGTAACAGTATATTCACACAATGAATTATTATTCAGCAATAAGAAAGAAACAGATTATTGATACGTGCAACATCATAATGGCTCTTAAAACATTATGTTGAGTAAGAGTACCTTCGTACAATAGTGCATACGTTATGATTCTATTTACATGAAGTGCTAGAATAGGCTAAAAAAATCTATCACAGAAAACAATCATAATTGTGGCTGCCAGGGAAAGAAGGTTACATGAAGGGATGGGGGTTGCCTAGGAAATGGCATGAGATAACTTTCTGGGGTGGCAATTATGTTCTATGTTTTGATAAGTGTCTGGGCTACATAGGTATATACAGTTGTCAAAACTCAATAAATGTTCACTTAAGATGTACATTTTTATTGTAAATGAATTTTGCCTCAAATGAGAAAATAATCTGTAAGCAAATTTTGAACACTAGTTAATGATGTTCATTCTGGAGTATTTAGAGTGAAGTGTCTAAATGTCTGTAATTTACTTTAAAATGCATCAGAAGAAAAAAGATGGGTTGATGGACAGATGAATATCATGATATGTGACAAAACAAGTATAGTTACATGCTAATGGTAATATCTAGGTGGCAGGGATATAGGTGTTCACTATGAAATCCTTTTAGATTTTCTGTATGTTTGAAAATTTTCAAAACAAAATGTTGAAAATAGCTTTGAAAATATTTCTAGTTAAGTTATTCTTTAAAACGCATTCATTGTACATAGTGGCATTTCTTTGTCAATACATATTGGTCTACCACATTCATACTAAGCATAGTGAGTTTAATGAGGTATTTATAAATATTATACTAAATTTCTAGAACCATCATGGAAGAGATTGTGGTTAAAATATGTAAAGGAAACACTGAATGCACATCTTGATTTACAAATATGAAACCATACCACATGTAAGTCTGGCTTCTAAAAACAGTTCAATGCCTCTCCCATGACTTACTCCAAGCCAGGTCACTCTACTCCCAAAAAGAAGCGTCAGCAGGACTACACTACATTCATAAAGACAGTGAGTGGAGATCCCAAAGGGTATGAAAGCCACGGCACACATCACACATCTCTCTTTTCTCTCTTCTTTCCCTCACAGGATATAAAGTAAGCCCCACTCACCACAGCTTCCTCCTCCCCTTCCCCACACTGCTTTACTCTCCATAGCAGCTGGTGTGGTGAGCCCAAGAAAGGGAACGAATCTGTTTTCTCTTGCAGATGCTCTGCCTCTTGCTCAGATGCTGCTAGGTGTGCATGAGATCAGCCTACTTCATTAGATCCAAGACTGAGGTTTATGCTGGGAGGGAATACTGGGGCTCCAGCCTTTAGTGCAGCAAGAGGAATCTGTGGTTTGCCCTAGCTTACTGGGATACTGCAATGGGTAATGGTCACAACTCCAGCTGGAAGTCAAGCTTTTCTTCCCCTGTGTGACTTGCTCTGCTACAGTGCCTGTGTTTCTGTGCGCATGTGGGCATCCACCATTCAGGGGCATCAAAAGAAGGAATGGCAGCAGTGTAGGTTGGAACTGGGTTATTTCTGGAAGCCTAGATCAAATACCCACTGGCAACAAAACTGCAGATTTTCAATGTAAACCACTTATCTTTTTTTCCCACTCAACTATATGTTGCACACATATTTTCAAACCAATATATACAGATTTATCTACCCCGTGCTTTCTAACGTTTAAGTAGGAGTTGATGAGTATCCTGGCCCAGTGATAATTAAAGCAGATGTAGTAAGATCTGCTCTAATAGATCAAGGACTATAGGATCTATCATCTTCCCTCAACAGAACACTCACAAAGTAAGGGCTCTAAACTAGGGTATCAGGGCCTCATGACAAGTCATGATACTTTTACTGTGGGACACTCTATATTTTCTGTATACATGTGCATTACCACAATAAGCCAAAAACTGACTTAGTCCATCTGTATTTGGTGTACAGGAGGCCAAAAACCATAGCTTTTTGGACTATTTGTTTTCCTGATGAATTCAATCACTAGATGTTTTGCATTATAAAAATATATTCCAGTTTCCTGATTATATGATGGAATAACATACAAGAAAACTGTAAGAAAAGAGTAATTTTGGAATTGATAAATTGTTGAATTGCTATTATATATCATTCTTACCTCATTTGAAGGAATGGTGGCAAAGGGTTTGATGACAGCAGCTAATGGAATCTGAGCTTGCTTAGCCATATCTGATGTGCATGGAAAACAGTATGTTGTACAACGGATGAATCGAGGACTGGCATTTCCTGAAACATTCAAAAGGATACAGTTAAAATTTGTTTAGAAAAAAACTTTCCCTAAGATATTCAAATATTTATAAAGGTACTTCTAGATAACGCATTGCATTATTTCTTATTTGTAAAACTCTCTTCAAGATTTGTTTTTTTAAAAAATAGTATTGTGCAATTCTACAATCTACATTCTAGGTACACTGTAATTTCTTACAAAATAAAAATACTCTGAATCCTACTGCAAAGATATAAGTATCTTAGTTATTATTATTTTCTATAAGCAGTCTTAATATAGTATTACTATAGATTTGAGAGGTATTTAGATCCAACGGAAAAAATTAAACAAAGAGACACACAAATATGAAAGAACAAAATTTTTGAATCACAGTCATTTCTTCTTCATCCTCTTCTATCTGCTTATGGGAAAGGTAAGCATTTCTATACCATTTCATATTAGCAAGTGATACTTTGTCAAATATGATTCCATTTGACTATTTTTTTCTAAATTTGGAAATTGAATTTAGAAATGAAAATTCTACTTGTAATAGAAGTATTATTTTCAAAAACACCCTAATCTATTTTTAATAGATGTTAGGCTTCTTGACCAAATATCTTTACTTCGTGGCATATCCGAGTGTTAAAACAATATCTATGACATAAAGAATATTTTTATCACTAGAATAACTTGTCTAAAATAAATTTTGAAATAAAATATTATGACTAAAAAAATGTAATTATTAATCAAACGTTCACTGAGTGTCTACGACATTTCAGGCCCTGTCCTAGGTGCTTGCAGAGCTTATGTTCTTGCAGAGGACACAGATAATGAATATTACGCCTAATAAAAGTAAATTATATAGGACATTAGAAGGTGATAAATGCTGTGAAAAAAGCATATCTAGTGAAGGGGTACCAGGAAGTGGGAGGCAGATTGCAATTTTAAATACTTACAAGGTAGACCTTATTTAAAAGGTAACATCCAAGCAAAGAGTCGCAGGAGGCAAGCGATTTACCCAAGCGGGTATCTGGGGAAGGACACGCCCAGAGTAGAGGGACAGCAGGAAGCCCATGGAGCTGGAATGGAGCCACTGTGGTGGGCACCAATGGGTGTGGAGTTCAGCGAAGCAACAGGTCAGATGAGGTAGACTCTTGAGACCATTTTAAGCCCTCTGGCTTTTCTCCCAAAGAAATGAGGAGCCACTGATGGTTTTAGAGCAGAGGAGTGTCATGCTGTAATGTAGGTTCCTCTGCCTGTATTTTCAGAATGGATTGCAGTGGGAAAGAGTAGAACCAGGGAGACCATGTGGAGGCTGCTGCAGTACTAGCCCGACAGCAGTAGAAGTGTTGAGATGTGGCTAAATTCTGGATATATTTCGAAGGTACAGTGACTTATTTGTTAAAGGGCATATAAGGTGTGAAGATGTGAGGTGTGAGAGACCGTGATGGTCAAGAATGACTAAGGTTGCTGGCCTGAGAAACCAGAAGCATAAAATTGCCATCAACTGACAAAGGAAAGGCTGCAGGAAGGGAAGGGATGTTTTAACAGGTGTGTGGGTGGAGATAAGGAATCTAGTCTGGGACATGTCCAATATGGGAAATCTATTACACAGTCGAACAGCAATGCTGAATAGACAATTAGATATGTACATCTAGAGACTGGGCTGAAGTCTGGGCTGGAGATACACATTTGGGAATTCTTAGCATATAGAGATGGTGTCTGAAACCATGAAACCAGGTTAAAACTACCACGGGAATAATTATGGCCAAAGAAGAAAAGATGATCAAGTACTGAACTCTGGGGTCCTCCAAGATAAGGAGGTTAGAGAAGGAGGAGAAAGCAGCCAAAGGACTGAGAAGGATGAAACGAGGAGCCTAGCGTCCTGAAGTGAAGTGTAGGATGTATTTCATGCGGAGGCACAATCATCTGTGCCAGATGGTGCTGCTGGAGATCCGAAAGAGGCAGTTTTGGTGGAATGCTGGGGGAAAATCTGCTCAGAGTGAGTTTAAGAGATAACAGAAGGAGAAGAATTGGCAATAGTCCTTTTAAGTTTTGCTGTAGAGGGGTGGAAAGAAAAGAGTGCTAGCTGGTAAGGGAAGTGGACCAAGAAAACATTTTTATATTTTAAGATGGGAGAAGGGTTTTTTTTAAAAAAGATGGGAATCATTCTGTAGAAAGAAATATACTGATGATTTAAGAGGAAGAGGGGAGAGTACTGTGGAAATGTATACTTGAGTAGTACACACGGAGAGAGACTGGCTTTCCGCTGGAGCACAGATTGCTCACCGAGGGCCAAATGCAGGTGGGCACAGTGGGAGGATGCATTGACATTGGGGGTCCATGTGGTGGTGGGGTGCACAGAATTTCCTTTCTGAAAGGAGGATGTAAAGCAGCTAAAAGAAAGATGTGAGAGAAGGTAATGCAGGTTTGAAAAAGTGTGAAATAGTCACTAAGGAGACTGGAAAAGTGAAAAGACTTGGGAAATAGAGTGTGTTGGGAAGTTTATGGTACTGAGTTTAAATAGAGGTTGTGGCGGGGTTGTGAGCCTTTCTCTGGCCATGTTTTGCTGCACAGATGCAGGCCTGAAATGAATGGAAGGTTGGACTTAAGAAAGCTTTTATTCTGCTAATTTCCAAGCTACTAGTGCCAGATTTCACAGTTTTTAGGACAAACTGGAAATCTGGATTTTTATATAATGTATTCTGATTTTTAAATAATGACAATTAATTCAAATAGAAACAAAAGAAATTACTGTGTAGGACAAATTAACATGACTGCAGGCTGAATCCAGTCCTTGGGCTGGACTGCAGAGCATCTGAGAGAAGGGGAAGATATAGTACTAACAACAAGGATAATAATAATAATAGCAGTCAATGTGCTAGACATCATTCTAAGACTGTTACATGTAAACTCATTTAGCCCCACAATAACTCTATGGATTAATATATTTATAATCCACTTTACTGTGGAGGAAACTGAGACACCGGGAGGTTGTGTGACTTTCCAAAAGTCAGAGTTAGTAAGTGGCAAAAGTGGGATTAGAACAAATTATAATTTTCTACAACATCCCGGAAAAATTAAGTTCAGGTCGCCAAGGCCTGGAATGCTGGATGAGGAGTTGAGACCAACCCTGTCTGCCCATGGGCAACAGTGACATTTTTTTAGCAA
Organism: Macaca nemestrina; assembly: GCF_043159975.1. NCBI lineage: Eukaryota > Metazoa > Chordata > Mammalia > Primates > Cercopithecidae > Macaca > Macaca nemestrina. The sequence goes on along the minus strand of NC_092127.1, from coordinate 70,636,531 downwards.
GGGAGGAAAAAAAAAAAACAACCACCACCACCAACCAACCAACCAACCAACCAGAACTTTTTTTTTTGGCAAGAGTAAAATGATCAAATAAGTAATTGAAGAAAATCAATCTGCCCAAAGTTAGATAGCTTCTAGGAACAGAAAAAGAATAGAGACAGGTAAATTGGTCCATTGCTTTAAGAGCCCAGGTTAGCAGTAATAGAGGAGGAAACCAGATTTTTGGCAGCAGGAATAAAAGTAAAGGAACCCTTAGGTAATATTAATAAATGTAAATACACTTGAACGCTTAATAGTGTTTGTTTCATATTTAAACAAAACTTTCCTTATCATCATTACACAATATTATAGAGATGATGAACTAAGAATTTTTAAAGTATTTTAAAGTTTATTTTAATTTTCCATTGCACTCAATTATATTCCTTAAAATTACCAATAAAATATTGAAGCTGGATATTTGTTACCCTTAAAGGGTTTATTTTTTGACAGTGAAATATGCATAAATGAATGAGCTCTGAAGGTGACTAAACAAATGCTTCGTTCAGGAAGATAATGTACATAAAGAATAAAATTTGAAAAAGCAATTGAGAATTTGTTTTTATAAACAGGTATAACGACAGTGGAGCATAAACAGTCTGGCTACCGTGGATAATTTAGCAACCTCAGGAACTACGATTTGAAACTTTTTGAGATGCTTAATAAAGAGCATTATAGGATAATTTTACTGAAAACATTCAACAAATTCATTCCACAAACATTTACTAAGCTAAACTCCAGGCAAGGGCTTAGAAACAGAATAGAGTCAAGTCTCTGGCTTCGCAATCTAGTTGGAAAGAGTGACAGTAAAAATAGATCATTGCAACATAGCATGGTAAGTATCACAGAAGAGCAAACAGATTAAGAAATAGAAGAAGGGAGACAATGACTCTGTCACTTAGACCAGCACTGACTACACAAAGGATGAGGTCATTGAACAGGGTCTTAAAGGATGGAAACCAAAGGACAAGTGGAATCTTAAAATAAGATTTTATTTTAAGGCATTATTTAAAGGCAAAGGAGTAAGGCCTCATATTTAAAGGCAAAGGAGTAATATTTTAAAGTTTAAGAATATTTTAAACTTTTATTTATTGGCTCTGATCCTAACCAGCTGTATGGCCTTGGGCAAGCCACTTAACCTCCCTGGCCCTTACCCTTACATCTGTAAAGTGAGAGAGCTGAGCAAAGAAAGTCCAAGGTTCCTTCCAACTCTATGTTCTACTTACATCTGTGAATGTCTGTACATGTCTGAGAATCTTGAGCTACATCCTAAAAAGCTTATTACTATTGGCAAATAAGCCAGGTCAGACAAAGGGGCTTCATAGCAAAAGGGTATGACTGGGCCAATTTTGGGGCTCCATACCAGGGCCGCTCTCTCCTCTTGCCAAGGGTTAGACTGCAGGCTAAGGAGAGAGGACAATGATTGAGACCCTGCCACCTTACTAGTCCTGCCTGCTCACCCACTCCTTCCCTCGTACTCTTTCCATACTGTATGATCCAGCAATTTCACTTCTAGGTACGGTATATACTCCAAAGAAATGAAAGCAGGGGCTCGCATAGATACTTGTACATAAATATTCACAGCAGCATTACTCACAATAGCCAAAAGGTGGAAACAACCCAAATGTCCTTCCACAGATGAATGGAAAACAAAATGTGGTATGCATAAAAAATGGAATGTTATGTAGCCTTAAAAAGGAATGAAATTCTGATATACGCTACAAGGTAGATGAACCCTGAAAATATTATGTTAAGTAAAATAAACCAGACAGAAAAGGACAAATACTGTATGATTCACTCAAATGACGCGCCTAGAGTAGGCAAACTCATAGACACAGAACGTAGAATAGAGTCTTCCAGGGGATGGGTAGGGTGGAAGAATGGGGAGTTATCGTTTAATGGGTACAGAGTTTCAGGGTGGGATGATTTGTTTTTAAAGTTCTAGAAACAAGTAATAAGAATGATTTGGTTGCACATTGTGAATGTAATTAAGGCCACTGAATTGTACACTTAAAAATGGTTAAAATAATAAATTTTATGTTATATAGATATAGATTTGACCACAATTTAAAAACTACCCACGAGTCCCTCAAAAAACAAAAACCTATGCACATGCTGTTACTTGACATGTACTATGCTCTCTCCCACTACGATACTTTAGCACATTCACCTCCTCTGCCTGGCAACCCTCCTCTCCCCCACCTCCCTAGTCTTGTGGGTTATACTTGCTTGCTGAGGACACAGTTTGGGTGTCCCTGCCTCAAGCAAGACAGGCTGGGTCAGTTATCTGGTTGGTGACTTCACATTTAAGTTCCCATGGCAACATGTTGTTTAACTTTCTATTATAACATTTATCTCACTGAATTAATATTTAGTTATTTCTTTTTCCTTGCCAGATTGTTCACTCATTTAAAAAAAGAGCCGTGTCTTTTATTTCTGAATAGAGGCAGTGAAGTTAAGAACATAGGCACTTGCATCAGAATGCTTGAGTTCAAATTCTAGCTTTTCCTCCTGCTAGCTACATTTCTTAGGTAAATTACCTAAGCATTCTGTGCCTCAGTTTTCCACTCTGTAATACGAGAATGATATTAATGCCTATCTCATAACATTACAGGGGGATTAAATGAATTATTCCATATAAAGTGGCTAGAAAATTGTCTTGATACATACTAAGTACCTGCAATTATTAGCTATAATAATGTTATTTTGTATATTTTGATTATATTATTAACCTCAGGTTTAGTATAGAGGCCTGGCACATAATAGGCACTGAACAAACATTTTCTAGATGTACGCATGAATGAGTGAAGTTCTGAACAAGTGGAATTCTGATCCCAGATAGCTCAAAGATTTGTGGGAGAGACTTATCTAAACCACAGTAAAATTTAATGTGATAGGGGTGAAATACATACGAAGTATTATGGGAAAAAACACTGGAGAAGACTTCAAAAAGAAAATTTAAATTGAGTTTGGAAGTTTGGAAGAACTAAATGTTTCCCAAATAAAGGGGTAAAAGTCATATATTCCAAGTACATGGGTCCGATAAATATTTATTGGTCAACTAGTATGTTCTAGATACCAGATGAATTTCTAAGGATACAGGGGTAAACAAAAAACCATCCTCAGGCTGCTGCACAGAAAACAGTACAATGTGAAAATCAGAGGCATGAGGAGAAAGAGGATGAGAGGCTATATGAAGGCAGTTGTAAAGAAAGAAATAGGTGGGAGATGAGGCTCGTCAGGAAAATTCTTTAGGTTAGAAAAAGCCCCAAATAATGTTTTATATTTATTTTAAATATTAAATAAAATAAATAGATATTAAAACATTTATATAACACTTATCATTAGGTTGAAATGAAATTGCCACTTTTATAGGTCACAGTGATAGAAAAAAAAATCAACAATTTCATATAGCTCAACCTATTATCTACTAAGCCCTAATTGCTTTACAAATATAAACTCATCTAACTAGTTGGAATGGGTTCTGTAAGTAATGAGGAAGAAACAAATTATTTTTACACTTGATCTTAGCCAAAAGGCCGAGAAGGACAAATTATTTTTAGAATAATAAATGAAGTCATCTGCATTGTTTTCATGTCACTATCTACAACACCTATAATTTACATGAAACCCTTCTGTGTATTGAGCCCTCTAAACACATATAAGCATACTTATGTGTGTGCGTGCATACACACACACACACACACACAAAGACTCATGCACACAGTCACCTCTAATTCTCACATTGGCTCTGCAGGGCCAGTCTGAGTCTCCACATGTTACTGAGGGTGATGCTGTGGTTGAGAGAGAGGTGAAATGGACAAAGCTCACTTGGGCAGTAAGGAGTGGAGTCTGAATTCTCCCAATCAAATCTCTTTCTACCTCACTGTACTATCTGCTCTATAAGGTTAGCTCCGAAGGCGGCACAGAGGATAGAGAGAGGATCCCCAACTAGAGCTTGGCTAGCTCAACAACTCTGGGATGAGACAAAATACTTGTTTGTATACTGATGTTACGCTTCTAGGATTGAGTACACGATTCATTAAAATGGTATATTCAGAATCTCAGACATCAGATTTCATCGAGTTATATTTTTAACTTGTCATGAACAATACGGTATTATATTCTTGAGCTGAGAGGTATGGAACAGTAGAGATGCAGCTCAGCTTCTCCTCTTCCCAGTTTACATGTGGGAAAACAGAACCCAAAATGTTAAAAAGATCTGCTTAGAAAATGTTGTTGGGGCTAGAACCAGGTCTGCTGACATCTCAAAGAGTCTAATTCCTTACTGCTCTGCTTGTGCCAGCTTTCCAACATAGTGAATAAATTAAACCAAAGCAGGGTATAAACTAATTTAAACCCATAAATTAAAATAAATAATTGTTTTAAGCAGATATACTGCTCTGTACCTCACTGGAAACTCTCCAGACTTCTATACGCAGAGAATAAAATTCAGTTGATAGCATCCTCTTAGTATTTGAGGGATAAATGGAGAACTGGTTCATTATTAGCTATAATGGGGTTTTCCATTATTAAGAGCATTATTGAAGGGTGTCAGTGTATTTGCTTTAGAAACGGTGAGAAGCTTTAAAACCTTAATAAACGGCATAATTAAAAACAAATACCTTGGTCTTGTATTATACAATCTGTAGTGACCAGCGGAGGGATCTGGCCTCTGGTGTTGGTGGCATAAACTTGTCCTCCTCTGCTGGCTCTATCATTCTCGATCACCTGGATCTGATAAATAAGACATCAAGAGCTCGTTAAAGTAGATTCAGGTCCTTCTCAACATTCCATTTAGAGAGTACTCTTGCCCTCTCCTCCCTCCTTTTCCCCTCCCTCTCCATATTCACACACACAGAGACACACATACACACAGTCTCACGCACTCGCACAAACTGGCATTTTCTAAATCCTTTCTGTTCATTTCAGATCAAATTGTCATGGAAAAACCTACCGTGTCTTCAGTCAAAATGGTTACAATTTTAGAATAGTAATTTCCAATTATATTCTGTAATTCTTTAGCTTCAAATCTGACAATGTGACCCTTCAGAGAACTTTATTTTTATCTAATGTGTTTGTTAGGAACATAGGTAAGCATTTTCTTTCTGGAATGCTGTGGCACAATCATGGCTCACTGCAGCCTTCACCTCCCTGACTCAAGCCATTCCGAGTAGCTGGGACCACAGGTGGGTGCCACCACACCTGGCTAATTTTCTTTTTCTTCATCTTTTTGCAGAGACAGGGCCTCCTCTCCCTATGTTGCCCTGGTCTCAAACTCCTGGGCTCAAGCAATCCTCCTGCCTTGGCCTCTCAAAGTGTTGGTGTTACAGGTGTGAGCCGCTGCACCTGGTCAGCATTTTCTTAAAAAAAAAAAAAAAAAAAAAAAAAAAAAAAAATCTGGTAACAAAAGAAATTGAAAATAACTATTTAAAGGAAATACTGGCCTGGTACAATGGCTCATGTCTATAATCCCAGCACTTTGGGAGGCCAAGGTGGGAGGACCACTTGAGCTCAGGAGTTCAAGAACAGCCTGGGCAACAGAGTGAGGCCTCATCTTTACTAAAAAGGTTTTAAAAATTAGCCAGGCATGGTGGCATCTGCCTGTAGTCCCAGCTACTCTGGAGGCTGAAGTAGGAGGATTGCTTAAGCTCAGGAGTTCAAGGCTGCAATAAGCTATGATCGTGCCACTGCATTCCAGCCTGGGCAACAGAGGAAGATCCTATCTCAAAATAAATAAACAAAGGAAATACTTTTTCAAATAAAAGAAACTTCCAAAAGGCTAAAAATTATCTCAGAAGAAATGATTTATAATATACAACCTATAAAAAACCTTAACGTTCTCCTCAAATGTCTTTTGATCTTCAATTTGCTTTTCAAGTTTCCCCAACTGCATCCCTGGCTCCTTGAGATGTAAGACACAAACGGTATAAAGCAATCCTATGTGGTTTTTGCCCACTGTAGAGAAGTCAACAGGAGCAAAAGTCTCTAAGTTCTGTCATCGAATGTGGAAGCATCTGATATTTCTCTGTTAAAAACAATTGTTATTGATGAATATTATAAGAGATACAAAATGTCTTTCTGTTCTAATTGTTTAGGAGTGAAAATTATGAGCAAAATCTAGTAGTATGCAGTTAAAAAGAGAACAAGAAAGAATCCCAATAATTATGTTCCTCTTTATCTTCTCCCTTCCCTCACTTCTTTCTTCATAGGAGAAACAAGGAGGAATAAAAGGAAAAAAAAATGGAGAGGGTGTAAGAAGAGGAAGAAAAAAATGGAGAAACATGAAGTGTGTCCAGACTGGAACAGTGTGTCCAAACTGCACCAAGGGTGCAGTTTTTAATATTCCTAAAACCATTAACGATATGAAAACTGCCTTCTGCAAACTCTGAAATGTTGCTTTCTCTACTCTTCCCTCCCATTCCATCCAATCCAGTCCCCAGCTGGTACTGACAACATTGGTTTTATGAAATGTTGATGACAGATTTAGCCTGCCTTTAAGTCTACAGGTCTTCCCTCCTAATTTCATAGGATGTGAACTGTTATTAGATTAAAACATAAAATGGCTCCAAACGTAACTGCTGTCAGACACAGACAAGACTAAAGCTACCATGAGCAGAGACAAGAAGCAGAGAAACTGAAACACTGTAATTATATTCTGTATTTTGACCACAAGGTTAACCGAATTCATTAAAAATAGAGTTGATTTTTATTTTTTTGAGACAGGGTCTTGCTCTGATGCTCAGGCTGAAGTACAGTGGCATGAAGAGGGCTCACTGCAGCCTCAATCTCCTGGGCTCAAGCCATTCTCTTGCCTCAGCCTGCCAAGTAACTGGGACTACAGGTGTGCACCACTATGCCCAGTTAATTTTTAAATTTTTTGTAGAAATGGGGTCTAACTTTGTTGCCCAGGCTTGTCTCAAATTCTTGGACTCAAGTTTTCCTCCTACCTTAGCCACCAAAAGTGCTGGGATTATAGGCATGAGCCACTGCACCTGGCTTAGAGTCGTTTTTATATTATCAATATTTATTGCAATCATTTCAACCAACAAAGAGTCCAATATGAAAGTGAAGTAAAAACCATGATAATGTATTAGTGTGCAAAATATACAGAACATATTGAATATAGTCTTCAATAGACTATGTTTCCAAAAAGTTTATTTTTAAATTATCCATTTGCAATTTACAAAGCCCTGCCTCCAAAGAAACAATGTTATCAGTAGTAATTACATTTCTAAATTAATTCATATCTTGGATGGAATACTACAAAGAAAAGAGTGGGAGATATTAAAGTAGTTCTGATAATTGCTAAAAAATACTATGCCTTTTTTTATTTACCTCAAATGCATGTTCTTGAAAAACAGGCTTAGAGATAAAGAAGCATCAACAGCAATTTTGACTGTGACTCAGTACTTGAAGGGTTTAGATTTAATGACAGTGATTCTTGATAATTCCAAAACTACTTCAAAAGGTATAGACTTATTTTTCCTTCAGAAGATGTGCTGCTAGAATTACGATTATATTTATCTGCTATGAGTGGAGCATTCTGAGTTCATAAAACAGAATTGGAAAAGAGAAAAAAAGAAAGTGATTATCTTGAGATAAGTGAACAAGGATAAGGGAAAAACAGGAAGATGTGTGTGCCACGCAAGAAAGGCTGCTTAGCAGGATCATGTGAATTTTGGAGTGGTAAGATAAGGGGAGTAGAAAGCACCCAACTACTGAATAATCCTCTTATGGACACAGAAAAGGAGGGAGGAAGAGTTTTGATGACGATATATTTCCTTACTTTCAAAATTTATTTAAAACCACCACCCAAAAGGGTTGTAATAAGCACCTACGCACCTAGCTCAGGACTGGAGTATAGCAGAAGCTCAGTAAATGTGACTTTACATCTTTCTTTCCAGAAGGAAAAATTTATTTTGTTAGCAAAAGCATATTCCTTTGGTAATAGGAACACAAACAGGCTCCATCTGACCATCACGATTTCATTAGTTTTAAGATAAAAATAAATACTGGACTGATTTGTCTGTATGTATTGTAAGGGTCCTGGATGAGTCACAGCATCTACTCCTTCTTGCTTTTGTTGCCTATTTATTAATTCATTCATTCAAGGAATATGTGGACATATACTATGTATCAGGCTCTGTTCTAAGTGTTAGAGACACAGCAGTGAACAAAACCAAATCCTTGCCCTCATGGAGTGGACATTCTTGTGCGGAAGAAAGGCAGTAAGTAAACAAATGTACAAGTAATACACCCGACATCAGGCAGTAATCAGTGCTGTGGATATGGAGTGATATGGATGGGGTGCCAGGGAGACTAAGGATGAGCAATGAGGACATTAAGGAAATGAGGACATGAGTCATGCCCTGCATACATCTAGGGGAAGAGCATCAAAGCAGAATAAAGGCAAAGGCCTTGAGTTAGGGCCATGCTTGGCCTGCCAAGGAACAATAAGGAGGCTGCTGGTGTTGGTCAAAGCAGGTGGAGAAGAGTGGTAAGAGACAAGGTCAGGGGTAGGAGGTGTGTGTGTGTGTGTGTGTGTGTGTGTGTGCGTGCGTGTGTGTGGAGGGGGTGAGGGGAGCCAGAGGTGGCAAATAATGTAGGATCCTGTAGACTATTGTAAGAACTTTAGTTTTTAACTAGAGTATTGGTTTCCTTAGCCATGACATGATCTGACTTAGAATTGGAATGGACGACTGAAAGGGCAGGGAGACCAATTAGGAGACTCTTATAAAAACCTAGGTAGGTAGATAGTAGAGGCTTGGAACAGGATGAATAGACAAGGTAGGACCAAGAGAACTAGCTAAAGAACTAAATGTGAGATGTGCAAGAAAGGAAGAATCAGAGATGATTCCCAGGTTTTTGGCCTGAGGAGGTAGAAGAATGGAATTGGATCTGGATTTCAGGGAAAACGTCTTTACTAGGAATATCTGCACTTATTCGAAGCCACGAAAATAGATGGAATTATCTAGAGTGGTGCTTTGCACACTTTGGTGTGCCCAGGAATCATCTGAAGAGCTTGTTGAAACACAGATTCCAGGGCCTTACCCTTAGAGATTCTGATTCCATAGGTTTGTGCTGAGGCTTGAGAACATGAATTTTTAATAAGCTCCCAGATGATGCTAATGGTGCTGTCCTGGGAGCACATTTTGAGAAGTGTTATCCAGAGAGTAAATGTCAATGGAGAAAGGGACAGCTCCAAAGACTAAGCCTTAGGACGTTTCTAACACTAGGTGGTCAGAGAGATTGGGAGACATCAACAAAGGAGACAGAGCCTCCAGTGGGGTAGACAGAGATGTAAGCAAATGGGAGGAATCCCAGAATGCAAATGTAAAAGTTTCATTTCAAGGAGAACGGAGTAAACAGATGTGTCAAATTGCTGCTGATGTCAAGTCACATGAAAGCTGAGAATTGACCATTAGATTTGGCAACAGGAAGTCATCGGTAATTGGACTAGCACAGTATTGTGGGGTTGTGGTGATGAAATCTAAACTGGAATAGGATCAGGAGAGAGTGGGAGGAGATGAACTGAAAACGACAGATATAGGCAACTCTTTGGGAGATTTCTGGCTATAAAAGAAAGCCAAGAGATGGGAGGAAACTGAATCCAGGTTTGGGGAGAGGCCAAGGAAAGCTTCTTTTATTAATGATGGGAGGCATCATAGGATGTTTATATTCTGACGAGAATGAACTAGACAGAGAAAAACTTAAGTTCATTTTCAAAGAAGTATAGATGATGCAAGAGAAAGGGGATGTGATGGTTAATTTTATGTGTCAACTTGGCTAAGCCATTTTTGGGACAAATACCAGTCGAAGTCTAGATGGTGCTGTGAAGGTATTTTTAAAGTATTTTTTAAGATCGAATTAACATTTAAACAGGCAGGCTTTGAGTAAAGCAGATTACTTTCCATAATGTGGATGGGCTTCATCTAATCAGCGGACCACCTTAGGAGAAACAGGTTTCCTGAGAAAGAGGAAAATTCTGCCTCCAGATGCCTTCAGACTTGAGCTGCAATATCAACTCTTCCCTAGGTCTCCAGCCTACTGTCCTAACTTTCCAACTCAGTCCCCATAATGAAGTGAAACCATTAATTAAAATAAATCTCCCTCCTTCTTTCTTTTAAGCCATAAAAGTAATGACTGGGAATATGATTATCAATAACGGCACTAAGAATTGTCAAAATTTAATTTCTAACATGTTATAGCAGTAGACAGTATTACAAATCTTCAACTTTAAATTCAAATAAATATAGAATAAGTAACAGATTACAAAAACAGTCAAAATTATCTGCGCTTCCTTATATCAATGCTCTTTTCAACGTTGCCTTGCCCCTCCTCCCATCAAGAGGCAAAGTCCATTTTTGAATCTAAGGCAGTCTTGTGACTTGCATTGGCCAAGAGAATGCAGCAGAAGTAGCGATGTGCCCGTTCCAAGCCTAAGCCTCAAAAGGCCATGCAAACTCCTACCTTCCCTCTTAGATGTCTGCCACCCCATGAACAAACCCAGTGTACCTTGCTTGACAACGTGGCCTGTTCATCCCCCATCAACAGATGGGTACCAAACACAAGACACACAAATGACACTATCTATGATGGGAAGAGCAGTGCCCCTCAGAAAGACACGTCCATGTCCTAATCTCTGAAATCTGTGAATATTACTGATACAGGAGGGGGGCAGGGAAGTGCTGGGTAGAGAAAGGTGGGTCCCCGGGTAGGGCTCTGCTACCACGGACGTAGGTGAGGACAGGCACTCTTGCTTCCATGCCCAAATGTTGCATTTTCCAAGACCACCCTGGCCTGCCATGCCCCCATCCTGGGCCTATAAAAACCCAAGTCCCTAGCGGGCAGACACACAGGCAGCCAGATGTGGAAAGGAGCACATCAGCAGATAAAGATACAAGCAGCTGGACGGCGAGAGGACGTGGAGGGAGAACACCGGTGGAAGAGCACACTGACAGACACGGGCAGATGCGGAGTTTGGCCGGGGCAGTCAGAGGAGGCCCGGGCCACTGAGTGGTAGGACTCCAGGTTCCCTCTGGTTCCCCCAACTGCTGAGAGCTACTTCTACTCAATAAAACCTTGCACTCATTCTCCAAGTCCACGTGTGATCCAATTCTTCCAGTACACCAAGGCAAAAACCTGGGATACAGAAATCCCTCTGTCCTTGTGATAAGGAAGGGGTCTAACTGAGCTGGTTAATACAAGTCGCCTATAGACGGCAAACTAAAAGAGCACCCTGTAACACATGTCCACTGGGGCTTCAACTGTAAACATTCATTCCTAGACACTGCCATGGGAGATGGAGCCCCACAGCCTGCCCATCTGTATGCTCCCCTAGAGATTTGAGCATTGGGGCACTGAAGAAGCGAGCCACATCCCCATCGCATGTCCTGCAAAAGGGATAAGGGATCCTTTTCCATTTCATTACCTCAAATGGCAAAAGAATATTATTAAGGATCTTGAGAGGAGGAGCTTATCCTGGCCCTGAATGGAATCACATGTATAAGAAAGAGGTAGAGGAATTTTGAGACAGACACCCAGAGAAGAAGACACAAAGAAAAGGAGGACTCAATGTGACCACAGAAGCAGAGCTTGGAGTCATATGGTCACAAGTCAAGGAAGACCTGAAGCCACCAGAAGCTGAAAGAGCCTATGAATAGATTCTCCTCTATAGCCTTCAGAGGCAGCACAGCCCTGCTTAGAATGAATTTCTATTGTTTTAAGTCACCTGATTTGTGGTAATTTGTTACAAATTTGTTACAGCAGCCACAGGAAACTAATACATTATCCTAAACCATCCACACCCTAGCCAAGCCTCCAGCTGACCCCAGATGCGTGAGCAAGCCCAGCCAAAATCAGGTGAGCCTGGCCCAGATTAGCAAAGCTGCCCAGGGAATCCACTGGGTCATGAATATTAATAAATAGTAGTGCTAAAGCTACAGTAACCAAAACAACATGGTACTGGTACCAAAACAGAGATATAGACCAATGGAACAGAACAGAGCCCTCAGAAATAATACCACACATCTACAACCATCTGATCTTTGACAAACCTGACAAAAAGAAGAAATGGGGAAAGGATTCCCTATTTAATAAATGGTGCTGGGAAAACTGGCTAGCCATATGTAGAAAGTTGAAACTGGATCCCTTCCTTACACCTTATACAAAAATTAATTCGAGATGGATTAGAGACTTAAACGTTAGACCTAAAACCATAAAAACCCTAGAAGAAAACCTAGGCAATATCATTCAGGACACAGGCATGGGCAAGGACTTCATGTCTAAAACACCAAAAGCAATGGCAACAAAAGCCAAAATTGACAAATGGGATCTAATCAAACTAAAGAGCTTCTGCACAGCAAAAGAAACTACCATCAGAGAGAACAGGCAACCTACAGAATGGGAGAAAATTTTTGCAATCTACTCATCTGACAAAGGGCTAATATCCAGAACCTACAAAGAACTCAAATTTACAAGACAAAAACAAACAACCCCATCAAAAAGTGGGCAAAGGATATGAACAGACACTTCTCAAAAGAAGACATTTATGCAGCCAACAGACACATGAAAAAATGCTCATCATCACTCACCATCAGAGAAATGCAAATCAAAACCACAATGAGATACCATCTCACACCAGTTAGAATGGCAATCATGAAAGTCAGGAAACACCAGGTGCTGGAGAAATAGGAACACTTTTACACTGTTGGTGGGACTATAAACTAGTTCAACCATTGTGGAAGACAGTGTGGCGATTCCTCAAGGATCTAGAACTAGAAATACCATTTGACCCAGCCATTCCATTACTGGGTATATACCCAAAGGACTATAAATCATGCTGCTATAAAGACACATGCACATGTATGCTTATTGCGGCACTATTCACAATAGCAAAGACTTGGAACCAACCCAAATGTCCATCAATGACAGACTGGATTAAGAAAATGTGGCACATATACACCATGGAATACTATGCAGCCATAAAAAAGGATGAGTTCCTGTCCTTTGTAGGGACATGGATGCAGCTGGAAACCATCATTCTCAGCAAACTATTGCAAGAACAGAAAACCAAACACCGCATTTCTCGCTCATAGGTGGGAATTGAACAATGAGAACACTTGGACACAGGAAGAGGAACATCACACACCAGGGCCTGTTGTGGGGTTGTGGGAGGGGAGAGGGATACCATTAGGAGATATACGTAATGCAAATGACAAGTTAATGGGTGCAGCACACCAACATGGCACATGTATACATATGTAACAAACCTGCACGTTGTACACATGTACCCTAGAACTTAAAGTATAATAACAAATTAATTAATTAATTAATTAATTAAATAGTAGTGCTAAGCTACTGTTTTGTAGCAGTTTGTTACACAGCAAAAGTTAGCTAATATGGTAGCTTTTTGTGCTCCTTAGTTTATTTCTAACTTCTTCTACTTATGTTTACAGAATCTATTCAAAGACACAAAACTAACTGTAGCCGATTTCATTATTATTCCAAAAGGATTTTATATCCCAATGCCATAAAATTGGCAGCTTCCCTGCCCCATTGACATTGGGCTTTGTTTTATGACTTGCTTCAGCCAAGGGCACATGAGTGGTTATAACACATGCCACACACGAGTGGAAGCTTTAAGAGCTGTTGCACATTTTGGCCAGCTGTTTCCTCCCTCTGCCACAAAATAGCATGTCCTCAGTAGTGGATGCCTCTTCACTCTGGATTCTGGAATAAGGACGGATGAAGCAAAGCCTAAAGCCAATCTGCAGTTGCTGCGGCCTACATGTAAGCTGAGTGAATAATACATCTTTGCAGTTGTAAGCAAAGTTGGGGATTGTTTGCTATGCAGAATAGCCTTGTAAAGCTTGACTGATAAAATTATTCAAGAGTAACCCTACAAAAAAATCACCTGAGTGAAGAGTTTAGTTCTAACTTTACATAAACAAATTTTGTTTTTTTTAATGTGCAAGATGTAAAATATACTTTCAGTCTCTATGGGTTTCTCTTATTGAAAAGGATCCTTTAGTTATCTAAAATAGCATGTTTCTACAGGATATAGTCTATTAATTACTCATTACATAGCAATAGATACTGGCAAAATATGTCAATGTAAACATTATAGACACTGCCCAGTTTATACGACACCAAAAAAAAAAAAAAAGCCAACATAGGCTGCTCTTTCATGGAGACCTTTAGTATGCCCATAACCCTAGCATACCTCCCCCCATACACACATGTAAGGAAGGAAGCCTTCCCTCTATGTGATGAGTATCTCCTAACTTCTAAGATAATGAACAGGATAAATGCTAACAAACTGACGAGTTGCTGAGAAAAATGGATGCTTCCTTTGTGAGTGAGACTCTGAGAGTGAGTAGAACACTTACTGGGCTAGGGATAGAATCAGGATCCAGCTTCTTCTGGGGCTGTGGCGGACCAGCCAGCTGTGCAGGACCTCCGGGGAAGCCTCCCGGGTAAGAAAGATGGGCGCCTGCCATCTGGGGGCCAGAGTTGGCTGCTTGGAAAAAATTTAAAGAGAAATGACTATCATCCCAAATCCAGCATGTAAGACTTGTGACGATATTATGCTGTTCAGTCAAGCATGTTGTATTTTTCATCTTATTAAAAAAGGCAATGAGTCAATTATGAATGTGGTTCCCCATTTCTTTGCTCTTGCCAAAACTCTTCAAACACTACCATTTCTTAAAAGTAAGTGATAAATACCTAGTAACATAGGAACAAAGCTGATTTTCAGTTAAGGGTTCCCCCGGGTAACCCAAAGCATTTCCCTGCACCCTGTCTACCTTACCCTGCTGTGGAGGATATCCAGCACCCAGGGTCTGGCCTGGAAGAGGTGGGGGCTGGTACTGAGAATTTGGAGGAGGAGGCCCAGAGAGCCCGTCTGGCCTGTACATTGGTGGAAGCAAAGGTGAGGCACCAGGACCATTGAGTGTGGTGGGTGGTGGTGGAAGAACTTGAGATCCAGGTTGCAAAATGGACGGCTGTGGAGGTCGTGGAGGAGTCTGCAATGATGTGGCTGACAGAGGGCCAGGGGGTCCCTGGCTTGGAGGAGCCATGCCTGAACCTGCGTGAGAAAGAAGACCAGCCCACTTAAATACCACATTTCTCAACTCTCTGACTTCTGCAAAGTACACGACAGAGATGCTTGTTTTCCTGACATAAAGCAAGAGGACACCCTTAGAAATACATGTTTGGGGTTTTTTTTTTTTTTGCCACAAATTGAAATCTTCATTCAGAAAACAGAACAAATACTATTTTACACAACTGGGATATTTTTTTTAGGACAGGGTCTTGCTCTGTCACTGAGGCTGCAATGCAATGGCAAGATAATGGATCACTGTAGCCTCAACATCCAGGGCTCCAGTGATCCTCCCACCTCAGCCTCCCAAGTAGCTAAGACTACAGGCACACACCACCATGCCAAGTTCATTTTCTTTTTTTTTTGTGTGTGTGTGTGTGGAGATGGGGTCTCATGATGTTGCTCAGGCTGGTCTCAAACTCCTGGGCTCAAGCAGTACTTCCTCCTTGGCCTCCTGAAGTGCTGGGATTATAGGTGTGAGCCACCATGCCTGGTCTGGAAAATTTTTAAAAGGTAAAAGCAACATTTATAATTTAAGTGAGGGAATTCATAGGATAAATTTTAACTCAGTTGTGTAATTACATGATATACACATTAATTTAAGAATTTGTATCTGGTACAAAAATCTAGAAAATCATATAAAAATTCTATTACATAACAAGCATTACTCAGGTAAATTGCACATTCAATAAATTATTTGCATCCTGTGCGTGACTTGACCAAACAAATTTCAGAATTAGGTAGAAATAACCAGAGAGAAGAGAAGGGCCACCAACATGCTCTCCAATCATATTGGAAACAGCTGTAAAACCAGATTATGTTTCCTTTCTCTGATTATGGGAAACTGGGTTGCTTCTTTGGAGACTTACCCATTTTGAAATGAGTAAAAGACAGAAAATAGAGGGGTTTTAATCACACTTCAGAAAACTAATTTTAAGTAACATGAAAATATTCTTCATCTAGATAAATGGCCAACTGTGCTGTCATTACAGTGGAGCTTTCCACGACTCATAGGATATACAGCATTTCTGTTGATGTAAATCTCAGTACTGTGACTCTTTCCTCTCTTATTCTTCTCTTTTCTGCCTCACAACATCTGAGCTTCCATTCTTTCCATGATCTAAACACATAATTAAAATGCACTGTGAAACAATGAATACTATATTTCTGATTTGGGGGCCCCATCACAAACAATACAAGGTTTAAATTATCCTTATTTTATTTCTTAAAATAATTTCACTGTTCTAATGCTTATTTGTTAAGTCAGGATTTTTTGTCTTTTTTTATTGTTCAATCATTGAATGGAAGGTATTCTGAGGGTCCTTCAATTACCTTGAAATAAGTGGCAGCATGATCAAGAAAACAATTAACTATAGCCCTACATAAGATAGATGCTTTATTATTAAAATGTCCAAATACTACTTCAACACAGTATGCCCTAGTTACATCTATTTTAAAAATGAAGAAAACCTCTCTCATTAAAAATAACCAGGACACAAGGCAGTCAATAAACACTAACAATAAAACTATTACCATAGCTGTTGATCTGCATAGCACTGAGCTGGCTGCCCAGCTGGGTGACAGATGAAGTGGACATAGGACTTGGGTAAGATGATTGTGCAGAGGGTTGGTATGGTGCATATGAGGATGCCACATTGTTGACAGGTGGAGGGCCTGGAAATCTGAGCAAGGAAAACAGGATGTTAAACAGTATCACAGCATCTCAAGCAAATGACATACAACAATGTAATTAAATAAGCCTGTCTAGTGGGCCTAGGAAAATGACTGATATTATACACTAAATCTTTAATTAAGCTTGACGTGAGCTCAATATGATCATGTAGCATCATCTTATATTTATGCTCACATGCTGAACATACCGAGATAGAAAAAAAAAATCCTACTGTGAGCATAAAACCAGTTCTGGAAATCAGTTTGGGAAACTGAGCCCACCAGAGCCTTACCTATACTAAAGTTAACCATCAGTAGAACGAAAATCAAGAAAACAATACAGCCAGAAGCAGTGGCTCACGCCTATAATCCTAGCACTTTGGGAGGCTGAGGTGGGAGGACAACTTGAGCCCAGGAATTCAAGACCAGCCTGGGCAACATAGTGAGACCCTGTCTCTACGAAAAATAAAACAAAATAAAATAAAAAGTTAACCAGGAGTGGTGGCACTACTTGGACAGTTGAAGTAAGAGGATCACTTGAGCCCAGGAGGTCAAGGCTACAGTGAGCTGAGACTGCGCCACTGCACTCTAGCCTGGCAACAGAGCCAGACCCTGTTCCAAAGAGAAAAAAAAAAAAATCTAAAACGTACATCATGCTTTACCTTTGATTTAGCTTGAACTTATTAGACATTTATTTTTTTCTTGTTCTGCATTAAACAATGGCCGCTATCTGGACAGTGTACCTAGCATGGTTAATCTGCCAAATGAGATTAAAGCCTGCCTGAGAGTCACATTATAAATTCTTATGAATTTTAAATAAAATTGAATTTTCCCAAATGGTATACTCTGCTTTCGATTTCTCTGTAAACTGGAAACTATTTCCCCATGGCCCATGTCTTGCCTTCTGCCTCCTACTGCCATTGAGAGGTTAGGAGCAGAGCCTGAGGGAAGCCACTGCTTGCCTAAAGTCTCACAATTTATTTGTGACAACACTAGGACCAGCGTTCTTCCAGGTCTTCAGTGAGTGCACTTTTCAAAGCATCACACTAATTTTATGTTGTCATTTTTCTCCATATGTTTAAATTGATTATTACAAACAAAACAGAAAATTAACCTTCCAACCATTACTCTGAGTGAACGACATTTAGCATATTTGCAGAATAATATCTCACACTTTGCGATAAATAGGTGAGCGATGAAAACGCTCTTTTCCACTCATACCTCTGAACAGCTTATTTCTGCAGTCTATGTTTCATAGGAAGCCGGAATTGACTTTGTAATTTAGGACTCTTCTGTAATGATGCAGAAAAGCCTGCCTAATAAAATACATGTTGCAAGAAAAAGAAAGAAAGAAAGAAAATGCTCTTTCCATTGTACCCACAAGTACAAGCTATCCTATAGCAGAAAATTATCTAGAAATGATTGAATGAATAACACTGTAACCCAAAAATATTGTTAAACAAAACTATCCAATTTCTCTCCTGTCAAATTTTCCAAAAACCCCAACACAGTTAGACTAAGCACCGTTTGACTTAAATACTTTTTGGAAGAAAATGAATAAAAGATAGAAAATACAAACATTAACTTTTCACAGTAAAAGTGTTCTTTATATCTCTAATCAATTAATGATACTGGTGACACACAAGCACAAAAAATCTAATTCTAGTCTCACATGACACATTTAAAATATGTTGTGATCACTAAAAAAATGATTTCAAGAATTATATTAAAGGTCTGTTTTGTAAATCCATTGTTTCCTAAGATGAAAACATTTCTTCTTTTTAAGAAATAATACTTTGTCATCTTTTAAAAAAACTTTGTCCGCCAGGCGCGGTGGCTCACACTTGTAATCCCAGCCCTTTGGGAGGCTGAGGCAGGTGGATCACGAGGTCAGGAGATCGAGATCATTCTGGTTAACACGGTGGAACCCCATCTCTACTAAAAATACAAAAAATTAGCTGGGCGTGGTGGCGGGTGCCTGTAACCCCAGCTGCTCGGGAGGCTGAGGCAAGAGAATGGCGTGAACCCCAGAGGTGGAGCTTGCAGTGAGCCAAGATCACATCGCTGCACTCCAGCCTGGGCGACAGAGCGAGACTCCGTCTCAAAACAAACCAACAGCCAAAAAACTTTGTCACAGGGAATAAATGAAGTAATTACACACAGGCAGAATACACATGTACTACAGAATATATTCATGGATGCAGTGAGGTACGGTTACACACTTTGGATTTGATAAGCAGAAACTGGGGATGCTGCATTTATATGGAGAAAAAAGCCCCCCAAAACAATGTCAAAGGTGTTTCATAAATGTTAATACTTTTAAATACACAATTCCGTGAATCATTTTTTGTTTTTACAATACAGGTAGGACAAAATATATTTCAAACAGGAGTTATAACACAAGCGGCTTCAAGTATTTTTTTTTAACTTAACAAAAGTTAAGGATTTAAGGATTTAAAATAGAGAATGAGAGACTGTATAACCATCAGTTATTACTTTCAATCCATAAATGCCTACTTATCATTCAGTGCCTAACATATAGCCCAGGAGTTAGGTTTCAGAAATTCACAAATATATTATTTCTTTCTGACCAACTTAAATATGGTAAGTTTTAAATAGATTTGGTTTTTAAAAGCAATTATTATCAATTTTAAAATAAACAGAATAGTATTAAATGGCTAACAAAACCCTCACATAAATGAGGAAAGCGATGAAAGAACATCTTAAATATACAAATTTGTTTAATTTAATTTTTTTTTTTTTTTTTGAGATGGAGTTTCATTCTTGTCGCCCAGGCTGGAATGCAATGGCAAGATCTCAGCTGCAACCTCCGCCTCCCGGGTTCAAGTGATTCTCCTACCTCAGCCTTCCGAGTAGCTGGAATTACAGGCACGCACCACCACGCCCAGCTAATTTTTGTACTTTTAGTAGAGACAGGGGAGACAGGGTTTCACCATGTTGGCTAGGATGGTCTCAATCTCTGGACCTCGTGATCCGCCCACCTCAGCCTCCCAAAGTGCTGGGATTACAGGCGTGAGCCACAGCGCCCCGCCCATATTTTTTAACTTCATTGCTTTATTCAAAATCACATAGCATGTCGTACAAAGCAGAGGTGGGAATCCAAGTCCTCCTGCCATAGCACAGAAACCTGGTGTACCACTATAGCTAAGCCACTTAATCTCTGTAGCTCGAAGCTTTCAAATTCTGAAAAAGAGCAAGTAAAATGGAATGATCCCTTTTTTTTTTTTTTTTTGCTATAATGTTAAAATGAAGAACCATACAGAGTTAAATAAATGTTTCTCATGTTGACTGCCTTTATTTAACATGGCTCTAGACTGAAAAACATTCAATTATATATTTTAATTTATGGTTTCATTGAATGTCAAGTATGTATTTTAATTTACTGTTTCACTGAATGTCAGAGAAGGGCAGATTCACCATCAGAAAGAATTCAATAAATAATTACTACCAGATTATTAATAAAACCTGAAAATTTAGCCTCGATTTAATCCTAATCCTCTGTAGAGTTGACTCCGTTTTCTGTGGCCTGTTCAACTTCAAACACTTCCCATTTTCAAGTTTGCAACAAATTGCTCAAGAAATGAGATGTATGCTGAAGTTTGTATGCGGAATTAAGATGCCAAATTTTTCAAAATCTGATTGAAACAAAATCAGAATTTTGAATACCTAGCCCATAGAGTAGAAAAAATGAAAGTTCCACCACATCCTAGCATCGTTTCCCACATTAAATAAAATTGAAGAAAAAACAACTACTTCTCATATTTTTATTGCTCCTTCATCTTTTGTTGCAATCAATTTCTTAGTAGATTCACACATATCAGCTTCAATTTGGGAAGATGGGTCCCCTGTTCCCTCAAATTCACTGTTTCTTCATCAGAATACATCACTTACAATTGATTGATTGAATTTTTATCTTATAATTTAAAACACTGATTTTTAGGTTGCAGATTTTATTTAATATCCTACCCAGTAGTAACTCTATGTAGATAACGTTAGCACTGCTTGCCAAGTTTAAGACATTTATTCTTCCTCAGTCAAATCAAAAAGACAAATAACTAGGTACGACTTTTAAATTTTATAAAACATTATATTTAAAATAGCAGTATTTTAAACATAACAATTTTACATGTTAAACTCAAATCAACGTAGTAACTTTTTTATATCTTGTTTCTATTTGATAATTTAGAAACAGTAAAATTAAAATATTTCTTTGGTATACTAAGTACAAATGACACAGATAAAATGCTGGAATTCCCATTGAAAAGTCATATGCCATCTATGCTCTTTGACAGCCTCTGTCATCAGACTGGTGTGATTCACCTGCACAATCACGGTGCACTTTACCCTTGCATTGCGCTACATTCACAGAATCGTGTCCCATGAGGGCAAGGCAGCAGGAAGGCTCAGCCTGAAATACTACACTTTTCCCTGACTTTTTCACTTTTTAACCCCAATTCTAACCTTCAATCCAGTATGCAAGTTGTAGTAAGTGAACAGTAGAAGACAGGGAGTAAAATCTGTCAGTACTTCCCTAGGAATCACCATAAAAGCAGCTTCTTTAACCTGTCAAGAGATTCTTGAGCTGTCATGAGTAACTACATTGAGCTCTAAGGATGGACATGTTATAAACAGTGGACTTTTCAGCCAATGGAAATGATACTGACAAATGCTAAGGTGTTGAGTCCATGGGCACTGTGCACTGGGAAAGGTACTCTGCATGCGTTAATCATTAAAATCCTCAAAACCATGTATTATTGTTAAAATCGTCATGAGCAAACCGAGGCACATAGAGGTTAGGTAACTTATCTAGCTAGTAACCGTCTAGGCCAAGATAAGCAAACATGTCCTGACTCTAGAGTCCTCCGCTCTTCACTGGGCCAGACCCTGTGCTGGGCTCACAATCACAAAGTTAGGGCCTGCTTGATGGCAAAGTCTATGGTTTACTCACTCCTAAGCAACCTACTCAAGTGAAATAAATGGCAATAAACAAAACAAAATCAATTCCAGGCTAATACCAGTTACCAAAACATTTTTCTAAACTTGAAACCAGCTGTTCAATCTCTGCATTTCTTTTTAAAAAAAAAAAAAAATCTGAGATGCCTGGAAGTTCACAACAATTTTTTTTTTTTTTTTTTTTTTTTCATTCCTTGAGACAGGGTCTCCCTCTGTCACCCAGGCTGGAGTATAATAGCACAAACACAGTTCACTTCAGCCTTGACCTCCTGGCCTCAAGCTATCCTCTCACCTCAGCCTCTGAAGTAGCTGGGACCACAGGTGCATGCCATCATGCTTGGCTAATTTTTTAAATTTTTTGTAGTGATGGGGTCTCATCATGTTGCCCAGGCTGTCTCGAACTCCTGGGCTCAGGCGATCCTCTCGTGTCAGCCTCCCAGAGTGTTGGGATTACAGACGTGAACCACCACACCCAGTAATGATGAATTTTTCTAGGTCTTCTCCCCTTTACTTCTGGACTGAGAGTTCTATATTCTCATTTTACAAGTGAGGAAAATGAGGACGGGCATGGCCAAGGAACTTCACCAGTGTCCACAGGTGGTAAACTGCTTGAACCAGAAGAGGCATCTTGCTTCTCCGTCTTTTTGCTCTTCCTCTCTTGCCTTTCTATCACTCTTCTGAGACTCAGGGCAGTAGGGTCAAGTCCCGAGTAAGGCCCTTTGACTTCTTGCTCCAAGCTTAAACTACTATCACACTTAATGACCTACCCTCTGCATCCCATAGCTACCATTTCAACCGGCAAATGTTATCATGACAAACAAGAGCCAGCAAGTGCCAAACTCACAAATGCCCTGTAGGAGAATTAACCTGATGACTTAAAAAAATCCCGGAGGGAGTTTTCCTATTATGGAGGACTATAGGCTTCATGAAAGACCATGACTAAAAGGCTTCACCATTAGGAGGGTCTAGAGTCACATCTAGGGGTTACTGCCCACCCCTCCCCACCCCCAAACCTTGCTACCTGGGAAGGAATCTGAGAAATGAAGCCTCTGGGTAATCCTTGGAGAAACTCCAAAGCAAACACTGCCTGTGGCTTGGCACTGGCGTGGCACAGGTTCTCGGCAGCTACACCTCACCGGATAAACAATGATGGGATTTCTAACAAGGAAGGTTTGATGCTGGCTTCTTTCCCAGGGACTAGTCCCTAGTGGGCTGCAGGCTCTAAATATTTCATACATCTTGGCTTCTCCAGGCCTGCTTCCAACTTTTCTCTCCCTCAATTTATTATAAACACAAACACAAGATTTATTTCCTGTGTTGTTTTTACTACAGCTCTGCCTTTTGAGAATCCCTCACTGGCATCTGTGTGCCTTCCACATCAAGCTCCTAGACTTTACCATTGGCAACAATCTGATTTAATTTTAAAACATTTATTAAGCACCCATTGGCACTAAGCTCAGTTCTGTGAAGGATCCAAGAAAATAGAATGATTTAAAATTTTATTCAAGAATATAGGCCGTGGGCATCTAAAGGAATTAGAAATTGACATGAAATTCTAAAACAAACTGAACATAACTCAAAACTAAAATGTATGGTACTGACACAAGTACTTTTTGATACATTTTAAAATACCTACTAATATTGTCTTTTTCCTTCATAACTTTTCTTGTTTTTTTTTTTGAGACAGGGTCTCACTGTGTTGCCCAGGCTGGAGTGCAATGGCACAGTCATAGCTCACTGCAGCCTTGACTTCCCGGGCTTACAGGATCCTCCCATCTCAACCTCTCCAGTAGCTAGGACTACAAGCATGCGCCACCAGGCCGGCTAATTTTTTCTATTTTTGTAGACACGGGGTCTCACTATGTTGCCTAGGCTGGTCTCAAACTCCTGGGCTCAAGCCATCTGCCCAACTCAACCCCTCAAAGTGCTGGGATTACAGCCGTGAACCACCATGCCCAGCCATAACTTTTCCTATTGCTTTGTTTCCTAGGGCAGTTATCTAATAGATCCTTTCAGGGATGTAGACATTTTAGTCAAACTTTCAACCAATAAACATATAAGCTTAGAAGGTATTTCTGAAATCATATTAGTTGAATATACAAACGAAGGCTGGAATCTACCTAGCTCACCTTTGTTGAGGGTGACCAGCAGCATGAGCTCCATTCTGACCAAACTGATGGGGCCCAGGAGGTGGAGGACCCGGAGGCAACATTCCCCCAGTGGCAGTGACCCCCAAAGGCCCTGCTGGCTTCATCATACCTGCAAGAGAGGGGCATGAATTTAGAAGTGCATTAAAGTACAAAGAGAGATGAAGCAAAGTCATTAGGTTAAAAATGAAAACTAGGTGGAGGAGGAGGGAAATAAATGGATTAGAACAAAATCTCTTTCAAGCTTAACCATCACCTACAGACCTGTCAATACCAGGCTCTGGCATGAGTATTTGACTATCATAATGATGAAAGAGCAGAAAAGAAGGGAACCATTTTATCACTAAACAGAAACTAAAACAGAAAAAAATAAATTTGCATATGACAGAGGCATTTGATAAAGCACACTATCACGCAAAGAATACTAGAACGCGCAATGAAAAACGGCAGTTAGATATCAGAAATAAACCTGGAAAAAGCAGGAAGGGTCATGGTAGAGCATTCTAACTATAACTAAATGGGGCATGGGGGAGAACACTAGAAATGCCTTTGACTTACAGCACAACAAAAGCAGATGGGGAGTAGGGTCTATCTTTCTAAAAATCCTGAGCACTTCCTTCAGAGCTTAATAATTTTTCCAGGATCCTAAATAGCTGGATGATAAACAGCTGGGGGACTGCTCACTGAGAGTCAGACTCATCATGCTTGCTCAGACAAAATATGGGACCACATGCAATTAATGAATGCTTCTGGGAATGACTCTTTTCATTTATTAGCAGCTCTTCTCAAATAGAGACCTTTAAAGACTTCTCTTTGGAACTGTCTTCAGACATTTCTGTCTATTCTTCTCGAGAAATTGCAATAGAGGAGAGAAATCACTAGGCTTGGATTAGAGCAGTTCAAGGCCCCACATGGTTACTTATTAGTTGTATGACCCTGGGCAAGAAGCTTATCTTTAAGGACCTCAGTTTTCTTCCTGCAAAATGAAAGTCTTAGACTAGATTACCTGAGACCTCTTCTAGCTTCTAGAAAGAAAAAAAGAGAAAAACTTCAATTCTTCTATCTGCTCTCTCCACTTGCTTGTTTTCACTTATTCAATTTACTTTTGACCATACCCTGCTCTCTGGCAAGGTCTTCGATGACCACCTAGCTGCCTGCTGTGCACTCCCCGCTTTCACTTCGTCGTGGTATTTCATATTAACGTTTCCTTTATTCCCTCAGATAGAAAGTTTATTCCCTTGGATAGAAAGGAATTGACTGATGACGTGTAGTCACCCAGGAAGAGTTTCTTATATTGTCATAATTGCTTTCGAGAGAATGCTTTCAGATGTTTGCATAATCTAAAATGACAGGTATCCACAGAAGTGCCAGTCTTCATGAATAATACTGAAACTTTTACAAGGTTTCTTCTCTTAAAATAGGATTCCTTAAACTGAGGACATTTTTATATTAATTCTACATAGTTTTACTTAGCAAATTCATATACCATTATTTTCAATAAATACTATCCTTATAACACTACATTTTAATACAAAGTTCTAAACCCCAAACCCAGCAAAGTTAGAAAAACATGAGACTTGCAGTCACAGACAACTTTGAATTTATGACTCTGATAAGATATTTTATTTTTCAGAGCTTCAACTTGTAATCCCATGTCATGGCAATAATATTCCCTAGCTCCAAGGATTGTTCTGAGAATTAAATGAAGCAATGGATATGACAGTTTTCAAAACAGCTGTTTCATCTTCCCTGGCCATAGCCCCTGCTCTCTTTTCTTAAGCATTTTTATTCTAACAAAGCATATGCACCATAATTACAAACACATTTATATTTTCATTTTAAAAACATTATTTTGGACAAATGTAGGCAATTCACAACAGTAGCATTAATATATTTTCAACTTCGGTCTTCTTTTTTTTTTTTCTTTCTTTCTTTTTCTTATTTGCCTCCCGGCTCTCCAAAAATATTTCCCCCTTTTAAAAAATAAGTAGGATAATAGCAATTTTCGCGAAAACCCCTATAAACATGTCTAGAGAATTTAAAAAAAAAACAGCTCTGATAGATGCAAGCAGAATTTATACATCAATCTTACTGTGCTCTCTCTTTTGTTTGGGAATCAACTCTATGACAATGATTCAAATCATTCTGTGGCATTCTCAAATCATTCTCATTATTATTCAACATACACTTAAGGTGCCTTTGAGCCATTTGAGAGAAGAGACAACCATGTAAACAAATCATTACAATGTCTTGTGATGACTGTTACAATATGCAGAGAGACTACCTAACTCTTCCTGGGGGAATTGAGAAGAGTTCAAAGAAGGACTGCTTGAGCTGAATCTTGAAGGAGAAGCAGTTTTCTTCATATAAAAGACAGGATAAGAAGGGATTCTAGTTAGAAGGCAAAGCTTGAGCAAAGACATGACAGAGATGGCACAATCAGGACAGGGGAAAGGCTTGGTGTGGAGAGGCTGGGAGGGAAAGTAGCCAGAGTGGAGGCTGTCCAGGTTGGCTGGGGTCAGACTGCAAAGTCCTATGTGTCACTTGCACTCCACCCCCAGGGCAAAGGGAAGTCAGTATCATTGATATCTGCAAAGTCATACTTTTCCCCCAGCCATGTTATTGGCATTTTCAAAAGTACTCAAACACAAAGAGAATCAGGTTCTTTATAGAGCAGTATGAGAATTTTAATAGGAAAGGAACACCATGCAATGAGAATAAGCTGTTCTTAGACAAACTCCACCAAAAAAAAAAAATCTAAGATCACAAGTTGGTCTCTAATACAGTGGCAGATACTATAGACCAGTAAACTCAACAATTCCAATCCCCTTCTTACTTGCTTTTCTATTAATATTAATACACCGTCTTGAGGTGGAAAAGTGAAAATTCCTAGACTGCCTTACAATTTGTTTTGCCTTGTGCTCTAAATTCAGCAAAGCAGCACACCTCTGGGAGACTCTGGTCAGCCTGGTGGCAGAGATGATTCTCCTGGGGGAGAAAGGTGGTGACTTCTGGTGGAATGGTCCTGCATGGGGAATGTTCACCTTCATGGACCACATACTCCCAAGTCTGGTTCTCTGCCTTTTTCTGATGTTTTGTTTCCTTCCTGATACCCTTTAACAAATCCCTTTCCACTAAAGGGTACTGTTATCAGCAAAGGAACACTGACCAAACCACATCACAGAAAAGCATGCCTTGAATTTGGTCCTGGACCTGACAAACTAAAACAAAAGTAAAAGCCATTTGTTGGGGGCAAAAATGTTTATCTAAAATAAACAAAGATAAGCTCCCTATTATATGGGTAGAATTGTAATGGCTATGGTCCCTAAAGCACCGTGCTGGATGGTGCACCTATATAAGCTCACTATTAGGAGCCCTATCACCACCCCACAGCCCCTGTCCTTGTTATAGGACATTAATAATTCTTAACTCTCTGTCTCCAGACCAGTGTCCTCAACCAAGGGCGATTTTGTCCCTAAAATAGGACATCTGGCAATGTCTGGGACATTTTTGGTTGCCACAACTCCCAGAAGGTTGGGGGAGGTACTACTGGCATCCAGTGGATAGAGACCAAGGATGCTACCAAATATCCCACAAGGCACAGGATGGCACCCTGCTACCCTCCCCCAACAAAGAATTCGTTGGCCCCAAATGTCAATAGTGCTGAAGTTGAAAAACCCTGCTGCAGAGAGCAGTACGCCCAGCTGTAACTACTTCTCCACACTTACTAATGTGCTATGTAGCTTTCTAAAATGTACATACATTGGATTGTGACCCTTCCCAGATTAAATCACTTCAGTGGCACTCTACTGCCCTTAAAATAAAGTCTAAATTCCTTAAAATGATCCCACATTTCCCCACCAGTGGCATCTCTCACGGTTCCCATGCTACTCCCCAGCCATGCCAAATGTCTTGCAGGTCCTGAAAAGTACCGCCTTCCAATCCCAGCAAACTGCCTCCTGACCTGGCCAATTCTCACTCATGTTTCAAGGCATTCCCTCCAGGAAGGAGCCCTTCCACCCTACGTCTTGTTCAGGCGCCCCTGCCGCGTGTTTCCATACCACCCTCTACTTCCTTTATAATAGTACTTCCCCCCAAAATTGTCATTGTTAATTTATTTAGTGCATTTCTCACTAAGTAAACACTATGAGGACTGAGATTAGGCTTATTTTATTCAATGTCATATTACCACAATTATTTTGTTCATCAAATAAATCTGTTAAATTTGTGGCTGGGTGCAGTGGCTCATGTCTGTAATTTCAGCACTTTGGGAGGCCAAGGCAGGAGGATGCCTTGAGGCCAGGAGATCGAGACAGCACTTGGCAACAT
The DNA here is from genome assembly GCF_043159975.1 of Macaca nemestrina. Classification (NCBI taxonomy): domain Eukaryota; kingdom Metazoa; phylum Chordata; class Mammalia; order Primates; family Cercopithecidae; genus Macaca; species Macaca nemestrina. The sequence goes on along the minus strand of NC_092127.1, from coordinate 70,608,271 downwards.
AGTGAGACCCCATCTTTACAAAAAAAAATTTTAAATTAGCTCGGCATGGTGGAGCACACCTATAGTAATAGCCACTTTGGAATCTGGGGCAGGAGGATCATTTGAGCCCGGGAGTTCAAGGCTGCAGTGAGCTATAATCTCGTCACTGTAATCCAGCCTGAGTAACAAAGCAAGACCCTGTCCCTTAAAAAAAAAAAGTGTTAGTATACAGCACTAGCTTTACAAAACCACAATGAATAGGCATAAATGGAGATATGATAATGTGAGCAACACAAAGCAAGAGTTAGCACTGGCCAGATCTACAGTGGAACAGATATTTCAAGGAATCACAACAAGTTTGCTTGTGTCTGTCAGGAGACCAATAAAAGGATCACTAAAAGGTTAGACAAGACACATGAAGACTGAAGATTAAGGTATCTAAGGTTATTCAGCACAGTATAATCAGAGATACAAGAGATGGGGTAATTTAGTGAAAGTCTTAAATAATTAAACCAAAACACCATAATATGCATAGAAAGGTATATTTGCAGAGAGTATAATAGCCTGGTTATTCACCTGATATTTAATATCCATTAAGTAAGGAGAAATCAGTTTAAATTAAAGTGTGAAGGATTTAATCCAACAAAGACAGCTTTTAAAAATACTGGTAAGGCCAGGTGCCGAGGCTAACTCCTATAATATCAGCACTTTGCGAGGCCAAGGCGAGAGGATCACTTGAGCTGAGGAGTTCAAGACCAGCCTGAGAAACACAGGGAGACCTCATCTCTACCAGCTACTCGGAAACTCGGCAAGAGAGCAAAACCCTGTCTCAAATAAATAAATTAATTTAATTTAATTAAATATTGGTAAATACCAGAGTGTTTTGCTAATGAGTGCTACAGTTTGTCATTCACTTCATTGAATAAACATTTATAATTAGCTCAATTTAACCATTCCACTGTATACATATTTCAAAACAATCTGTTGTACATAATATGTATGTATATATAGTTTTTTATTTGCCAATTAAAAAAAATTTTTTTAAAGCAGTCATGAGTGCCTTCTCTGCTCCAGGAACATCTACTATAGGAACATCTATTATAACACAGTATGGCAAATAGTATAGAGGCCTACAAAAGTATTAGAACACAAAAGTAGAATTCAAATTAGATTTGCATGGTATAAAAAAATCCCTCTGGCTCAGGAGTTGATGGTTTGGAAAAAGGCAGTATTGGAGACAGGGATAATAGTTACAAGATCATTTTAGTAATCCATATGAGAGATGGATGGATTGAACAAAAAGAGTAACAGGAGAATGGAAAGGAGAAAGCAGGTAGGAAACCTGTTTACAATCACTCCAAAAAGATTTGGGAGACCAATTGCATTGGAGGAGGTAAAAACGAGGGAGAGGTGTTTTTGTGTGTTTGTTTGTTTGAGTCTCACTCTGTTCCCCAGGCTAGAGTGCAGTGGCATGATCTTGGCTTACTGCAACCTCCTTCTCCCTGGTTCAAGAGATTCTCATGCCTTAGCCTCCCAAATAGCTGAGATTACAAGCATGTGCCACTACGCCTAGCAAATTTTTTTTTTCTATTTTTTTAGTAGAGACTGGGATTCACCATGTTGGCCAGGTCAGTCTCAAACTCCAGGCCTTAACTGATCCACTTGTCTTGGTCTCCCAAAGTGCTAGGATTACAGGCATGAGCCACCACGCCCTACCAAGTTTGTTTTTGTTTTTGTTTTTTTTTAAATAAAGTTTCTGGTGTAGATCACCAAATAAATGATGCTAATGAGTGAGATCTGAAATGCCAGAAAACATAGGCTTCCACGATGAATATGGAATTGTTTTGGGTATGGTGATTGTGACATGCCTCAACAAAGGTGGACAACTGGAAATATGGGTCTAGAGCAAGCTCTTCCAACCCATGGCCCACATGTGGCCAGGACAGTTTTGCATGTGGCCCAATACAAATTTGAAAACTTTCTTAAACCATTATGAGATCTTTTTGATTTTTTTTTTTTCAGCTCATCAGCTATTGTTACTGTACTTTATGTGTGGTCCATGACAATTCTTCTCCCAGTGTGGCCCAGGAAAGCCAAAAGACTGGATACCCCTGGCCTAGAGCTTAGGAGAGGCATCTGGGCTGGAGAAATAGATCTGAGAGACAAGCACTTTCCGTGAATGATCCAGCTTAGGGAAAAATCTACAGAGTGGGAGAACAGTGGTGAAGATGGAACATGGAGGGAGAAGCAGCAACACTTAAGGGTCATGTAGAACCCCTTCCAAAGAAATGTCCAGAAAGCGACCAAAAAAACCAGGCACAATGGTTTACACCTATAATCCCAGCACTTTGGGAGGCGGAGGCAGGTGGATCACTTGAGGTCAGGAGTTCAAGACAAGCCTGGCCAACATGGTGAAACCCCATCTCTACTAAAAATACAAAAATTACCCGGGCATGATGGTGGGTGCCTGTAATCCCAGCTACTCAGGAGGCTGAGGCAGGAGAATCACTAGAACCTAGGAGGCGGAGGTTGCAGTGAACTGAGATCGCACCACTGCACCCCAGCCTGGTGGACAGAGGGAGACTCCACCTCAAAAAACAACAAAAGGATAGTGTCGTTGAAACCAAAGGAGAAAAGAGTTTCATAAAAATGAGAGTGGTAAACAGTGTCAAATACAAAAGAGGACAGACAGCGCAATGTCTTCTGCTTGAGAAATAGGACACCGATAGTCCTGGTGAGGGAAGTGGAAGTGTGGATGGGGTGACAAACTATGGAGTATAAACTATGCTGAGCCATGGAGGGAAGGAGAGGTAAAGGTGGAGATCACCAAGCATAGTGAGTACTTTCTCAAGAAGATGCCTGTGAAGAGGGAAGGGTGAACAATACAAAGTGTTATACTTAGGTGTGTATGCAGTTTGTTTTTTGTCTTCTTGAGAGATGTGGGTATGAATCCTAATGCTACTACTTGCTATCTGTGACCTTAGACAAGTCACATGACACCACGACACCAGACATTCAGTTTTTTTAGCTGCAAAAATAACTTACTGCATAGCACTGTATGAGGATTAAATAAGACAGTACAGGGAAAGCTTTTAGGGCCACACTTCGATATATCATAAAAAAAGAATAATTTATAATTATCTTCATAAATAAATGCTGAGGAGAAATGAACCACCAGATAGAAAGTGGAGGGGTTAATGGTTTCTACAGGATCCAGTAAGGCAAGATTATAAACATTCTGGAGAGGACTGTCCTGAACAAGAAGAGGGAGGCTTCATCAGGACATCTTTAAAATCTGGGGAGGAATAAATCATAAGAGTGACTTTCCACAGGTAATTCACAATCTCAGAGCATCTTCTGCAGCATACTCTGTGTGGCTGCTAACATCAAGCCCCACTACAGGGAGTCCTTACCCCTTGCTGACTTTGCACTATATACATTCTACCTGGCACAGCCTGGATCCCAGATATCTGAGCTAGTTCCAGTGAGTCCTGAGAGTTACTCATTGATTTATACAAGGTCCATTTGTATAAAGAATTGTACAAAGAATTATCCTCACATATAACTGATGGGCAGATTAATCTAGGGCCAATCCTAGACAAGGATACATAAATTTAATTCATTTATAAATTTAATTCTTTTTTTATTCAATGTTTACAATAACCTTACACCACTAATTAACAGCAAGAACAAGACTCACAGTAAAAATAAAACAGGAAGTGTTTGTTTTAGTCTATATTTAAAAACCAAACTTGTATTCCATGCAATAACCAAACTAGTGATGTAGAGTTCTGCTATGAGAGCCTTTTCCAAATGATCCTGTAATCTCAAGCCATTTCATTATATAATGATCATGCAATGCTTTCAAATCTCCTCTTTCAGAACATCTTACATCTCTGAGCCTGAGAACTAAATAATCACATACAAGTCAAAATAACACACTTTACCTGTTGGAGATGCTGTGTGCGACGGATCCCCATAGTGCCCATAATGAGGTGGAGAAAGTCCTATTCCAGGCTGAGGCTGAGAATATGGGGGTGTAGCCACGTAACCTTGTTGACTCATTATGACAATATCATTCCAAAGGATAAATCTACAAAAGAACTCTGCAACAGAGAAACAAGAAACATGTTACCAAGAGAGTTTGTCACTTAAAGCTATTAAAAATATAAACACTGTTAATACATGTTTATGATGGTTTGAAGAAAAGTACAATTATCAGGTACATGAGAAACCTTTATATTATACAATGCATCATTATCCCCTAAAAAGAGTCTAACCATAGCTCTCTGAAATTCAGTAAATCACTTCAATAATTCTGGGCAAATTCTCAAGCATGAGACCTGAATAACAGCTCCCAACCACTTTTTTAAGGGAAGCCTGAAGCATTTTGCAGATAGTCTCTCATAAGTGTTCCTATGATTTTGTGCTTTTGGTTTCCATGGTCACATTTCAGCACAGAGCACACCATGCCATTCAACTGACTGACCACCATAACTGCCAGTAGTCTGCAATTAGATGTTTTATGACTTATGTCTTTTTAGTGCTCCTCTAATTAGTTATTTTAATCTAGTCATTAGGACAAAGAGAAATCATAGTCCAACAAACATAGCAACAGATAAAGTTGATAATAGGCTTATGAGTCATAATTAGACCAAGCCAGGTGGTCACTATATCCACTTGAGTATTGTCAGTGGTTTTTCAAAGGCGACAGAATTTCTTTCTAATTTAAATGATATCACATCTCTAAGAACATATGCACCTATATTTAAGGGACTAAGGAAAAAAAGTGTAATTTTGTAAGTGTGTAGGCACACACATCACAAATATAACAGACTCATCTTTATTCTTTTTTTTAATCTTGATTCTAATCAGAACCCAATTTTGCTTTAAATTTTCCATTTTTTCCAGGTTTTAACAAAAAAAGAGATTTTCATAGGACTGATGATTTAAAAAAAAAAAATTTTTAATACGGCAGAAAATGCTTTGAATCCTGGCAAGAGAAGTGGGTTTTCATTCTATATCTGCCATTTAACTGTGTGACATGGAATGAGCTGAAGAACCTCTCTAAGCCTCAGTTCCTTCTTTTAGGAAATGAAGCCTTTTCAGATTTCCACTGATTCTACAATTTATCTCCAGTTTATTTGCCCCATACAGGTATATTCTTCCTTTTGTTCTTTTATTTGCTACAATTGAAGATAAGAGATCGGTGGTACCTGCTAAGACTTAGAATCTGTCTATACTCAAGAAATAACATCTCAAATTTAAAATGTGAAGCCTAAAATTTGTGATTTGATTTTGTTTCCATATTAAACTATAAGTTTCCAAAATAAAAGCAACCATGTAAAAATACTGTGAGATCACTTCCTTCTGGGAAGAGGAGAACTGAAAAGGAGGAGAGAGGCAGGCAAAGGCCTTCTGGTCCACTTTGTTCCTGACAACCCTTTTTTCCTCCGCCCACTTAGCAGAGAGAGACGTGGCAGCCTGAGCTTTGGTCAAGCTCATCCAACCAAGCAAGAGCACTTAGGAAGTCGGCACGAACACACCTAAGTAGCAGCCTGTTGCTGAGTGACAGAAAAGAGAGGCTGAGATGGTCACTCCAAAGAACAGGAAGCAGCCAGGTCCCTCTGAACTGGTACTGAGAGGAATCAGCTTCCTCACGCTACCCAGTTTGCCACGTCAAACTTCCTCACACAGAGCACCAAGTTAAAGAAACCTGACTCAGCTTCAAGCGGCGACATGGCAGAAAGACACTTGGCATGAGCAGGCCTAGGATCAAAATCTGGGGAGCCCCAATCCCAGAACGGCCCCCTGGCTCACTGTCACCCAGCAACTCTAGCCAAGGTGCACTTCTAACCCTGGAACAAGTTCGTATTTGGCCAGATCAGTTTCACTATTCGGATGTCCCGAAGCTTCAAGATATAGTTGCCATTTTCACCATGAATACATCCAACATTCCCTTCCTTCAAAAAAGGAAATAAAGTTGATAAGGAGACGAGAAAACTGCTGGCAATGACATTCGAATGGTGGTCACTGAGGATCCTAACTAGGGCAGTTCCTGCATCCCAAGGCAAAAGGTGGGGGCGGGTAAAAAATGCCCACGCCCACCTCCTTCTCCCCCATCCCGCCCGCCTCACTATTAAACTGCACTAAAAGGCTAAAGGAAAAAAGAACGAGGTCTTCTCCCGCCGCCCCTGCCTCAGGTGGGCACCCGGTCTCCCGCCTTGTCCCCGGGCCGGGCGCGGCAACCCGCTCCGCTGTGCCTGGGCAGGGGCTGTCCCGCCTGAGCGCGTCCGCGGGTGCGAGGCTTTACCTGCTCCCGCTCCCGCACCCCGCGGGCTTCGGAGCGCCGGCGGCTCTGCGTCTACTGCCGGCAGCCCTCGGTGGCCCGGCTCCCGCTGCGGCCGCTTCTCCCCCGAGCCTCTTACCCGGCCGGCGTCCCCTCAGCCTGGTCTCACGCTCGGAGTTGCAGCTGGGCTGGGAACTGCCACGTCAAACCCTCTCCCGGCTGCGCGCCCCCAGCGCCGGGCTTGGACCCGCCGCCGCGCTCCCGCCTGCGCACGCGCACAGCTACCGGCCGCTGCGGGGCGGGGCCACCGGACTGGCCCAGCGAGAGGCCGAGCGACCTCCCCCTTTTCGCTTTTTGCCTTTTTCCGGTTTTTTTGTTTTTTGGTTTTCTTTTTCCCGTCTTTTCTTTCCTTCCCCTCCCCCTACAGGTCAAAGCCTTTAACGTCGTGGCTAAATCAGAACCGTATTTTCTCCGCGCAGCCGGGTAGGAAGGAGGGGAACGCGTTCATTCATTCTTCCATCAACAGGTTGCAGTTTTTTAAGCTCTTCATTCATTACGTATTACTTAAATAACTAATAGTTCAGGTACTGCACTACCGTTACATACAGGAAAGTACACGATCTGGACCTAGAGGAAATTACCGTTTAAAGGCGAATCTGGCACGTGTACACGCACATTTGATGACGTATCCGTGCAATGCACTACAGAGGAAGGAACGCTCAAAGCAGCCTGGCAACGTGTAACACGGGAGGAGTGGGGGATGGGGGAGATGTCCCAAAGGAAAAGTTTGGGAAGTGGGGTTTCCATTGATATTGGGGTTGTTAGCGTTCTGTATACTCCTTCGTCCGCATATTCCTTGTTTGTGAAGTAGGATGGCTGATCCCAGCCCCAAACAGGAATCTCTGCCTGTAAAAGCACCCAGTGTTTAGCTCACCGTCCTGAGACAACCCGCTCAGAAATAAAGACAACCTATATGAGATCTGGAGCTTACCTCTCTATTTCACCCTAAAATCAGGACCATCTGGCTGGTTTCCCATCATCTTTCACTGCTAAATAGACATTCAGCCACCCCCGGGTTTGGTATAGCTACCACTTTGCTCAAACTTACAAAGTAAAAACCAGCCCGGTGTTGTTTTTAACATGTACTTTCTTCTGAGCTACAAGAAAGCTATTTGACAAATACCTTTACTGATGAACTGCCTAGGTAAAAGCGTTCGTGGGGATGTTGCTACTCCTGAAATGCTACTTGAATTGTGCAGAATTTTAAGTCATTCTAGCCATAAAAATTTATGGTCCCTTTTTCACACTCTTATAAGTTTTTAAGGCATGTGGCAAGGCACAGTGGCTCACACCTGTCATCCGAGCACTTTGGGTGGCCAAGCAGGGAGGATTGCTTGAGGCCAGGAGGCAGTGAGCTATGATCACACCACTGCATTCCAGCCTGAGCAACAGAGTGAGACCCTGTCTCAAGAAAAAGAAAAAAAGATTTTAAGGTGAGATATCCTGCCTACATCCAGCTTCAACACTGATCAGGTTTGAAAAACCACACTGAAAATTTTGTTTCAAATTGTTTCTTATATTCTCAATGTGATGAAAATGTTTGGTGGAAGTTTAGGAAGTTTTGGCCAGTGTTGAAGCAGTACAGCTTGTAAAAGCAGTGAAAGAAGTTGTCATATAACAGCTACATTACAAGGAGCGAGTGAAGCTATGATACAAAGATAGGAGAGAGTAAAGTCAGAAACAGTCACACCATGTGATGACCTGCCTGACTTGTTACTCCTATAAAACCACTACATTTGAATTGTAAATACTTCCTTACCTCCTGCTCAGGTACCAAACTTGTCTGAAACCAGGACAATTTGTGGTTTCAATTCTAAAACAGTTTTTAATTCCTCAATGTTAAAGCTGGAAGGGACTTTAGAGATATGAGTATTCAACTCAATATTCAGTGAGAACTGAATTCAATTTAATCATCTAATAGATTAATAAACAGGTTTATTGAGAAAATTTAAATGACTTACTAGTCATTTATAGCTAGTTGGAAGCCATCCCTTCCAATTCCAAAGCTCTTTTCACCTCCCTATGCTTTTTTTTTTTTTGAGACGGAGTCTCGCTCTGTCACCAGACTGGAGTGCAGTGGCGCAATCTTGGCTCACTGCAACCTCCACCTCCCGGGTTCAAATGATTCTCCTGCCTCAGCCTCCTGAGTAGCTGGGATTACAGGCGTGCACCACCACGCCTGGCTAATTTTTTGTATTTTTAAATAGAGACAGGATTTCACCATGTTGGTTAGGCTGATCTTGAACTCCTGACCTCGTGATCTGCCCACCTCGGCCTCCCAAAGTGCTGGGGTTACAGGCATGAGCCACCGTGCCTGGCCAAACCTCCCTATGCTTTTACCTTCTGATACTCTGATTTGCTGTTTTCTTTTAACTGGTTCTGCCTTTTTCTCCTGTGACTGCCTTATATTCAAGTTCTCAAATAACTATTAACTGACTGCATAGTTCCACCAACAGTTGGAGTTACTTGTCACCAATCTCTTTTTTAAATGAAATGGGCTTCTGGTTTGCGTCCTGCTTCTCTTGTCCTGTCCCCAAGTGCCCATGCCTTAGGTGATGAACTCCTAACCTTTTCCTGTGATTGGGTCCCTGGCCTTCACCAGCCCTGAGGGTTGGCGCAGAGTCTCAGTCTTCCTTGATCTGACCCATCCTGTTGCCACCTGAGCTTAACCTCTGATGTTCCATATGTAATTAACTTAGTTTCCCAGGTAACCATATCCTGTTTGAAAGATGAGGTCACAAGGACCTCACAATGCCCATGTACTGGAGTTCTATGTTCTATGTTCCAACTTTTAAAGGGAAAAAAAGCAGAGAGTCAACTATGCATAAGACTGTATATAGAGAGAAGGAATTTCCTGACAATGCTTAAGATTTCTTCTAATTGGCAACCTTTTGAAGGTTATGATGCTCTAAGCATTTATGTAACTTACAAAGTTTGGAGGTTTCTGCTTCTAAAGCTGAAAACAGTTGGAAGAAGCTTTATTTAAAAACAAAAATTTTAAGTGGCCGAATCCTGGACTATTTTAAATACCTGGAAATGGAGTAAATAAGGTCAAGTTACATGGGGGTGATGGAAAGGGCATATGGTAAGGTAGGCTGAGTAGCAGCTAATAACAGTAATGAAAGAGTTCAAGTAATACCCAAGGTGCTTCTAGAATTACTTTTTTGATATCTCAAATATCATGCTCTAAGTATGCTACGTCACATACAGCTTCAATCACAAAGTGGACAGTGAGACATCACACTGCTAACTCAAATTGACTCAGGTTTAAATCCTGACACTATCACTTACTACTAGCTATGCAAGTTTTACTTATTCAACAAATGTTTATTAAGCACCTACTATAAACTGGATACTGTACTAAGAACTGTGAATACAGAGTCAGATGAGACACTGCCCTGGCTGTCAGAAGCTCATGGAATAGTGCAACGATCAGCCAGTGGCAGCCTATACACTATATTTGGCCCATCCACCTGTTTTTGTACAGCCTTCGAGCTAAGAATGGCATTTTTAGTTTTGCATAGTTGAAGTTTTTTTAATATTTTGTGACACATGAAAATTATGTGAAATTCAAATTTCAGTGGCCATAAATGAGTTCTCTTGGAACACAGCCATGCTTTTCTATTATCATATATTCTGTGGTTGTTTTTGTACTGTAAATGTTAAAGTAGTTATGACAGAGACCACAAGGCCTGCAAAACCTAAAATACATATTATCTGGCCATTTACAGAAAAAAGTTTGCTGCCCCCTGGTCTGGCAGGATGTACAATTACAATATAGTTCATTTTCATTCTATGAGGAGACACAGGTTGCCATGAGAACATGTAAGAAGGGACACTTAACCCAGATTTGGAAAATGAGTGACATCTCCCTGGTGGAGGTGGCACCTGAGCTGAGGACCCGAGGACAGTAATAAGGCCAAAAAAAAGGGTGAAGAGCAGCAGGGAATAGCATGAGTGAGTTGAGGAAGATGAGGAACATAGGGCATTTAGAGGTGCTAAAATTCCCGTACAGCTTGGATGTGGGTTTCTAAAGGAAATGAGATTAGGCAGGTAGGCTAGGGTAGCTCATGGATCCCTCAAAGGCACTGGAAAGGGAATGAAACAATTTAAGCATGGGAATGACACAGTGGATTATTATTTTTTCAATGACTGCACTTGGTGGAGTTAATGAAGTCAGCATTTTTACCTAACAGGGGACACCTCTAGAGGGAAATCTTTTCTCTGGGGTTCCCTTTGTCCTGGCCATGCTTTCTCAGAGCTGCACTGCAATCTGAGATTCATCCTACCTCGTCCTCCTTCCTGCCCTTTCTTTGTCTTGGGTGTCAGATCTGCATGCACCAGAAGGCTTTCTCTCTTCCTCTTACTCCCTAACTCATCTGTTCTTATAGGTGTTTCTCCCAATAAATCTCTTACATATCTCGTTCCATGTTGCTGTGTGCTTTTCATCTGACCTGGCCTGACAGCCTCATCGAGAAGGTGAGATTTGAACAAAGCATTGGAGGAGGTAAAGGAGTTAGCAACACAGATCATCTGGCGTGGGGAAGGGAATTCAGGCAGAAGAGAGAGCCCCTAAAAGTTCCTATGTCAGGAAGTAGGTGCTTGGCGTGTTTCAGGAGTAGAAGGATGCCACACAGACTGGAGCAGAGGAAATGAGGGGAAGGTTGTAGGAGAGGAGGGCCTAGAGGTAAGGGGGCAGGCAGATAGTATAGGATCCTTAGGCTATTTTAAAGTTTGCTTTTTAATTTGAATGAAAAAGGAATCCTTACAGGTTTTGAACTGAGGAATGATGTGATTTGACTCACTTTCCAATATTTTTTTTACTGATATGGGAGGCAGGTGTTCAGAACAATATTTATTTTTATAGTCTCAGTGAGATTTCAGGCCTCAGAAATGTATTCTCTAATCATTTGGTTTCACACAGGTTTTCTTGGTCATGGCCAAGATTTGAGAAGAACAGGAAGTGTTTTGGAGCCTACTGCACTATGAAAGCAGGTGGTAAACTGAATTCTGACTGCTGCACGACCACAGTTCTATATTCATAGCTCACCCCTCACTCCCATTTGAATTTCACATAATCACATTCCTGGTGATTTGAAAGATTTTCCAGTTGATGAAGTGAGTAAGATGTGATTCAATGTTTTCATTGCACTGATTTTCTTGAGTGATCTAAGGAGACCTCAGGCAAGCTAGTAGTATTGAACTGAGAAATTAAAAGCCCCTAAGTCACCATAATAATAGGAAGAGGTAAAAATGATACTAACGATTTAATCGAAGTCAGTGCCTGAATGTGTGATCATTAGTAGAAAGAAATGATGTTCCTTCGATTTTTTCCTCAAATCTACTTATGCGATTACCTAGAAAAATAATGCAATACTATATTGTTGCATAAATAAGAAATATCAGAAATTTGGATTTTGCAATATTGTATATGTGGCAGAGACTGGACATTTTTCTGGAATATCCATTATTCTGAGTGTGTGGCTGGTGTGTGGATGCCGGGCCTCTGCTGTAGCTGGTTGTAGCTTTATGGCTCACAGAGTACAGTGGGCATAATATGTGCAACTTCTTTGTCTCATCTTTAAAAGTCACTTCCTGAGTCTTTCATTTTCTGCAAGCTAGAATGGAGACATAGTAGCAGTAAAGCCAAATTAACCCTCCAGGTAAGGATAATCCTCTAGGGTTGATGGCACGAAATAAGGAACCCTGGTCTCTGGTTGTCTTCATAACCAGGGCCACCTACCCCTCTTGAACCCTGTGTCTACCTCTGAGCTGGTACATGAGAGAAAAAGAAACTGTATGGAGTTTGAACCACTTATTAGCATATTTTAAAAATTAAGTGAGATACTTGTAAATTGTACCAGTCAGAGTGAATCTACCACAAGAAACAATCAAATAACACATCATAATCTACTAGAGTAAGAAAAGGACTATGGATAAAACTGAATTAGCCACAAAGAGGGGAATACATAGACTGGTGATTTTATTGTTTTAATGGAGCTGTTCAGTAAAAACATACCCTGATGTTTAAGGGTGGAGTTCTCTTTTGAAGAGAGTTGATGTTCCCATTGTTAATCACAATGGATACTGTTTCACTGGCCAAGAATGAAGGTGACTTGTTGGATTGAGAAAGGAGAGGCTCCCCTTCCTCTTCCCCAAGGTCTAAACATTGAGTCTAGACTGAGAGACACTGAGAAGTCTGCAACTGTGCCACTTGAGAGAGTTACATCTCAAGAGTTAATCTCCGCCACAGGAAGACAGGTCTCAAGCCAGTGCTTGTGTTAGCGGCAGCAGTGAGGCTGGGAGGCCATTTCTGGGCCAGCCCCATGTGTCAGCGCTCTTCAGCCCCACAGGGGCAGTTCTGAGTTCCATCACCACTAACAAGAGTCAAGAGCAACTCTTTGATCCCGAGGGGCAGGGGTCTCTCTGGTTTTAGACCTGAGGAGTGGAGGAGATGCAGATGGCAGAGCACGGTGGTAAGATCTGGCTAGAGTGGACAAATCTGAGGACTGCACTCAGAAATAGCTATAATTCAGTCCCTGGAGAACCTTCAGAAATCACTGTGTCACCCTTAAGTGGGGACTGAATTCAGTGAAAAGACAGGAGCTTGTCCCATTATATATATATATCACTAGCAGATAGTATCATATTGTCTTCTGAGAACACACTTTTTAGATTTCAGTTTTCAAGATTTATTTCCAGATTGAAATTATTCTCATTTAGTGCAATAGAAGAGTCAACATTTGTTCTGGTAACTACTATAAAGAAAAGCTACAAAAGTCAAATCAATATAGTATTGCCATTGAGATAAAAATATTAAGAAAATAGGTTAGCATGATAGAAATAGATCCACATATATATAAATTGATTTTTGGCACAGGTATAGACAGACTTTTCTTGTCTCTTTAACAAATTGTGCTGGAACAATTAGGTATACACAGGCAAAAAAGAAAAAAAAAAGAATCTTAATCCCTACCTTGCACCATATAAAAAAATTAATTCAAAATAAAGTATAGACCTAAATGAAAAACCTAGAACTTTAAAATCAAGATCACATCACAAAGATTTTCTCCTTTTTCCCTGGATACTTCTAAGTTCCAAGAGGATCAAAAGTATATGTCCATAAATAGGCCAGGCATGGGGGCTCATGCCTGTAATCCTAGCACTTTGGGAGGCCAAGGTGGGTGGATCACCTGAGGTCAGAAGTTCGAGACCAGCCTGGCCAATGTGGTGAAACCCTGTCTCTACTAAAACTACAAAAATCAGCCAGCCATGGTGGTGCACACCTGTAATCCCAGCTACTCAGGAGGCTGAGGCAGGAGAATCACTTGAATCCAAAAGGTGGAGGTTGCAAGTGAGCCAATATCGCACATATCACTCTAGCCTAGGCAACAGAGTGAGTGAGACTCCATCTCAAAAAAAAAAAGAAAGTTTATGTTCATAAGTAGATTCATATACAAATGGTTACAATAGCTTTATTTATAACAACTGAAAACTGAAATTAACCCTAATGTCTATGGACAGGTGAACAAACAAATTGTGGTATATCCTTACAAAGGAATACTCAGCAATGAAAAAAATGAACTACTGGTACATGCAGCAAATAAATAAATCTCACAATAATGTTGAATGAAAGAAGCCAGACATACAAATAATATATGATTTTATTTACATAAATTTCAAGAAAATGCAAACCGATCTATAGTGACATAAGGTAGATCAGTAGTTGCGTGGAACATGGAACCGAGGAGAGGGCAGAGAGAGGTGGGTGAGGGGCACTAGAAAGGAGAATGGGATACTTTGGAGTGATGGATATGTTCATTATCTAGATTGGTTTTACAGGTGTGTATATGTATATATACATATATCAAAATGTATCAAATTGTATATTTTAAATATGTATAGTTCATTGTATTTTAATAGACTTCAATAAAGTTGTTAACATTTTTTCATTGAATTTATGATTTTTTCTAAAGTCTTGATATTTTGTGATATTAAGATTTCTGGACCCAGAACATAACCTGTTTTTTTGTTTTGTTTTGTTTTGTTTTTTTGCCTTTGGACCCTTCAATAAGTTAGGTGTTTTTTTGTTTTTTTGTTTTTTGGAGACGGAGTCTCGCTCTGTCGCCCAGGCTGGAGTGCAGTGGTGCTATCTCCACTCACTGCAAGCTCCGCCTCCCGGGTTCACGCCATTCTCCTGCCTCAGCCTGCCATGTAGCTGGAACTACAGGCGCCCGCCACCGCGCCCGGCTAATTTTTTGTATTTTTAGTAGAGACGGGGTTTCACAGTGTTAGGCAGGATGGTCTCGATTTCCTGACCTCGTGATCCGCCCGTCTCAGCCTCCCAAAGTGCTGGGATTACAGGTGTGAGCCACCGCGCCCGGCCGTGTTTTTGTTTTTTAATGTATAGGTCCTGTATATTTTAACCTATTTTTTTACTATTATGTTTTATGTGAATTTGCTTTTTTCCATTTCTATTTCTAGTGTTTGTTACCAGTAAAGAAATTTCTAAATATATATGAGTAATCAAATTATCAAATTATCTTTCTTATATTATTACTTTAAAATTGCAATTTTGGGGTTTTCTAGATATGCAGCAACCTCTTCAGCATTTTTTTCTTATTGCACTTGCAAGAAACTCCAAAATAATATTGATAAATAATATTGATTAATAAACTTGCTGTTGAACATTTCTCTCTGGTTGTGCTTTTAAAGGAAATGACTTTAGCATATGCATTTAGAATAATATTTTAATGTATCAGCCCTACTGTGCCATGATATCTGATTAAACACAATTTCTGGGTTTGTTTGTGATTGTCTTTGGAAGAGAATAGCATTTGAATTGATGGAATGAGTAAAGCAGATATCCTTCCCCAATGTGGGTGGGCCTCATCCAATCAGTTGAGAGCCTGAATAGAACAAAAAGGTAGAGGAAAGTTTAATTCCCTCTCTAACTGACTACTGAGCTGAAACATTAATCTGCCATCCGCACTTTTGTTCCCAGGAGAACCCTGACTAGTGTAAGTAGAGGGCATGGCAAATACAGAAACACCCGTTCTGGCTTGCTTGCTTTCCTTTAGCAGAGAGTAGAAAGCTAAAACTATATTTTCCAGAATTCTTTGCATTAAGGCTTTTAAAACTTCACTGATTTTTTTCTGTATTTTCCAGATTTTCTACAATTAACCCATAATTCACTTACATATTGCTGGTAAGTGGCCAAGCCAAGTATACCCAACCAGATCTGTTGACCCCTTAATCCCTAAACTACTGCAATGCTCCAGTGAGAGTGTTGGCTTCGCACTGGATTTATTTCCATATTGCAACTGCATTAAATTTCTAAATTTTATTTGCATCATCTATTTTATCTGGAAATTCTGGTGAAAAGGGCAGCCCAGCACGCATGCTGGTTCTTGTCTTCTGGTGAACTTCTGTACGTACCCTTGGCTTTGCTACTTTTAGCCCTATTTACTTATGAGAAATACTACATGTTGCTATTACCATGATCTCTTTTGTTCCTATCTGTTATGAAGCAAGCTACTCGTTTGTTGAGGAGAGTAATTTCAATATTTCAGAAGCTGATTTTGCTTCTCCCTACTCTTACTCTTTTAGGTGTGCCTCTTTACCAGGTGCTAATGCACCATGCAAGAGTGGCTGTCTACTTAACATCACCTAGAATTCACAGGATAATCAAGTGTCAGAGCTGTATCCTCAAAGATCATTCTAGCCCAGTACTTTCATTCCCCAGATAGGCAAGCTGAGGTTCAGATAGTCAGGCTCATAGTGCCATGAATTTTGGAAGAGCTGGTACTAGAACCTAAATCTCAATTTGCACTCTAGTGTCTTTTTTATGATTCCAAACTTTCTCCACATTTTCTGTACTTTACTTTCATTCAAAAGCCTCTTTTAAGAGTTTAATTTC
Source organism: Macaca nemestrina (assembly GCF_043159975.1). Taxonomy (NCBI): domain Eukaryota; kingdom Metazoa; phylum Chordata; class Mammalia; order Primates; family Cercopithecidae; genus Macaca; species Macaca nemestrina. The sequence continues at coordinate 70,592,024 of NC_092127.1, read as the reverse complement.
AAATTATAACTGCATGTTAAGCGGATACTTTGAAACCAACTTTAAAAAACAGAATAAGCTTCTTAAAAAATTATACACACACACACACGTATAAATGCCCCCACCTCCACCCACGCACAGGGACACACACAGACACAACTCAGGGAGGGGAGGGGAGAGAAGGGAAGGGAAATGAAGGGAAAGTCTTCCATTTATGGCTTGCTTTACCCAACACTGTACAGTCCTTGATAACCTGAGGATTTGGCTCTCAGCTTCTGCCTTTCTAGGCTCTATGCCTTCTTTCTGTGGCTGGGAGCCACTGTTTCCAAGTAATCCAAAGGAAGGTGCAAAACTGCTTTTGTAGCCTGATGCTTTAACTATAAAAGCCAGTTCTTCTGCCCCCAGATTTCAGCTTTAACATCTCATCTTTGCATAAAGCAGGAACAAAGTGTCTCTGAGTGGGGAGTAGAAGTTGGAAAACCAAACTGTTCTCCTTAGATAGGATGATTTTACCATTTACACCTTCAGAGAGGCGAGACAGCCTCCTTCCTCCTGTTCCTGAGGCTGAGAGCTATCTTTCCTATTTAAATGTATTGCTAATACCTTTTCCTCTACTCTCCCTACCATACTTTTGAACCATTTGTTACTCCCACTAAACTGACCATACAGCTTACAATAAAACAATATTTTAAACACAAAAATAAGTGGAAGAAAATCTAGTTTATTGAAGATCTCATCACTCCTACATAAAACTTTGCTTCAAAAAGTTTGTTTGTTTGTTTTTTGAGACAGGTCTCACTCTATTGCCCAGGCTGGAGTGCAGTGGGGAGATCATGGTTCACTGTAGCTTCAAACTCCCAGGCTCAAGCTGAAGCAGATGGGACTACAGGTGCACGCCACCCTGCCTGGCTAATTTTTATTTTTATTTTTATTTTTTTTGTAGAGACGGAGGGTCTCACTATGTTGCCCAGGCTGGTCTCAAACTCCTGGGCTCAAATAATCCTCCTGCCTCGGTCTCCCAAAATGCTGGAATTACAGGCATGAATCACCACACCCAGACTTCAATAAGTCTTGATTTTTTTCATTCTTAATATTAAGGACCCTAACTTTTATATTCCTATATAGTCTCCACAAATGTTGACTAATTTCTCAGATGATTTTCACATCTTTTTTTCTTCTGTAATTTCTGTCTTGTTTTCTTATTTCTTGTCTTCCTCTACTAGTCCTTTTAAAAAAAATCAGCTCCCTGCCTTCACTAATATAGTGCTTACAAGTTACCAAAAAGCATCACCCCCATAACAAGCTTACTACAAATCCAATGTCACTGAATCCCCCCAGTAGCAAATAAGTGATGCCTCCCCTGCCTTTGTGATTATTGTTTCTGCTCTTAGGATGAATGAATACATATGGAGTCTTCATGTATAGAAGTATCACTCATCATTTCTAAAAGTAAGATAATGTCCTATTGGTAAAATCTACCACAAAAACTTGAATATTCTGCATCTCCTCAGTAATTTGTATACACCTCTGTCCAAATTTGTCTTTTTTTTTTTTTTTTTTTGAGACAGGGTCTTGCTGTGTTGCCCAGGCTGGAGTACAGTGGTATAAACATGGCTCACTGCAGCCTCTACCACCTGGGCTCAAGCAGTCCTCACACCTCAGCCTCCCAAGTAGCTGGGACCACAGTTGCGCAACACCATGCCCAGCTAATTTTTATAAATTTTTTGTAGAGATGGGATCTCGCCATGTTACCCAGGCTGATCTCAAACTCCTGGGCTCAAGTGATCCTCCCACCACTGTCTCCCAAAGTGTTGGGATTACAGGCCTGAACCACTGTACCTGGCCCAAATTTGTCTTGAACAAGTTATTTCTAGCTCTGTGTTTAGGCAGCACCTATTGACGAGATCTCTAGGCACCTTACTAAGAATATTGTGCCAGCATTCTGCCTTTAAGACCAGGAAAACAGAGAACAACAAGGATTTAAGTATGAGAACAACCTCCTTGCTTATATCACTTATTATAAATCTTTTATTTGACAAAATTTTTCTTATAGATTATTTTTAGTTGTAGAATTAGAAAACTTAATGAAGTTTAGATCACTATGAGTTCATATGCAATGTCAGGTGTAGATAAATCATTTAATTGAAAGTGCTTTATAAACTAAGAATATCCCATTTTTTCTAAAACACCCTTTTTCGTAAAACACCCTTCCAAGTTTCTATGCTTTTCACAGAAAACTGCAAGGGCTCACTGATTATGGGGATTTGAGCCCAATCATGAAATAAGTCTCTGGCAGGCTTATCTGTAACTAACACTGATATCACTTGAATTCAGGGGATGGCAAATAGGGCCATGATGCTGGTACTTAAGAATTGTAATCCTTTTTCAAAAGAACTGTGAATGACCAGCTATGTTAAAATAAAAGACTAGAACGTTGACTATGGGGAAAGAAACCTCACAAAACAACATCCGTGTTATGAAATTAAAGAAATGTCGAATCTCTTTAAAAAAAGAAAAAAAAAACCCTAAATTTGCATAATTTTCAAGGAATTCTAGCAATATTAAATAATTTGTGAAACAAGTTTTTAAAGGGCATAATACATGCTTGTATACTGGACATGTGTTTTCTAAACACTAACTCTTTTTTTGCCAGGTTATATGTTGGAATGTAAGAAGAAATACCAAATTTTGTACTTTCTGTGAGACATTTGAGTTTTCTTTGCTCTTTATTTAACATAACGTGAGTCTACATAAAATGCTTCATACCATAGTATTTTGTGCATGCGAGGAGAATTCATCTTCTCTGGATCTAGAGAGGAGAAGTGGATTAAAAATAGTATTAAAAATAGATTTCAAATGCAAATACAGGCACTGCTTGACTTAAGATGGGGCTACGTCCTGATAAATCCATTGTAAGTTGAAAATATCATAAGTCAAAAATGCATTTAAGACACCTAACCTATCAAACATAGCTTAGCCTAACTTGGCTTAAATGTGCTCAGAACACTTGTATTAGCCTAAAGTTGGGCAAAATCATCTAGCAGCACAGTATACTGTATGTTACAGTGTATTTAACCTCATGATCATATAGATGACTGGGAGCTGCAACTTACTGCCACTGCCCAACATCCTGCAAGAGAGTAGCATTGCACTGCGTATCACACTCTGGGAAAAAATCAAAATTCAAAATTCAAAGTATGATTTTTATTAACTGTATCACTTTTGTGAAATCTTCCTAAATTGTGGATCTTTTGTAATCATTTTCAAGATGTTTGTATTAAAATAAGTTAAATATACTATTTAACCCAAAGTGAAGAGATGGGTTCTTAGAGAGAACAATCTGGAAAGTGGTTGTTATTCTTTGTTGGTAGAGCAGGAAAGGGCATTCCTGAAAGAGAAAGCATCTGAACAAGAGCATAGAAATGTAAAGCAACCTGGAGATCTAGGGAGAACTGCAAGCTTTTTGATAAGGCAGCAGCAAGGAACATGTTTGTCATGGCTGAGGAGGGGCCCCACCAAGCAACAGCATGAAGATGCAATCAAGGGCCAGATAATGAATGGCATTTTAAGTACCACTGAGGTGTTAGTGATTCATCCTGGAGGGAGGCAAAACAGGAAAACAGCATGATTTGTTGCTTTTGTACTATTGGTTTTGGCAGCAATGTAGAGGACGGAATGGAAGCTTGCGAGACTAGGGGCAAAAAGAACTAAGAAAACAGCACGATAATATAGAAAAGAAAAACAAGGAACAGTGTTAATAGAGGGGCATCCAATTGAATGTATGTGGCGGAGGAAGATGAGAGTGGAAACTAAGGTGATGTGCTGAGTGGGGAGGGGCGAAGAAAGAGGATACAGGAAGAGAGTGGTTTCCAGGAAAACGTTTGTTTCACTTTCAATCTGTGGCCTTCAAAATATTCAGAACATATTGTTCTGGAGCTCAGGAGAGAAGGTGAGGTAAAGATGTGAATTCAGCAGCTCAGAAGCGAAGCTCCAATCTTGAGGATGGATCAGACTGGGGAGGGAGACCGTCATACAGGGTGAGAAGAGAGATCCAAGGACAGAACTGTAGGAAGCATCAATATTTGAGGAATGAGAAAGGAAGAAAAGCCTCCCACAAGGGAGATGAGATAAGAGGAATGGTTACACAGGTAAGAAGAGAAGCGGAGATGAATGGTGTCCTCTTTATATTTCAGTCACCTGAACTCATTACTCATTACTCATTATTGCCTGCAAATATCAGGTGCTTCACTGTTTCTCGGCTTTTACTCATACCTTTCATCTTTTCAAAACGAGTTTTAAAATGCTACTCACTTTTCAGAGTCTAAGTGGAATACCAGGTCTTATGTCAGAACTTTCCTGACCACTATCATGATCTCTCTTCCTCACATTGTCCTAGTAACCCCAGCATCATGAAATTGAACATTTATTTAAGACAGTCTTTCAACAACTTTTTGGTCTCGAGAACCCTTTACATTCTTAACAATGATTGAGGATCGACCAGTCTGACCAACATGGAGAAACCCCGTCTCTACTAAAAATACAAAATTAGTCTGGCATGGTGGTACATGCCTGTAATCCCAGCTACTCGGGAGGCTGAGGCTGGAGAATTGCTTGAATCTGGGAGGCAGAGGTTGCGGTGAGCTGAGATCGCACCATTGCACTCCAGCCTGGTCAACAAAAGCAAAACTCCACCTAAAAAAAAAATTGAGGATCCCAAAGAGCTTTTGCTTATATAAGATATAGCTATCAATATTACAGAATAAAACAATTAAAACACATATTGTTGCAATATTTATTAACTTATTTAAAATAGCAATAATGTCATTGCATGTCAATGTAAATAACATTTTGATTAAAAATACTATATTTTTTAAAACAAAAGCGTAGCAAGAATAGTGGCATTATTTTACATTTTTTCAAATCTCTTTAATGTTTTGCTTAATAGAACACAGCTGGATTATCATAACCACCTCTATGTTCAATCTGTTGTGATGTGCCATTTTGGTGGAAATACAGAAAGAAAATCTAGTTTCATACAGGGATGTAGTTGCGGGGGAAAGGGCGTATTTTAATAGTCTTTTCAGAAAACTGTGGATATTCTTCTTTGATACCACACCAAAACTCAGCAAGAGCTTTTTTTCCCCCTAAAGGTTAATTGCAACATGGAATCTGAAACCATATCAAGAAAGTTTTTGAACTGTTATATTAAAATTCATTGGTCTATCATGCAATTTGAATCGTGAATTTTTACCCATGTATGATTTTGCAACATCACACATTTGTCACTTAGAAAATATTGATTTGCCATATAAAAAAAGCTCAATATCACTGATCATTAGAGAAATGCAAATCAAAACCACAATGAGACTCCATCTCACACTAATCAGAATGGCTATTGTTAAAAAGAAAAAATAACAGATCCTGGAGAGGTTGTGGAGAAAAAGGAACATTTATACATTGTCTGTGGGAGTGTAAATTAGTTCAACCATTGTGGAAGACAGTGTGGTGATTCCTTAAAGACCTAAAGACAGAAATACAATTTGACCCAGCAATCTTATTACTGGGTACATATACAAAGGAATATAAATCATTCTATCATAAAGAAACACGCACACGTATATTCATTACAGCAGTACTCACAATAGCAAAGACATGGAATCAACCTAAATGCCTATCAATGACAGATTGGATAAAGAAAATGTGGTACATATACACCATGGAATACCATGCATCCATAAAAAAGAACAGTATCATGTCCTTTGCAGGGATATGGATGAATCTGGAGGCCATTATCCTCAGCAAACTAACACAGGAACAGAAAATCAAATACCACATATTCTTATAAGTGGAAGCTAAATGATGAGAACACATGGACACATAAAGGGGAACACAAACACTGGGCCTATTGGAGGCTGGAAGGTGGGAGGAGGGAGAGAATTAAGAAAAATAACTAATGGGTACTAGGCTTAATACCAGAGTGACAAAATAATCTGTACTGCAAACCCCCATTACACAAGTTTACCTATGTAACAAACCTACATATGTATCCTGAACTTAAAAGTTAAATTTTTAAAAATTGATGTGCTGGGTTATTCAAGTCCTCCAAATGTTGACATATTTCATTATTACATTTTGTTAATATTACCATCAATTTCATCAGAAAAGCTTTTAAATATTAAGAAATTGTTAAGCTCACAGTGGCAGATACAACTTTTCTAAATTCTTATTTTTATTAGAAAACTCAAGTTATATCATTGCCAAGAAACATGAGAGTTTTTTTCTTTGATGTAAGAGGGTCACTTCGTTAATTTTCAAGAAAATGTCATGCCATTCTCCTCTAAATAGGAATTCTTTGCATACGTGCCTAGAGATAAGAGGAAGAAGTTGACTTCATTCCTATTTGTATTTTCCTTTCAGGTCATAGCAAAAGTTCTTGGGCTTAGTAGGTTCTCAACAGACGTTTGTAGATTTTAATTGAATTTATTTCCATTGTGAATTTCAACTGCTGTAAGGGTTTCATTATGTCCCAGTTTGCCCAAGATGATCCCCACTTACGTGTATTCTCTTCCTATACCATCAAATTTAGGATATTTGCCCCGTCCTGATTTAAATAAGTAGTATTCAGTGTTGCAATAAAATATCAGCATGAATTTGATGGACCTGAACTTGGCACTTTCAATTTCTATTCTAGTCACCCAAAAGTGTGAGACTGTGGTTCGGAAAACAGAACTCTCATCTTAACCCACATAAAGACAGAGATAAGCCTATCTCTCTAGTTTAGAACTTTTCTAACTGCAGAATAATTAATGTCTCCTTTAGGACAGTATGTTCAGGACAGTGTGCAGAGTCATAACTGGTAAAACAATGTGGGCTTGGACTCAAGTGGCTAGGGAGGGTTAAATCCCTCTGGTCTTAGGGGTAGCCAGAGAAGTATTCAACATCATTGCCTCCTATAGTCTTGGCATTCTAGCCAATTATGCCACGGCCTGTGCTGCAAGATTCAATATGTAAGAAGTTGCCAGGCTACCAGGCTGCCAATCAGCAGTGTCATGGGGAAATGTGGGAAATTATAGATTAGGTGTCCATGGAATATGTGCAGGAAATGGAGGCTGGATACCATACTTTGTACAGAGAGTGGTCTGACGCTATTGCAATAGCTGTTTTGTCAGTATTCTATGGTGTAAACCTTTCCTATGTTATTTTGTTGTCAACGCTCTTTTAAAAAAATGCAATAGACTCTCCTGGCAGCAATGAACCAAAAGTTAAGAGTATTTAGTGAAAAATTAAGTACTGAGTTTCTGTTTCTCAAAAAAGCTAATGATAAAAGTGTCACTTAGAAAAATGTTGAAATTTCCCATCCAACAATGGAACATAATTGCTAACTCCACAAAAGCCAAAGAATCTGCTTCAGAAGTTAATGTTACCTTAAGATGATTGTACCTGCCCAGAGATCATGATTTAACATGTACAGCTGCAGAAAGTGTATTTACATGTCACTCTGTGAAGCATGGCTTTCCATTTATTCATTTTAGAGCCCAAGTTTTCTTGTAGTCATACAAAAAGTAAAGCAATAACTATGATTTTATTGGTTCCATTAACAGAATAACTTCACAAATAGTTAAATGAGAATTTTATAGCAACACATTAGATGCTACAAATAGAAAGCTGCCAATTCAAAATAGTTCAAATTTTTTCTATATGAATCAAGGAATCAAAGTAAAACTAGTTTAAGTTCATTCTGTCAGGAAACATCTAATACTATTGTTAAAGCCATTGTAAATTTACTTTAAAAGTTCAGCATTGAAGATAAAATTTTTTGCTTATGCAGCAATAAAATCAATACGAATTTTAGTGAAACATCTTGTCATTATAAAAACAATATTCCACCAAGTTAACAAACATATAAGTAGAAATTATGCTTATAATTGGTTGTGGTACATAAAAAAGGCATAATGGCGTCCTGAAAGAGCTAACAACTGAAATTGAAGTTATAGTTGTCAAATTGTATAAATACTTTGTACATATACACAGAGTAACTGAACTATATAATTTTTATACACCTAATGTTGAAATAAAAACTAATTCAGATGCAACACAGAAGTAGGTACTTTCTCCTTTGCTACTCATTATTAATCAAATTGAGAAATGCTTGAGCCCTTAACATTTTTGTAAATGGATCTAAGTGTTACACAATAATATCAAACTAACTTGCAAGTGTTCAAAATCAAAACTGTCAGTAAATAGAGCGCCCAAAATTCATCTAGTGAAGTGTTTAGCAAGTTGCAATGAATGACAACAATACTTGCAAATGGGATGACGTTCCAATTCATTTTTACTAAAGCAAAAAAAAAAAAAAAGACTGAACACATTAAATAAGGCTCAAATGATGGGCTAAATTTGATTTTGAAATTTGATGGTAGAGCTTTGTAATATTTTGACTCATTAAAGAATCTTTTGATAAATCTTCTATTTTTAGTTGGAAAAAAATCTCTGTGCTGAAATAGAATGAAATTTAAGATAATCTAAATATGGTAGGCATTCAAAAGAATCATATAGACAATTGGCTTGATGAATTATTTATTGAAATAATTACTGTCAATGGAGACAAAAAGACAGTAAAAATATTTTAACCGAGGTATTAGTATGTTTCAATACAAAGCAATTGTAATTGAGAATATTCTCAATTTAGGATTACTTTTTATCTGAGTAGCTGTTGCATGACTGTAGAGAATTTTCATATTAAAAAAGTTTCATTGAAAGAGAATAATCAATTGAAGATGTCAATAATTTCAAATATATTAACCATTAAAATGCCACTTTAAATATTACCAGTAACTTTGTGAAGCCCATACAAAATAATTAGACTACAGTAAAATAAAACATTTTTCAGGAAAATGCCAGTGACATGATATTAGAAATGTATATGGCTAAGAAACCAATTAAAGTAGGTGAAGATGTCATAACAATAATTATTGTCTATATCATTTTTACTATCTACATTATCTCTTTAAAGATATAACTTACATAAAGTCCACCAGACTTACAGCTTAATGATTTCTTACATACATATATACTTATGCAAGCAGCACTCAGATCTCTCTCCCTCTTTCTCTTTCTCTTTCCCTTTTTCGGTCTATAAAGTCCAGCTCAAATATAATTTCTTCTCTTGGCAGTGTTTCATAAGTAGCCCTCTCGTCACAACTCCCAGAAAAATTCTTTGTTTATCTTCTGTGATACCATAACATAGTGGATGTATTATACTTCTCTTCTAGCCCATGTCATATGGTATATTATGATTTGCATTTATACCTGACCTCACAACTAGTCAGTGAGTCATTTGAGGGTAGGAGCCATATACATTTTTTAGCTTTATCCTAAGTGCCTAGCACTGTGTGCAAGTAACATATTCGGTGCTCAGAAAATGTCCTGTGAAATGAATTATCTCTTTAGTTATTGTATCATCTAATAGGGTTAAATACATTGTTAGCTCTCAATAATTATTTTTTGAAGTAAGTAACCTAAAATCTTCTTGTTCATTGGAGTTTACACATACTAGTTTTGAGACGCATATAGATTTATTAGGGGGGATTATAAAACCTAACACAGGATAATGAAGGCCGCCTTACCAGCAAAACTTCGCACTAAGCCATGGTTTATAGCGGAATGCATATAAATTACTCGATTATTCTTTCGAATATATATGCTATTTTATTTTATTTCATTTTATTTTATTTTATGTTTATTGACTTTTTTTTGAGACAGGGTCTCACTCTGTCGCCCAGGCTGAAGTGCTCACTGCAGCCTCAACCTCAAGTCATCCTTCCACCTCTGCCTCCTGAGTAGCTGGGACTACAGGCAGATACCATCACACTCGGCTAATTATTTATTTTTTGTAGAGGGCATCTCCTGTTGCTACCCAGACTGGTCCCAAAACTCCTGGGCTCAAGCAATCTGTTTGCCTTGGCGTCTGAAAGTTCTGGGATTACAGGCATGAGCCACACCTAGCCTATATTTTAAAAAAATAGTGTTTCTTCTTCTATTGTTGGTAAGAGGAAGAAAAATGCAAACAGCCTTCAACTGAATAGAAATAATGGATGTTCTCTCTTTCTTTTCATTCTATATGGTATTTAAAGTAAAGAATATGAATTTACTTTGTTTTTAAAACATCAATAAAAGCTCTTTATTCATAAATGTATTTTTATAAGTATAGCCCATAGTATAGAATTTTATATTTGTAATTCAAAAGAAAATATTGGCATCAAAATAATTTATTAATAAGTATATAATCGAGCTACTTATATGATGATAGTGTATTAAACTCAGCAATCTTCACAGGATCTATCATCCATGACTGCTGTAACCCTTTTCCAAACATTAAAAAAAAAAAATACAGGTAAGTGTTTATTCTCTTATTTTCTGTATTGAAGGCACTGAATAATTTAACAAAGAAGTGCAAAAGAAACACTAAATGTGGGAAAATTCTTCTTTTTGGGAAATTATTAGTAGTAGGGTATATCCAGCCACGTACAGCAACCCAATTCCCCAGGAAACTTCATAAAATGATAACCATATTAAACTGAGGACAGGACAACCTAGCATCAAGAATGGACCCAGAGAATATGTTAGACGTATTGTCTAACATATAAATAAGTGATAACCTCAAAGGCTAGCAAAGACACTGTAAATTAATAGTAGATGGATTGCATTTGTAAGTAAAAGCCTTTGATGAAAAAATTTCTATATTTGCCAGTAAAGAACCACACAGAGCATATGGTTCACTGAAATAAGATAGAATTTAAAAAAAAAAATTAAACCGTAAGTAATCTGTGAAATTACTAACATTTAAAGTTTCTTCACAGATTAACATAACATGAAAATTAGTTAAAAGAAAAGCTCTGAAATTCACTGTAAAGTTTAAGTTTGTACTTAATTTCCAATAGAATAGACTGCTCTCATACTAAGAGGGATCATGTAGATTTTTCTAGAAGCATCATATATTTGAATAGCTTTGACCAGTTAGATAAATTTAAAGTATTTTTATTTATTATAAGGAAAGTGAATGGCTTTTTAAAGGGGATTCTTAGGCTATTTTTACACAAAATAATTTTGGTAAAAGTAGTACACAGTGAGATTGCAGGAATCAAGAAGTGTTGGTCATACCTTGTTCAGCTTGCATTTCTCTTGTTCACTTGCACTTTCTGCTTTCATGTTATTGAAAACCACAGGGCTTTCTGGCCATTAAGTTCTCAGGGTCCATTCTTGATGCTAGGTTGGTTCTCTTTATATTCCTTTCTTCCCTGCTGTACAGGCCTTGGGGCTGTAGCCTCCTTTATGATCCTCCTTCATTATGGAAGATGTTACCATCTTCTCTAATGCCATCTTCTCTAATGCTTGCTGGCCTTTGGCTAATTCTGGGTATGTAACAGGGAAGATAGGGTCTCTCCACCTCCCTACTTCCTTGCTGCCCTGAAAACAAGTATATTAGACACTTTTCATTTAAGTTTTACTGTTATTTATTGTGAGGGAGTCTTGATAAAAATAATCAGACTAAGAAAATTATAAAATTGAAGAGAACTTTCAACATTTTAATGCATGTTATCACCTTACAATTTCCAATATGGCTAGCAGGCCCAGAAACGCTGATGGATTCCTGTTTTGTTCTTTTATTTTGGTGGCAGATTTTATGTGTTTCTAGCCTTCTGTGTCTAAGCCTAAAAATCGTTTTCTCTACAAAGGCCTGCCTGTCCATTATGTAGGCCCGAAGACACAGAACAATAGGGGTAAATCAGAGCCAGGGTGAGGGCACCTGTCTCAGGACTTTCCATTCTTCCCTCCTTTTTCAATGGCCTCACAACTCAGCATAGGACAGGCTCCCCTATGATATTACCACACCTAGAAGCTTTCTTTGAATAGCCATGTTTCCTGGATGACTTGGGGATAATATAAAACACAAAAAATCTAGAATGAACAAATGTTCATTTTATTATTGCAAAATGCCTACTGCATCTGAGACAAAGGTTATGGGTGTCCTTATTTTAGTCCAAAGTGCTTACTTCATCAAAGTTAATATTATATGTAAGTCACTAAAACACCCTTTCTCGCCCAACCTTTCAAACTTCTCCCAGTTTTATATCCATCCTGCCCCCACACTGTAACCACCCACATCCCATGATAAGTAGCAGAGGCATTATCTGGAAGCATGGGAGGGTGAATTTGGCTTCCAATGAAGTCTTAGAGGCCAAGTCTTAAAGTTTTGGCATCTTATAACATGGACACATCCATGAGCATGGAAAGATTCCAGATGAGTCTAGGCTTTTATCGACACCAAAGATAATGTTAGATTCTTTATCCTTGTTTAATATCAATGTGCTAAATCAACAGCAAATTTCCATACATCCTTCGTGTCAACTAGAGGAAAAGTAAGCTCAAAAATGTTCTAAGATAAAAGCAAGTTACATTATTTTTAAATTTTTTTTAATTAAATCTTTAATTTTTAATTTTTGTGGGTACATAATAGGTGTATATATGTATGGGTTATATGAGATATTTTGATATAGGCATGTAATGCATAATAATCATATCACGGTAAATGGGGTATCTATCACCTCAAGCATTTATCCTTTGTGTTTCAAATGATCTAATTCTACTCTTTTAGTTATTTTTAAAAGTACAACTAAATTATTTTTTACTATAGTCACCCTGTCATACTAGCAAATACCAGGTCTTATTCATTCTATCTAACTATTATTTTGTACCCGTTAACCATCCCCACCTCCAGCCAACCCCCTGCCACTACCCTTCCCAGCCTCTGGTAACCATCCTTCTACTCTTTATCTCCATTAGCTCAATTGTTTTAAGTTTTAGCTCCCACAGATAAGTGATAACACGCAATGTTTATCTTTCTGTGCCTGGCTTATTTCATGTCCTCCATTTCCATCCATGTTGTTGCAAATGACTGGATCTCATTCTTTTCTATGGCTGAATAGTACTCCATTGTGTATACATACCTCATTTTTTTATCCATTCATCTGTTGATGCACCCTTCAAACATTGCTTCCAAATCTTGGCTATTGTGAATAGCGCTGCAATAAACATGGGAGTGCAAATCTCTCTTTGATATACTGATTTCCTTTCTTTTGGATATATACCTAGGAGTGAAATTGCTAGATCATGTGGTAGCTGTATTTTTAGTTTTATGAGGACCTCCAAACTCTTCTCAATAGTGGTTGTACTAATTGCATTCCCACCAACAGTGTACGAGGGTTTCCTTTTCTCCATATCCTTGTCAGCATTTGTTACCGCCCGTCTTTTGGATAAAAGCCATTTTAACTGGTGTGAAATGATATTGTAGTTTTGATATGCATTTCTCTGATGATCAATAATATTAAACACCTTTCCATATACCCATTTGCCATTTGTATGTCTTCTTTTGAGAAATCTCTATTCATATCTTTTGTTTACAACCCCCCGCCTTCACTTTTTGTTGAAGCAGGGTCTCACTCTGTCTCCCAGGCTGTACTGTAGTGGCATGATCACAGCTCACTGCACCCTCAACCTCCCAGGTTCCAGTGAGCCTCTCACCTCAGCCTCCTGAATAGCTGGGACTACAGGCGTGCACCACTACCCCTGGCTAATTTTTGTGTTTTTTGTAGAGATGGGGTTTTGCCATGTTGCCCAGAGTGGTCTCAAACTCCTGGGCTCAAAAGATGCACTTGCCTTGGTCTCCTAATGTTCTGGGATTACAGGTGTGAGCCACACTGCCTGACCTCTTTTGCCTTTTTTTTTTTTTTTTTTTTGCGATGGAGTCTTGCTCTGTTGTCAGGCTGGAGTGCAGTGGCGTGATATTGACTGGCTCACTGCAACCTCCGCCTCCTAGGTTTAAGCTATCCCCCTGCCTCAACCACCCTCCATGCCACCACACCCAGCTAATTTTTTGTGTTTTTAGTAGAGACAGGGTTTCACCATGTTGGTCAGGATGGTCTCGATCTCTTGACCTCATGATCCACTTGTGTCAGCCTCCCAAAATGCTGGGATTACAGATGTGAGGCACTGTGCCCGGCCTGCCTATATTTAAAATCAGATTATTCTATTTTTTTTTCCTATAGAGTTGTTTTAGCTTCTAACATGTTCTGGTTATTAATCCCTTGTCAGATGGGTAGTTAGCAAATATTTTCTTCCATTCCATAGGCTATCTCTTCAGTTTGTTGATTGTTTCCTTTGCTGTGCGGTAGCTTTTTAACTTATGTGATCTAATTTGTCCATTTTTGCTTTGGTTGCCTGTGCCTGCCAGGCATTACTTATGAAGTCTTTGCCCACTCCAATGTCCTGGATAGTTTCCCCAATGTTTTCTTTAATCAGTTTCATAATCTGAACTCTTAATTTTTTTTTTTTTTTTTTTTAGATGGAGTCTCACTCTGTCACCCAGGCTGGAGTGTGATCTCAACTCACTGCAACCTCCACCTCCCAGATTCAAGCAATTCTCCTGCCTCAGCCTCCTGAGTAGCTGGGACTACAGGTGCCCACCACCATGCCTAGCTAATTTTTTTATTTTTTTATTTTTTTATTTTTAGTAGAGACAGGGTTTCACCATGTTAGCCAGGATGGTCTTGATCTCCTGACCTTGAGATCTGCCCACCTTAGCCTCCCAAAGTGCTGGGATTACAGGTGTGAGCCACTGCACCCAGCCAAGCTCTTAGATTTAAGTCTTTAAAATTCATTTTGATTTGATTTGGGTATAAGTTGAGAGATAGGGGTCTAGTTTCTTTCTTCTGCATATGGATATCCAGTTTCCCCAGCACCATTTATTGAAGAGTCTGTCCTTTCCCCAGTGTATGTTCTTGACACCTTTGTTGAAAATGAGTTCACTGTAGATGTATGGCTTTATTTATGCCTTCTCTGTTATATTCTACTGGTGTTTGTGTCTATTTTTATGCCAATACCATGCTGTTATGGTTACTACAGCTCTGTAGTGTAATTTGAAGGCAGGTAATGTGATTCCTCCAGTTTTGTTCTTTCTGCTCAGGATAGCTTTTGCTCTTCTGGGTCTTTTGTGGTTCCACATAAATTTTAGGATTTTTTTTTTCTTTTTGGGAGCAAGCCCCCCAAAACCTGGCCATAAACTGGCCCCAAGACTGGCCATAAACAAAATCTCTGAAGCACTGTAACATGTTCATAATGGCCCTAACACCCTCGCTGGAAGGTTGTGTGTTTATGGGGATGAGGGCAAGGAACACCTGGCCCATCCAGGGTGGAAAACCGCTTAAAGGCATTCTTAAGCCACAAACAATAGCATGAGCGATCTGTGCCTTAAGGGCATGTTCCTGCTGCAGTTAACTAGCCCAACCTATTCCTTTAATTCAGCCAATCCCTTTGTTTCCCATAAGGGATACTTTTAGTTAATGTAATATCTATAGAAACAATGCTAATGACTGGTTTGCTGTTAATAAATACGTGAGTAAATCTCTGTTCAGGGCTCTCAGCTCTGAAGGCTGTGAGACCCCTGATTTCCCACCTCACACCTCTGTATTTCTGTGTGTGTGTCTTTAATTCCTCTAGTGCTGCTGGGTTAGGGTCTCCCCAACGAGCTGGTCTTGGCATTTTCCATTTCTGTGAAGAATGTTATTGGTGTTTGATAGCAATTGCATTAAATCTGTAGATTGCTTTGGGCAGTATGGACATTTTAACCATATTGATTCTTCCAATCCATGAACATGGAATATCTTTCCATTTTTTTGGTGTGTCCTCTTCAATTTCTTGCATCAGTGTCTTATAGTTTTTACTGTAGAGATCTTTCACTTTTTTGGTTGATTGCTAGGTATTTTATTTGTAGCTATTGAAAATGGGGTTATTTTCTTGATTTCTTTTTCAGATTGTTTGCTGTTGGCATATAAAATGCTACTGATATTTGTATGTTGATTTTGTATCCTGCAACTTTACCAAATTTGTTTAACAGTTCTAATAGTTTTTTGATGGAGTTTAGGTTTTTCCAAGTATAAGATCATATCATCTGAAACAAGGATAATTTGACTTCTTGCCTTCCAGTATGGATGCTCTTTATTTCTCTTGTCTGATTACTCTAGCTAGGGCTTCCAGTACTATGTTGAATAACAGTGGTGACAGTGGGCATCCTTGTGGTGTTCCAGATCTTAGAGGAAAGAACTTCAATTTTTCCCCATTCAGTACGATACTAGCTGTGGATCTGTCATACATAGTGTGTCCAGAATTGGTGGGTTCTTGGTCTCACTGATTTCAAGAATGAAGCTGCGGATGCTCGTGGTGAATGTTACAGTTCTTAAAAATGGTGTGTCCGGAGTTTGTTCCTTCAGGTGTTCAGATGTGTCCAAAGTTTCTTCCTTCTGGTGGGTTTGTGGTCTCGCTGACTTCAGGAGTGAAGGCACAGACCTTTGCAGTTAGTCTTACAGCTCTTAAAGGCGGCATGTCCAGAGTTGTTCGTTCCTCCTAGTGGGTTCGTAGTCTCGCTGACATCAGGAGTGAAGCCACAGACCTTCGCGGTGAGTGTTATAGCTCATAAAGGCAATGTGGACACAAAGAGTGAGGAGCAGCAAGATTTATTGTGAAGAGCAAAAGAACAAAGCTTCCACAGCATAGAAGGGGACCCAAGTGGGTTGTCGCTGCTGGCTCAGGTAGCCAGTTTTTATTCCCTTATTTGCCCCCACCCACATCCTGCTGATTGGTCTATTTTACAGAGAGCTGATTGTCCATTTTACAAAGAGCCGATTGGTTTACAGAGTGCAGACTGGCGCTTTAACAAACCTTTAGCTAGACACAGAGCACTGATTGGTGTGTTTTTATAGAGTGCTGATTGGTGTGTTTACAAACCTTTAGCTAGACGCAGAGCACTGATTGGTGCATCTGCAATCCTTTAGCTCGACAGAAAAGTTCTCCAAGTCCCCACACAACCCAGAAGCACAGCCAGCTTCACCTCTCAATCCCGCCTCTAAACAGGACACCCTAGCTGCTATTGAGAATTGGCCGATGACTGCTCTAGCTACTTCCTGCTGGATAGGGGCGAAGAAGGGGTCCTGCAGTTGTAGTGTCCTCCAGAGGGGAACTCTTTAGGCCAGTGAAAGGGCCAGTGGGTTGCTCCAGGGGTCCTCAGTAGAAGTTGTTAGTTGAGCTTGTTTGGGGTTCCATTTGTAAGACCATCTGTAGCTTGATGGCCTCCATCTTAGAGGAAACACATTTGACAAGGAGGTAAAAAATACAGGGCCTGAAGGCAAGTAATAGTGTTGGAACCGAACTGTCGATTCCCTCCTGGGCAGGGGTCGCCGCGAAGGATCACCAAAACGAGATTCACAGCAGAGAGTTATTTATTACTAGCGCGCTAGGGTCCCAAGCTCTAAGTTGGCCCTGGGACCCCGACTGCTTGTTACAGGCTGTTTATATAGGCAAACACAAGTTCAAACACAGCTTAGGGCGCGAAATTCAAACAAAGCTTTAGGCGCGTGGTAATTGGGTCTGTCTATGGCCTGAGCAAGGTGTCTTGTTCTAATTGGTTAGAGCAGGACCTTATGAGGTTTTTTTCCTGGAGTTGTTGATTCCGGGAACTTCGAGGCAGGGTGGGACCCTATCCAGAGCCACCTGGTGTTAATTTTTTTTAAGTTCTTTTTTTTATGAGGCCTAGTTTCTAAGTTTTATGCGGCCTAGTTTCATTTCCTCCTCTTTTTGTGTCAGAGGCTCAATCTTGAGCCTCTTCTTCAGTCCTGAGGGTCTGGTATTGTTGGGTCAGAATCATAGCATGTACTATGTTTAATCTATTTTTAATAAGGGTGAGTAAGCGGTTGAGTATGCATGGCCCGAAAGTCAGGATGAGCGTGAGCAGGATGAGGGGTCCTAAGATGGTGGAGATTAGGGTGCTAAGCCAAGGGGATTGGTTGTACCAATTTTTAAACTAACTTTGTTGAGATTTTCTCTCTTTTTTTCTCTTGTCTAATCTTTTTCTTAGTTTTGCCATAGAATCTTTAACTATTCCTGAATGATCTGCATAAAAACAACATTGCTCTTTCAGGGCTGCATAGAGCCCTCCCTCTTTCAGAAAGACAATTTCTAGTCCTTGTCGGTTTTGTAATACAACTTCAGACAGAGAAGTCAAGGACTCTTCAAGTTTTGTGATAGATTGTTCTATGGCTCTAAGGTCTTCATCTATGGCTACTCTAAGTTGTTGCAGATGATGGTTACCATGCACTAGGGCTGCTGTCCTGGTCTTAACTCTAGCCGCTACCTTAATTCCTAACATGTCGGCGAGGGTGAGGGAGATTAAGGGCGGGGAGGTGCTTTGAGGAGCTTTTAGTTGGGGCTTCTCTGATATGGAAACCGGGGGCTTCCTAGCTTCTAATAAAACCTGGTTTGGCCTTACTGCAACAGGGGCAGTGTCTGGATTGACTAATAGTCTGATTTGGAGGGGAATTTTAGGCGGGTTGTGCTGGTATAAATAGAGACTTTATATTAACCTTGTTGTTATCTATCTGTTATCAGATTTTGCCGCATTTTCAAACTTGATGCGAACCAGGTTGCAATTTTCCGAATATCGGGTTGTGGTACAGGGCTGGACAAAGGACATGGTTATATACCAAGGTTTTGTCGCCTATTTTTACTTTCTATTATTAGTAGTCACACAGGACCAGCTTTTGCAATACAAGTGAGTCAGATTTTCACAAGTTTTTCTTATTTGTCCTGTCCTGAATCCGGGATAGGCATAAAACCTGTTCTGGCTGATGGACACCTTTCTAGCCTGTCCTTTCCATTCTTGTCCATCCTGAGGAGTCCTTAATAGGACTCCTGTGGGACCAGTAAACCGGGGGCCTGTGTTTTTTATCTTTCCTGCTATTTTTTTTTTTTTAGGTTGAAATAGAGGTCTGGAAACCAAGTCTTTATAGGAGCATTCTCGGAGGTCTTATTTAAGACCTCTTGATTATTAAAATTAATTATCTGTCAGGTCAGGCTAAATGGCTGGTGGGGGTTAGCGTCAAAAACTACACTAGAGACGGCGCAGGGAAGAAGGGCAAACAATAAGCAAGGAGTTAGATAGGAGAGAGTCTTATCTTGAGCGGGTCCGCGGAGCGTCGGAGTTTCTATGTCTCAAGTGGTGTTGGTCCAGACGTCTCTGGAGCAGCCTTGGCGTGGGATGCGTGGATCCAAGTGGAGATTCCGTCAACCTTTATGGCTGTGGGCGTGGTCAGGAGAACAATGTAGGGTCCTTTCCACCGAGGCTCTAGTCCTTGAGTGCGGTGCCGTCTAACGTAGACAGAGTCTCCCACCTGGAAGGGGTGACTGGTCTGTGGATGTCCTGGTTGGTACAGTTCTGCCAAGGGGGCCCAGATTTGGGCCTGTACTGCTTGGAGTCCTTTTAGCCGAGCCTGTAGGTCAGTTTTAGGATTGGAGGGGGAGAAGGAGTTAAGCAAGGTTGACAAAGGGGGAGGTCCTCCGTAGAGGATTTCATATGGAGTGAGCCTAAAACGGTTAGGCGTATTTCGGGCCCTTAACAGAGCTAAGGATAGGAGGCGTCTCCAATCTTTTAAACCAGTCTCTAAGGTCAATTTAGTAAGGGTCTCTTTTATTGTTCTATTCATTCTTTTTACCTGTCCTGAGCTCTGGGGTCTATAGGCACAATGTAATTTCCAATTAATCCCTAATATCCTGGCGAGCCCCTGACTTACCTGAGAAACGGAGGCCGGCCCGTTATCTGACCTAATTACCTTAGGAAGTCTGAATCTAGGAAAGATTTCTTCCAGAATTTTCTTGGCTACTATGTGTGCCGTTTCTTGCCGGGTGGGGTAGGCTTCTACCCATCCTGAAAAGATATCTATAAACACTAGTAAGTACTTATATCCAGCATAGTGAGGTTTTACTTCAGTGAAGTCTATTTCCCAATAGACTCCTGGGCGATTACCATGAGTTCGTTTCCTTTCTGGCACTCGGGTAGCCCCAGCATTTACCTGCTGACAGACCTTACAGGCAGATGTCACTTGTTCTACAAGGGTGCTTGCCTTTGGGATTAGAAAGTCAGTTTTTTCAATCAGTAATTTTAGCTTTCGATTACTCAAGTGTGTCCAGGCATGCATCTGCTGGATCATTGCCAGGGCCTCCTTTTGGGGAAGGACTATTTTTCTTCCTTTTTCCCAGTTTTTAGTGTCTTTGTTTTTTATAGCCCCTATGGCTTTTGCTTCTTCCTGGTCTTCTGGGGTATAAGTATGTTCAATAGTTATGTGGCTGGTTTCGTCAGGTTCTGTGGCTAGGGTCAGTACTTCCGCCATGGCGGCTTGCCTGGCCACTTGGTCAGCCTGTCTGTTTCCTACTGCGACTGGATCCTGTCCTTTCTGATGCCCGGGGCAGTGAATTATAGCCACTTCTTGAGGAAGAAAAAGGGCTTTTAATAAGGCAATTATTTCAGCTTTGTTCTTGATTTCCTTTCCTTCTGAGGTTAGGAGACCTCTTCTTTCATAGATACTTCCATGAGTATGAGCCGTTGCAAAGGCACACCGGCTCTCAGTATAAATGTTAGCTTTCTTTCCCTTGGACAGCTCTAGGGCCTTGGTTAGTGCTATTAACTCAGCCTTCTGTGCAGACGTGCCAGGAGGTAGTGATTGTGCTTAAATGGTGTTGTGGCTATCTACTACCGCCGCTCCCGCCCTCCGGGTACCAGAGTCAAGGTAACTGCTGCCGTCTGTGTACCAGGTGTGATCCGCGTCTGGGAGTTCTTGGTCTTTAAGGTCTTCCCGTGTTCTATGGGTCTCAGCCAGTACTTGCCGACAATCGTGTGGGCTTGGTTGGTCTTCTGGTACCGGCAGCAGCGTAGCAGGGTTTAAGGTGACCAGAGGGCCAAACTGGATGTGGTCCGTGTCCAGTAGGAGGGCCTGGTAGTGGGTTAGGCGTGCGTTGGTTATCCACTGGTCCGGGGGCTGCTGCACTATGGCCTCTAGAGCATGTGGGGTAATAATAGTTAGTGGCTGCCCAAGGGTTAACTTAGCAGAGTCCTTGACCAGCATAGCGGTGGCTGCCATGATGCGAAGACACGGGGGCCAGCCGGCCGCCTCCGCTTCTCTCCCTCTCTCCTTGGTCCTTTTTCTCTCACAACTGCCGCCAGGATTTTTGTTAAATGCTTATCCCTCACTCGGTCCTTACGATCCTCTCGCTCCATCTGTTCCTTCGCTAACCTGGCTTCCCTTTCCTCAGGGGTTTCTCTCTTATTATACACTTTTTCTGCCTCCCTAACCAATTCCTGTAATCCATAGGTTTGGATTCCATCTAGTCTTTGGAGATTTCTTTTGATATCTAATGCAGCTTGGTCTATGAATGCCATAGCTACGGTAGCCTTATGTTCTAGGGCCTCTGGGTCTAATGCGGTATACATTTGGAACCCTTCCAGAAGCCTTTCCATGAAGGCTGCCGGGCTTTCATCCCTTTCCTGAGTTATGGTCCTTACCTTGGCCAAATTTGTGGGGCGCTTTCCTGCCCCTTTGAGACCCGCCAACAGAGCCTGGCGATAGATTCGGAGACTCTCCCTACCTGGTGCCGTTTCATAGTCCCAGTCTGGGCGGGTGAGGGGAAATCCCTCGTCTATTTCATTGGGAAGTTGGGTTGGGAGGCCTCCTGGTCCTGGCACATTTTTCCGGGCCTCCAGGAGGACTTGCTGCCTTTCTTCAGTGGTTAGGAGGACCTGCAAGAGTTGCTGGCAATCATCCCAAGTGGGCTGGTGAGTGAGGAGAATGGATTTTATTAACGAGGTTAGGGCCTGGGGGTCTTGGGAAAAGGAAGGGTTATGGGTTTTCTAGTTGTAGAGGTCAGAGGCAGAGAAGGGCCAGTACTGGACCGTGCGATTGACAGTACGGAGGGGAAAAAGGGAGGATTGCCAAATGGAAGGGCCATCTGGGTCCTCAGTCCGCCGCAAGTGGAGACGAGGAGGTGTCGGCGGCGGCGTCCGAGGGGTGAATTTGGGCGGGGCTGGAGAAGGAGACGGGGTGGAGGGAGGGGCCGAGGGAGAAGTTGGAGAAAGGGTAGGGGCCGAGGCGGTAGAGGAAAGAGCTGGGGACAAGACAGGGGGCAAGGGTGAAGCATAAGGTGGAGGTCTCAGAAGGGGGTTTTGAGGTGGAGGAGGCAGGGGATCAAGAAGGAGGAGATCCCTCTGGGGTTCATCTGGGAGGACTGGCTTATGCGGGTCCGGTTTCCGATTTTTTTGGGGGGGGGCTTCTAAGGCAAGAAGGGTAGACTGGGGTGGGGAAGGGGAATGGAGGAAGGGTTTCACCCAAGAGGGAGAGTTTCAGACCAGATCCTCCCAAGTAATTATGTAGGCCACCTGGTCTGGGTGTCCGTGTGGCCCAGGATCCATCACTGTTGCTTTAACCTGTAAGATAATTGGGAGGTCAAATGTTCCATCCCGGGGCCACCCAACATGGAGGGTAGGCCACTCGGACGAGCAGAATTTTCGCCATCGTCCCTTACGGGCTTCTATGGAGAGGTTGTGGGCTCGAGCCCGAACGTCAGGGAAGTGAGTCTGGGTCAGAGACAAAGAAGTCGTCAACGTCTGTCTTATTTCATCCACGTAGAACAAGGACAAAACGAAAGTAACAAAAACAAAGACCAGACAAGTAAGGAGAAGCCGCACGGCCAGAGAGTGGCACCACAAGATCATAAAATACTCAGACGGCAGGGGCGACCTGCCTACAGATTTAAGGAGGCTGACTGAGTCGTCAGCTTTCTCCCAGACTACCGCCAGGGCGTCCCCCGGGGCGTAAGTGGGAAGTTGCCTGACACGTCTGTCCCCCTTCCCCACTTAATTCAGAAGGAGTACTCCCTAGAGTTCAGAGTTAGCTGGCAAGACAGACAGAACAAAACGAAAGTACCTGGTAGGTCCGTTCAGTCAGCAGTCCGTGGCCCGGGCCAGATGGGTCTCCGCTGGATGGGTCGGGGGTCCTCGGATGACCCCACTTCCCGGCCAATGCACCAAATGTTGGAACCGAACTGTCGATTCCCTCCTGGGCAGGGGTCGCCGCGAAGGATCACTGAAACGAGATTCACAGCAGAGAGTTATTTATTACTAGCGTGCTAGGGTCCCAAGCTCTAAGTTGGCCCTGGGACCCCGACTGCTTGTTACAGGCTGTTTATATAGGCAAACACAAGTTCAAACACAGCTTAGGGCGCGAAATTCAAACAAAGCTTTAGGCGCGTGGTAATTGGGTCTGTCTATGGCCTGAGCAAGGTGTCTTGTTCTAATTGGTTAGAGCAGGACCTTATGAGGTTTTTTTCCTGGAGTTGTTGATTCCGGGAACTTCGAGGCAGGGTGGACCCTATCCAGAGCCACCTGCTGTTAATTTTTTTAAGTTCTTTTTTTTATGAGGCCTAGTTTCTAAGTTTTATGCGGCCTAGTTTCAATAGCAAGATGGCTGCCACAGGACCTAGAAAGGGGACAAGCCATTTTGCCCAACTCCAGAGGTTGGTATAAGAGTTTGAAAGTCGTTGTCTGATTTCAGAAGCCTTTTCCTGTGAATGCTGGGCAGCATCTCGTACTATCCCTGACTAGTTAGTGGAAAAAAACGACACTCTTCCCCTAAGAAGGTTCAGGGTCCTCCTTTCTCAGCAGCGAGGAGGTGTAGGCCTCGGCAGTTTTGGAGAGTCACTGCTGCCAAAGAGTCTATTTGGGATTGTAGAGTAACGATAGATTTCGTTATTTCTTGCAAATTGAGAAATCCTTTGAGACGATGTGGTAGTAGGATAATATATGTTACACTGTTAACTTTTAGTAAACTTTACTTTTGTTGAAAACCTTGTAAGTTTGGGATTTTAATTTTTCTTTGCTATTAATAAAACTTCATTCTGTCTATATTAACTTGGTATAGATGGCTCCTTCCTGATTCTGTAAGTACTTTAAGGTTTGGCTGAGTGCAAATAGCTGGCAGGTCTGAGCAGACCAATTATTAGGCAATTTTCCAAACTGCTTCTACAAGAGTTTCCTTATCACTTACTGAATACCCATTGTGTCTTTTTTCCTTAATGATGGAGGAACTATCTATCATCCTGTCCTGAAGGGAGTTCCTCCTAGGTCTGGTCAGAACTTTGTATGGTAATTAAGATTTAGATCCCTTGTTAGGAAATCTGCTGGGTGAAGGATTTTTTATAGGAAGACTACGGGATGTCAGTGGCCTCAGTGATTTCGGGCTATGCCCTTGTTTGCACTGACAACAAGGTGGTATTGGAGTGTTATAGGGTCACAGAAAACACCTTCAATTACCAATTATAGGTTTTAAATTTACCCTGGCTTTTAAAGGAATTGGCTACAATGTTTTTTCTTTACCATTTCCATCTCTCTTTCTCTTTGACTTCTTTGACTCTCTCTCTGACTCCCTCTTTGTCTCTGTCTCTTCCTCTCTCTCTCTCTCTGACTTTCTGTCTTTTTCTCTCTTTCCTTTCTGCTGGTCTTTCCCTGCCTCTCCTAGCTGCTTATGCTGCTGTTCTCCTTCCCCATTTTGATGGCTTTGGCAGTGTAAGACTGCCACCTCCTTGGGTTTTTGCACTACATGCAATAACTCCACAATTTCCTTGTGGTATTTAATGGGGGTTCCCCCAGAGGTTACGAACTCCCTTTCTTTCCATATTGCAGCATGGGCATTTAGGATTAGATAAGCATACTTGCTATCTGTATACACATTTATTCTTTTTCCCTTTCCCATTTCCAAGGCTCTGGTAAGTGCCACTAATTCTACTAACTGGGTGTTGGCCCCTGGGGGAAGAGGCTTACTTTCTTTTTTTTTAAGATGGAGTCTCGCTCTGTCTCCCAGGCTGGAGTGCAGTGGCCGGATCTCAGCTCACTGCAAGCTCTGCCTCCCGGGTTTACGCCATTCTCCTGCCTCAGCCTCCCAAGTAGCTGGGACTACAGGCGCCTGCCACCTCGCCTGGCTAGTTTTTTGTATTTTTTAGTAGAGAGAGGGGGTTTCACCGTGTTAGCCAGGATGGTCTCGATCTCCTGACCTCGTGATCCACCCATCTCAGCCTCCCAAAGTGCTGGGATCACAGGCTTGAGCCACCTCACCCGGCCTTTTTCAAGTATGGTTACATCACTAACTATGGCATAACCTGCCCTTCATAGCCCATTCTCCACAAATGAAGTTCCATCTATATACCGATGGAATATAGGTTAAGGTCAGGATTAGCTAAGGGGACTTCTAAGAGATCATCTCGGGTAGCATAAGTCTGGACTGTAATTTGTTGGCAGTCATGCTCGATTGGTTCCCCATCCTCTGGGAGAAAAGTGGCAGGATTGAGGGCCACGCACGTACTGTTGGAACCGAACTGTCGATTCCTTCCTGGGCAGGGGTCGCCGCGAAGGATCACCGACACGAGATTCACAGCAGAGAGTTATTTATTACTAGCGTGCTAGGGTCCCAAGCTCTAAGTTGGCCCTGGGACCCCGAGTGCTTGTTACAGGTTCTTTATATAGGCAAACACAAGTTCAAACACAGCTTAAGGCGCGAAATTCAAACAAAGCTTTAGGCGCGTGGTAATTGGGTCTAGCTATGGCCTGAGCAAGGTGTCTTGTTCTAATTGGTTAGAGCAGGACCTTATGAGGTTTTTTTCTTGGAGTTGCTGATTCCGGGAACTTCGAGGCAGGGTGGGACCCCCGGAATTGGCAGGGTGGGACCCCATGAGGTTGTTTCCCGGAATTGGCAGGGTGGGACCCTATCAGGGTGGGACCCTATCGAGGCAGGGTGGGACCCTATCGAGGCAGGGTGGGACCCTATCCAGAGCCACCTGGTGTTAATTTTTTCTCTATATGAGGCCTAGTTTCATTCCCTCCTCTTTTTGTGTCAGAGGCTCAATCTTGAGCCTCTTCTTCAGTCCTGAGGGTCTGGTATTGTTGGGTCAGAACCATAGCATGTACTATGTTTAATCTATTTTTAATAAGGGTGAGTAAGCGGTTGAGTATGCATGGCCCGAAAGTCAGGATGAGCGTGAGCAGGATGAGGGGTCCTAAGATGGTGGAGATTAGGGTGCTAAGCCAAGGGGATTGGTTGTACCAATTTTCAAACCAATTTTGCTGAGATTCTCTCTCTTTTTTCCTCTTGTCTAATCTTTCTCTCAGTTTTGCCATAGAATCTTTAACTACTCCTGAATGATCTGCATAAAAACAACATTGCTCTTTCAGGGCTGCACAGAGCCCTCCCTCTTTCAGAAAGACAATTTCTAGTCCTCGTCGGTTCTGTAATACAACTTCAGACAGAGAAGTCAAGGACTCTTCAAGTTTTGTGATAGATTGTTCTATGGCTCTAAGGTCTTCATCTATGGCTATTCTAAGTTGTTGCAGATGATGGTTACCATGCACTAGGGCTGCTGTCCCGGTCCCAACTCCAGCCGCTACCCCAATTCCTAACATAACGGCGAGGGTGAGGGAGATAGGTTCTCTCTTTGGTCTAGTATGAGTTTTTTGCTCATACCGGAGATCAAAGGAGTCTCCAGAGTGATAGTATACTCGGGGAACAACTTGTACCAATACGCAATAGTGGGTGCCGCTGCTAAAAACGGCTGTGGATACACAGGGGGTGAGCCCAGTGTTGCAAGCCCACCAGTCCGTCTCGGAGGGGACCAAATAGTGATTGGAGCTGGGTACTGTCAAGGTTACATTACAAAGATGCTGGTGACTAGGGGGCACTCGGCCTATGCAGGTCCCCGACCCAGAAACCTCAGCCAGGGTTAGTTTTCTTTGTTGTTCCCACGCGCATCCAGTAGGATTGGCGGAGTTAGTGAAATTATTAGTGGAGGCGATGCCTTCATAGTAAGGGGGGCCTGTTGCCAGACATAGCCAGCAAGAGGAGGTAAATTATGGCTTTGTCTGGTTTAAAGCGAAGTAGGAGCCTTTTATGAGATTTAGGAGCCTGTCACCTATTCCCAGGTCAAGGGGCCCGCGGGTGACGTTTTGGGCTGAAGGTGTGTATTTAGAGGAGGTGGAGATTGGAGGCGGGGAAGTGCTTTTAGGAGCTCTTGGTTGGGGCTCTCTCGATGCAGGAACCAGGGGCTTCCCTGTTTCTGATAAAACTTGGTTTGGTCCTACTGTGACAGGGGCTGTGATAGGGTTGACTATTAATTTGATTTGGATGGGGATTCCATACAGTGGCTTTTGGTATAAATATAGGCCCCATATTAACCCAGATATCCAACGGTTATCAGATTTTGCTGCATCTTCAAACTTGATGCGGACCAGATTGCAAGTTTTTGAATATCGGGTTCTGGTGCAGCGCTGGACAAAGGACATGGTTATGTACCAGGGTTTCGTGGCCCATTTCCATTCTCCATCATTAGTAGTTATACAGGACCAACTAGCGCAAAACAGGGCATCTATTTCTCCACAAGTTTTTTTCATTTCTCCTGTCCTGAATCCGGGACAGGCATAGAACCCGTTCCGGCTTAGGGACACCCTTCTAGCCTGTTTTCTCCATTCTCCCCCTTCCATGTCATCTATCTTTGCTATTTTGTCTAGGTTGAAATAGAGGTCAGGGAACCAAGTCCCCATAGGAGCAATTTTTGAGGTTTTATCTAAGACCTCATGAGTACTAAAATCAATCACCTGCCAGGTCAGGTTATATGGCCGGTGGGGGTTATTACTGCCAGCGATGCAGGGAAGGAGGGCTAGTAACAAGCAAGGGGCTCGATACGAGAGAGTCTTATCTTGAGCGGGTCCTCGGAGCGTCGGAGTTTCCATGTCTCAGGTGGTGTTGGTCCGGGCGTCCCTGGAGCAGCCTTGGCGTGGGATGCGTGGATCCAAGTGGAGATTCCGTCAACCTTTATGGCTGTGGGTGTGGTCAGGAGAACAATGTAGGGTCCTTTCCACCGAGGCTCTAGTCCTTGAGTGCGATGTCGTCTAACGTAGACAGAGTCTCCCACCTGGAAGGGGTGACTGGTCTGTGGATGTCCTGGTTGGTACAGTTCTGCCAAGGGGGCCCAGATTTGGGCCTGTACTGCTTGGAGTCCTTTTAGCCGAGCCTGTAGGTCAGTCTTAGGATCGGAGGGGGAGAAGGAATTAAGCAAGGTTGACAAAGGGGGAGGTCCTCCGTAGAGGATTTCATATGGAGTGAGCCCAAAACGGTTAGGGGTATTCCGGGCCCTTAACAGGGCTAAGGATAGGAGGCGTCTCCAATCTTTTAAACCAGTCTCTAAGGTCAATTTAGTAAGGGTCTCTTTTATTGTTCTATTCATTCTTTCTACCTGTCCTGAGCTCTGGGGTCTATAGGCACAATGTAATTTCCAATTAATCCCCAATATCCTGGCGAGCCCCTGACTTACCTGAGAAACGAAGGCCAGCCCGTTATCTGACCCAATTACCTTGGGAAGTCCGAATCTAGGAAAGATTTCTTCCAAAATTTTCTTGGCTACTATGTGTGCTGTTTCTTGCCGGGTGGGGTAGGCTTCTACCCATCCTGAAAAGGTATGTACAAACACCAGTAAGTACTTATATCCAGCATAGTGAGGTTTTACTTCAGTGAAGTCTATTTCCCAATAGACTCCTGGGCGGTTACCACGAGTTCGTTTCCCTTCTGGCACTCGGGTAGCCCCAGCGTTTACCTGCTGACAGACCTTACAGGCAGATGTCACTTGTTCTACAAAGGTACTTGCCTTTGGGATTAGAAAGTCGGTTTTTTCAATCAGTAATTTTAGCTTTCGATTACTCAAGTGTGTCCAGGCATGCATCTGCTGGATCATTGCCAGGGCCTCCTTTTGGGGAAGGACTATTTTCCCTCCTTTTTCCCAGTTTTTAGTGTCTTTGTTTTCTATAGCCCCTATGGCCTTTGCTTCTTCCTGGTCTTCTGGGGTATAAGTATGTTCAATAGTTATGTGGCTGGTTTCGTCAGGTTCTGTGGCTAGGGTCAGTACTTCCGCCATGGCGGCTTGCCTGGCTACTTGGTCAGCCTGTCTGTTTCCTACTGCGACTGGATCCTGTCCTTTCTGATGCCCGGGGCAGTGAATTATAGCCACTTCTTGAGGAAGAAAAAGGGCTTTCAATAAGGCAATTATTTCAGCTTTGTTCTTGATTTCCTTTCCTTCTGAGGTTAGGAGACCTCTTCTTTCATAGATACTTCCATGAGTATGAGCCGTTGCAAAGGCATACCGGCTATCAGTATAAATGTTAGCTTTCTTTCCTTTTGACAGCTCTAGGGCCTTGGTTAGTGCTATTAACTCAGCCTTCTGTGCAGACGTGCCAGGAGGTAATGATTGTGCCCAAATGGTGTTGTGACCATCTACTACTGCCGCTCCCGCCCTCCGGGTACCTGAGTCAAAGTAACTGCTGCCGTCTGTGTACCAGGTGTGATCCGCGTCTGGGAGTTCTTGGTCTTTAAGGTCTTCTCGTGTTCCATGGGTCTCAGCCAGTACTTGCCGACAATCGTGTGGGCTTGGTTGGTCTTCTGGTACCGGCAGCAGCGTAGCAGGGTTTAAGGTGACCGGAGGGCCAAACTGGACGCGATCCGTGTCCAGTAGGAGGGCCTGGTAGTGGGTTAGGCGTGCGTTGGTTATCCACCGGTCCGGAGGCTGCCGCACTATGGCCTCTAGAGCATGTGGGGTAATAACAGTCAGTCGCTGCCCAAGGGTTAACTTAGCAGAGTCCTTGACCAGCCTAGCGGTGGCTGCCATGATACGGAGACACGGGGGCCAGCCGGCCGCTACAGGGTCTAGCTTCTTAGACAGGTATGCTACCGGTCTTTTCCAAGGCCCTAATTTTTGGGTCAAGACCCCTTTGGCAACTCCTTACCTCTCGTCCAGGAAGAGGGTAAAGGGCTTTGAGGTGTCCGGTAACCCAAGGGCCGGGGCAGACAAGAGTGCTTGTTTTAGTGCCTCAAAAGCCAATTGATGCTCTGTCTGCCAGGTGAAAGGGGTGCTCTCCTTGGTGAGTGCATAAAGGGGGGCGGCCAGTTCAGCAAAACCGGGTATCCACAAGCGACAGAACCCAGCAGTTCCCAAGAATTCACGTACCTCCCTGGGATTTCATGGTGGTGGAAGGCGAGCCACTGTCTCTATGCGCCCAGGGGTGAGCCACCTTTTCCCTTCACTCAGGATATACCCCAGATATGTTACCTTGGTCTGACAGAGCTGTGCCTTCTTGGCGGATGCCCGGTATCCTTTTTCACCCAGTGCCTGGAGTAGATGCCTGGTACCTTGTATACAGATTTCCTTTGTAGGAGCAGCCAAGAGGAGGTCATCCACATACTGGAGTAGAGTCACGTCTGGATTTTGGGTCCGGAAGTCGGTCAGGTCTCGATGAAGAGCCTCATCGAAGAGAGTGGGAGAGTTCTTGAATCCTTGGGGAAGCCGGGTCCAGGTCAATTGGCCTGAAATTCCTTTCTCAGGATCCTTCCACTCAAAGGCAAAGAGTTCTTGGCTTTGGGGGGCCAGAGGTAAACAGAAGAAAGCATCTTTTAAATCTAATACTGTATACCAGTCATATCCTGGTTTTAAGGTGCTGAGTAAGTTGTAAGGATTAGGGACCGTGGGATGGATGTCCATGGTTCTTTTGTTGATTTCTCTCAAGTCTTAGACAGGCCTGTAATCCTGAGTACCAGGCTTTTTTACTGGCAAAAGAGGAGTGTTCCAGGGCGAGTGACAAGGTCGCAACACTCCGAGTTCTAGAAATTTGTTAATGTGCTGCCGAATTCCTATATGAGCCTCTCGGCTCATGGGATATTGCTTGATAGACACGGGCACCGCCGTGGGCTTTAGATCAATTATGATTGGGGCTTGATACTTAGCTAGCCCGAGTCCTCCCGTTTCCGCCCAAGCTTGGGGAAAATCTTGCAACCAAATATCAGGGAGGCTAGTGATAACCGGAGCGTCGAAAAGCCGATGCTCATCTTGCAGAGACACAGTTAAGATTTGGATGGGCTGACCGTCCCGATTTAATACCTGGGCCCCTGTCTCGGAGAAATGGATTTGGGCTCCGAGCTTGGTCAGAAGATCTCGCCCTAGGAGGGGGTAGGGGCATTCAGGTACCACCAAGAAGGAATGTGTCACCATTCCTTGTCCAAGATTAACTGTCCAGTGGTTAGTCCACTTGTGCAATTTTCCCCCTGTTGCCCCCTGGACCCAGGATGTGCGGGAAGACAGGGGCCCGTCTGCCTTTGTCAAAACTGAATGTTGGGCGCCTGTGTCCACCAAGAAGGTGGTGGGTTGCCCCCCTACAGAGAGAGTTAGCCGGGGCTCGGGGGGGGCTCCAGAGCCTTGACACCCCTATTCGCTATCTTCACCTAGGGTGAGGACAGCGGCAGGTTTCTTTTGGTCTTTAGGACGCTTGGGGCAATCTTTAATCCAATGTCCCCGTTCTTTGCAGTAGGCACACTGGTCTTTTTCCACTTTTGGCCGCCTTCGCTTTTCTCCCTCTCTCCCTGGTCCTTTCTCTTTCACAACTGCCGCCAGGATTTTTGTTAAATGCTTATTTCTTACTCGGTCCCTACGATCCTCTCGCTCCATCTGTTCCTTTGCTAACCTGGCTTCCCTTTCCTCAGGGGTTTCTCTCTTATTATATACTTTTTCTGCCTCCCTAACCAATTCCTGTAATCCATAGGTTTGGATTCCATCTAGTCTTTGGAGTTTTCCTTTGATATCTAATGCAGCTTGATCTATGAATGCCATAGCTACGGTAGCCTTATGTTCTAGGGCCTCTGGATCGAATGGGGTATACATTCGGAACCCTTCCAGAAGCCTTTCCATGAAGGCTGCCGGGCTTTCATCCCTTTCCTGAGTTATGGTCCTTACCTTGGCCAAATTTGTGGGGCGCTTTCCTGCCCCTTTGAGACCCGCCAACAGAGCCTGGCGATAGATTCGGAGACTCTCCCTACCTGGTGCCGTTTCATAGTCCCAGTCTGGGCGGGTGAGGGGAAATCCCTCGTCTATTTCATTGGGAAGTTGGGTTGGGAGGCCTCCTGGTCCTGGCACATTTTTCCGGGCCTCCAGGAGGACTCGCTGCCTTTCTTCAGTGGTTAGGAGGACCTGCAAGAGTTGCTGGCAATCATCCCAAGTGGGCTGGTGAGTGAGGAGAATGGATTCTATTAACGAGGTTAGGGCCTGAGGGTCTTGGGAAAAGGAAGGGTTATGGGTTTTCCAGTTGTAGAGGTCAGAGGCAGAGAAGGGCCAGTACTGGACCGTGCGATTGACAGTACGGAGGGGAAAAAGGGAGGATTGCCAAGTAGAAGGGCCCTCTGGGTCCTCAGTCCGCCGCAAGCGGAGACGAGGAGGTGTCGGCGGCGGCGTCCGAGGGGTGAGTTTGGGCGGGGCTGGAGAAGGAGACGGGGTGGAGGGAGGGGCCGAGGGAGAAGTTGGAGAAAGGGTAGGGGCCGAGGTGGTAGAGGAAAGAGCTGGGGACAAGACAGGGGGCAAGGGTGAAGCGTAAGGTGGAGGTCCCAGAAGGGGGTTCTGAGGTGGAGGAGGCAGGGGGTCAAGAAGGAGGAGATCCCTCTGGGGTTCATCTGGGAGGACTGGCTTAGGCGGGTCTGGATTCCGATTCTTTGGGGCTTCTAAGGCAAGGAGGGTAGATTGGGATGGGGAAGGGGGATGGAGGAAGGGTTTCACCCAAGAGGGAAGATTTCGGACCAGATCCTCCCAAATAATTATGTAGGTCACCTGGTCCGGGTGTCCGAGTGGCCCAGGATCCATCACTTTTGCTTTAACCTGCAAGATAATTGAGAGGTTAAATGTTCCGTCCCGGGGCCATTCCCCATGGAGGGTTGGCCATTCGGACGAGCAGAATGTTTTCCATCGTCCCTTACGGACTTCTACAGAGAGGTGGTGGGCTCGAGCCCGGACGTCAGGGAAGTGAGTCAGGGTTAGAGACAAAGGAGTCGTCAACATCTGTCCCATTTCGTCCACGTATAACAAGGACAAAACAAAAGAAACAAAAACAAAGACCAGACAAGTAAGGAGAAGCCGCGCAGCCAGAGAGTGGCGCCACAAGATCACAAAATATTCAGACGGCAGGGGCGGCCTGCCTACAGATTTGAAGAGGCTAACTGAGTCGTTAGCCTTCTCCCAGACTACCGCCAGGGCGTCCCCCACGGCGCAAGTGGGAAGGTGCGGGACACGTCTGTCCCCCTTCCCCACTTAATTCAGAAGGAGTACTCCCCAGAGTTCAGAGTTAGCTGGCAAGACAGACAGAACAAAACGAAAGTACCTAGTAGGTCCGTTCAGTCAGCAGTCCATGGCCCGGGCCAGATGGGTCTCCACCGGATGGGTCGGGGGTCCTCGGACGACCCCACTTCCCGGCCAGTGCACCAAATGTTGGAACTGAACTGTCGATTCCTTCCTGGGCAGGGGTCGCCGCGAAGGATCACCGACACGAGATTCACAGCAGAGAGTTATTTATTACTAGCGCGCTAGGGTCCCAAGCTCTAAGTTGGCCCTGGGACCCCGAGTGCTTGTTACAGGTTCTTTATATAGGCAAACACAAGTTCAAACACAGCTTAAGGCGCGAAATTCAAACAAAGCTTTAGGCGCGTGGTAATTGGGTCTAGCTATGGCCTGAGCAAGGTGTCTTGTTCTAATTGGCTAGAGCAGGACCTTATGAGGTTTTTTTCTTGGAGTTGCTGATTCCGGGAACTTTGAGGCAGGGTGGGACCCCCGGAATTGGCAGGGTGGGACCCCATGAGGTTGTTTCCCGGAATTGGCAGGGTGGGACCCTATCAGGGTGGGACCCTATCGAGGCAGGGTGGGACCCTATCGAGGCAGGGTGGGACCCTATCCAGAGCCACCTGGTGTTAATTTTTTCTCTATATGAGGCCTAGTTTCAGTACGTATTTGAAGCACTGGTCCCTCAAGGAGTAGCACCTGGTATCTAAGTAGGTGGTTGTCTGATAGCCATAAACTTCCTTTGGCACCTAGCACACCATTTACATCATGAGTAGTCCAGACAGTGAGATCCTTCCCTTGTATTACTTTGATAGCCTCTGACACCAAGACAGTCACTGCCACAACTACCTGTAAACAGTGAGGCCAGCCTTTTGCTACTACAGTATGCCACTGGTTGTGGGGTTGTCCCATGAGTCTGAGTAAGGACTCCAAGAGCTATCCCTGCTCTCTCTCTGACATATAAAGAGAAGTTTTGTCCTGTGGGAAGGCTTAAAGCTGGAGCTTGTACTAGGGCCTGCTTTAAGGTTTTGAAGGCTGTTTCTGCCCCTGGTTCCCATTCTACCAGATGAGTATTTGCCCTCTGTGTCTCCTGATTAGAGTATAGAGGTGGCCTGGCTATCTCGCTGTATCCAGGGATCCATAGTCGGCAAAAGCTGGTGATTCCAAGGAACCCCTGCAGCTGTTTTAATGTCTTAGGGTAAGGATAAGCCAGTATAGGCTGTATTCATTTCTTGCTGAGGGCCCTGGTTTCTCTAGCTAAGATTAGGCCTAGATATTTGACCTGCTGTAGGCAAAGCCGGGCCTTTGATCTAGACATCTTGTACCCTTGATTAGCTAGAAAGTTCAAGAGATCTAGAGTAGCCTGCTGGCACGAGGCTTCCGAACTGGTAGCCAAAAGTAAATCATCTACATTCTGAATTACCAGAGTGCCTGGACTTGAGAAGTGGCCTAGATCTGGGGCCAGTGCCTGACCAAACAGATGAGGGCTATCCCAAAACCCTCGGGGCAAGATAATCCATGTAAGTTGGGACATGTGGTCTGTGGGATCCTTAAAGGCAAAGAAAAACTGGGAGTCAGAGTGCACAGGAATACAGAAGAAGGCATCCTTGAGGTCCAGAATAGTGAACCATTCTGCTTCCTCCTGTATTTGAGAGAGCAGGTTATAGGGGTTGGGTACAACTGGATATAGAGGAATTACTGCCTCATTGATGAGTCTAAGATCTTGCACTAGTCTCCACTGACCATTCGGTTTTTGCACTCCTAGAATTGGGGTGTTGCAGGGACTACTGCATTTCCTTACTAAGCCTTGAGCTTTTAAAGGTTTAACAATATCCTGTAATCCTTTATGAACTTCAGGCCTTAAGGGATATTGCCTTTGATAAGGAAAAGTGGTGGGATGTTTTAGCGTGATTTGGACTGGGTGGGCATTTTTTGCCCTTCCAAATTGTCCTTCCAATGCCCAGACCTCAGGGTTGATTCCCTCCTCAAGTAGGGGACAACAAATGGGTAACTTGTTCCCCATATTCATGTAGATAATAGCTCCAGCTTTGGATCATATGTCCTTCCCTAATAAGGGTGTGGGACTTTCAGGCATAACAAGAAAGGCATGTGAAAAGAGCAAAGTCTCCCAATTGCAACTGAGGAGGTGGGAGAAATACCTGGTTACAGGCTGTCCCAGGATTCCTTGGATGGTAATGGACCTTGAGGACAGTCGTCCAGGACAGGAGATTATCACTGAGAAGGCCACGCCAGTGTCCAGGAGGAAGTCAATTTCCTGGCCCTCAATGGTTAAATATACCTAGGGCTCAGTGAGGGTGACGATATGAGGTGGCGCTTGCCCTGGGCACCCTCAGTCCTGTTGTTGGATCATCTGGTTGGGGGCTTATGGCCCAGAGAACCTTTATCTTCTGGGGCAGTGTGCCTTCCAGTAATTGCCTTGGCATAGTGGACATGGACGAAGGGGCGGCCTGTTTCTCATTGGACAATCTTTTTTAAAGTGTCCTTGAAAACCCACACTGATAACAAGCCCTACCAGGTGATTGGCCTGTTCCAACCGCCAATCACCTCTCTGAACCGCCAGTGCTCTCTGAACCACCAAGGTTTGTTTGTCTGAGGGCCATGACTAAGGCTGCGGCCTTTCTCAGATCTTGCTTTTCCTTTTGGGCCTGTTCCTCTTGGTTCCTATCATAGAGCACCGAGGTTGCCAGGTTTAATATGCCTCCAGATTTTGTTCAGGGCCTAGGGCTCGCTTTTGGAGCTTTCTCCTGATACCTGTGACTGATTGGGTAATAAACATATCTTTTAGAATCAATTGACCCTCTAGTGAGTTGGGTGACAGGGGAGTATATTTTCTTAAGGCCTCCCATAGCCACTTGAGGAAGGCAGAAGGATTTTCTTCCTTTCCCTGAGTTATGGTGGACATCATTTAATAATTCATGGGCTTTTTCCTAATTCTCCTTAGTCCTTCTAAAACACAGGTCAACAGATGTTTACTACTCCAGTCCCCATGATCTGAGTCGAGGTCCCAGTGGGGATCCATACTGAGGACAACTTGCTAAACAGTAGGGAATTTGTCCCTTTCTTCAGCTGTCATTCTATAATTTACTTGACTAAGATACCAGGTAATTCCCAACTCTTGGGCTGCAGCTAAAGCTGCATTCTTTTCATTAAAGGCCAGGGTTTGATCTAACAATAGCATGACATCTCTCCAAGTGAGATTGAAGGTCTGCCCTAGACCCTGTAGGACATCTATGTACCTATCAGGATCATCTGAAAACTTCCCCAGGTCTGCCTTGATCTGCTTTAAATCAGAGAGGGAGAAGGGGACATGCACCTGGGTTAGGCCAAATACCCCTCCCCCTACAGCTTCAAGGGGACATAACCAATAGCCTGAGGGTTTTTTTGTGGTCCCTTGGAGATTTCTTTGCTTATTTCCTTCTGGGCAAGGAAGATTAGAGGAGGCTTATCATTAATAGGAAGGGGAGCTGTAGGGAGGCTAGGATATGGGGGTAAGCTGAGAGGTCCTCCTGTGGGATGTAAATTGCAAGCTTTGCATATTTTTGTATTCTCCTTCAATGAAAAGAAATCTTGGACATAAGGTATTTCATTGCATTTGCCTTCCCTCTTACAGAAAAGGTTAAGTTGCAGGATAGTATTGTAATTTATACTTCCCTCAGGTGGCCATTTTTCCCCATTAGAGAGAGCATACTGGGGCCAGGCTGTAGTGTGGAAAAAAATGAGCTGCCTCTTTTTCAGGGTTTGCAGATCAAATTGGTCCCAATGGCTTAGGATGCATTTCAAGGGTGAGCCTGTTGATGCCTGAGTGTTTCCCATCTGAAAGACAAAATTGCCTGTGGTTTTGAGTGTTTCCCAACTGAAAGACAAAATTGCCTGTGGTTTTCGTTTGTTTGTTTCTCCCCCTGCCCAAGAACCTGCAACAGTCCCTGGTCCCTGCTGATCAGAATAGTTGCACTCACCGATGCAGCAGCAGAAACACCTTTTGCCCAAAAACCCGCAACAGTCCCTGAACCTGCTGATTGGAATAGTTGTGCTCACCGACGCAGCAGCAGAAACACTAGTTTTCCTCCTAGACCACAAGGAGGACCAAGGAAGGTCGGATTTAGAGGCCCTCACCAACGCATTCTCAAAAACCTGCACCCTTGCCTGTCCTCCTAGACCACAAAGAGGACCGAGAAAAATCGGATTTAGTAGCCCTTACCAGCACATTCTTGAAAGCCTGTTAGAGTCCTAAGCGTTCTCCTGTTAGTATTGGGACTTTACCC
Organism: Macaca nemestrina; assembly: GCF_043159975.1. Lineage (NCBI taxonomy): Eukaryota > Metazoa > Chordata > Mammalia > Primates > Cercopithecidae > Macaca > Macaca nemestrina. The sequence continues at coordinate 70,554,651 of NC_092127.1, read as the reverse complement.
CTGTCCTATAAAGATGTTATGCCCCAAAAATGAAGTGGAGGGCCATACCCTGAGGGAGGGAAGGGATCTCCAGGGTTGAAAGAGTGATGCCTTTTGTCCTCACTTCTCATCATATGAATAGGAAGGATGTTGTTTCTGAGGCTCCCCATATCCTAGCTTCAGGAATAGCTTTTGTTAGGCCTGCTAGTCTGAGGAGGGATCCTAAAATTATAGATAGTCCCTGTTACAACAGGGCTTTGGGCAAAAATTATGTCTTCTGATTGGCAAGCCTGGGTTCCTAAAGAAGGGAATAGAGTCCTGGAGTTTATACTAGAAATCATTCTTACAGGAGAAACTAGAAAAACACCAGAGACAGGGAGTGGTTTTTAGAAGCGGGACTAGCCTCAGAGAAGAGAGGCAAGAGGAAGTTTGTCTGACAGGCATTAGGACCCAGGAGGCAAGGATCAGGACAGATAGGATAGATAGACGAGTCCTACTTGGGCAACATGACTTTGAGAATTCCACTCATGGCCACAGGGTCAAACAACTTATTGTCGGGACCCTGGAGCCGAATGGCTTTCCTCTGTGTCAACCCTCAGCTCAGCCCAGAAGTACAGGAAAAGTGGAAGCTGGTTCCAGGCAAACCAATGCTCCCAACTCTGAAGAGTCGGGGGTTATTAGAGAGCCCATTCCCAGAAAGCCTGACCCCATGTTTTAGTCCAGTGGCTGTCCTAGTCACTTTTAACTGGCCGACAGGTGCCCGGTATTTAGCCCCTGAATTCTATGGAAAAATTGGACACAATAGCAAGCAAAAGGGGTCCGATGGTACTTGGCGATAGGTGATAGTCCCTTTGTGGTCACCAAAATGTGTCCCATCTGGGTCGCCAAAATGTGTCCAATGTTCAGATGTGTCTGGAGTTTCTTCCTTCTGATGGGTTCATGGTCTCACTAACTTCAGGAGTGAAGCAGCAGCAGACCTTTGCAATGAGCGGTACAGCTCTTAAAGGCAGCGTGTCCAGAGTTGTTCATTCCTCCCAGTGGTTTCATGGTCTTGCTGGCTTCAGGAGTGAAGCTGCAGACCTTCACGGTGAGTGAAGGCATAAAGGCAGTGTGGACACAAAGAGTGAGGAGCAGCAAGATTTATTGTGAAGAGCGAAAGAACAAAGCTTCCACAGCGTGGAAAGGGACCCAAGCAGGTTGCCACTGCTGGCTTGGGTGGCCAGTTTTTATTCCCTTATTTGGCCCCACCCACATCCTGCTGATTGGTCCATTTTACAGAGAGCTGATTGGTCCATTTTACAGAGAGCTGATTAGTCCATTTATACAGAGTGCTGATTGGTGCATTTACAAAACTTTAACTAGACACAGAGTGCTGATTGGTGCATTTACAATCCTTTAGCTAGACAGAAAACTTCTCCAGGTCCCCACCCGATTAGCTAGACACAGAGCACTGATTGGTGCGTTTTTACAGAGTGTTGATTGGTGTGTTTACAAACCTTTAGCTAGACACAGATTGCTGATTGGTGCATTTATAATCCTTTAGCTAGACAGAAAAGTTCAAGTCCCCACCTGACCCAGAAGCCCAGCCAGCTTCACTTCTTAATAGCTTTTATTATGTTGAGGTATGTACCTCCTACCCCAGTTTTTTGAGAGTTTTTATCATGAAGAGTTGTTGAATTCTATCAAATGCTTTTCAGCATCAATTGAAATGATCATATGATTTTTATCCTTCATTCTGTTGATATAATGTACCGCATTGATTGATTTGCATATGTTGAACCACTCCTTGCATCCTTGGGATTAATCCCATTTGGTCATGATGAATAATCTTTTTAATGTGTGTTTGAATTCAGTTTGCTAGTATTTTGTTGGGAATTTTTGCACCAGTATTCATCAGTGATACTGGCTTGTAGGTTTCTTTTCTTTCTTTCTTTTGTTTTTCTTTTGCTTTTTTGAGATGGAATCTTGCTCTGTCACCCAGGCTAGAGTGCAGTGGTGTGATCTCAGCTTACTGCAAACTCTGCATCCTGGGTTCAAGTGATTCCCCTGTCTCAACCTCCTGAGTAGCTGGGATTACAGGCGCCCGCCACCACACCTGGCTAATTCTTGTATTTTTCATAGAGACAGGGTTTCACCATCTTGGCCCGGCTGGTCTGGAACTCCTGACCTGTGACCCACCCAACTCAGCCTCCCAAAATGCTGGGATTATAGGTGTGAGCCACTGCACCTGGCCTTTTTCTTTTTCTCTTTCTTTTTTTTTTAATGTGTATTTGTCTGGTTTGATATCAGGGCAATACTGGCCTCATAGATTGATTGTGGAAGATCCCTTCTCCTCTATTTTTTGGAATAGTTTGAGTAGGATTTGTATTTTTCCTTTAAATGTTTGGTAGACTTCAGCAGTGAAGCCTTCAGGCCCCAGCCTTTTGTTTCCTGGAGGACTTTTTATTATGGCTTCAATCTCATTATTTGTTATTGGTCTGTTCAGGGTTTGGATTTCTTCCTGGTTCAATCTTGGTACGTTGTATGTGTCTAGGAAATTATCCATTTTTTCTAGATTTTCCAATTTATTGTCATATAGTTGCTTACAGTAGTCACTAATAATCTTTTGAATTTCTGCAGTGTCATTTGATAATGTCTCCTTTTTCATCTTTGATTTTATTTATTTGGGTCTTCTGTCTTTTTTGTAATCTGGCTAATGTTTGTTAATTTTGCTTAACTTCTCAAAAAATCAAATTTTTGTTTCATTGATTTTTTTTTTTTTTTTTTTCTTGATGGCGCCTTGCACCGTCACCCAGGCTGGAGTGCAGTGGCGTGATCCTGGCTCACTGCAACCTCCACCTCCCAGGTTCAAGCAATTCTCCTGCCTCAGTCTTTCCAGTAGCTGGGACTACAGGCGCAAGCCACTATACCCAGTTAATATTTGCGTTTTTAGTAGAGAAGGGGTTTTGCCATTTTGACCAGGCTGGTCTCAAACTTCTGACCTCAGGTAGTCCACCCGCCTCAGCCTCCCAAAGTGCTGGGATTACAGGCGTGAGCCACCGTGCCCATCTTTGCTTCATTGATCTTTTGTATTATTTTCTTCATTTCAATTTTATTTATGCTCTGATCTTTATTATTTCTTTTCTTCTACTAATTTTGGGTTTGGTTTGCTCTTGTTTTTCCAGTTATTTAAGATGCATCACTAGCTTGTTTATTTGAAGTTTTTCTTCTTTTTTGATGTAGGCAGTTATAAACTTTCCGCTTAGTACTGCTTTTGCTATATTCCATAGATTTTGGAATGTTGTACTTCCATTATTATTTGTTTCAAGAAATTTTTTAATTTCCTTCTTAATTTCTTTATTGACCCACCAATTTTTCAGGAGCATATTGTGTAATTTCCATGTGTTTGTACAGTTTCCAAAATTCCTCTTATTATTGATTTTATTCCATTGTGGTCAGAGAAGATGCTTGATATTATTTTAAATTTTTTTAAGACTTTTTTTAATAACCTAACATATGGTCTATCCTTGAGAATGATCCATGTGCTGAGGAAAAGAATGTGTATTCTGCAGCCATTGGATGAAATGTTCTGTAAATATCTATTAGGTCCATTTAGCCTATAGTTCAGATTAAGTCTGGTGTTTCTTTGTTGATTTTCTGTCTGAAAGATCTGTCCAATGCTGAAAATGGGGTGTTGAAGTCTCCAGCTATTATTGTATTTTGATCTATCTCTCTCGTTAGCTCTAAAAATATTTGCTTTATATATCTGGGTGCGTTCTCCAGTGTTGGGTGTTTATTTATTTACAATTGTTTCAGCCTCCTGCTGAATTTACCACTTTATCATTATATAGTGATCTTCTTTGTCTCTTCTTATAGTATTTGTCTTGAAATCTGTTTTGTCTGGTATAAATATAGCTAATTCTGTTCTTTTTTTTTTTTTTTTTTTTACTTTCTTTTTTTTTTTTTTTTTTTTTTGAGGCAGAGTCTCGCTCTGTTGCCCAGGCTGGAGTGCAGTGGCCGGATCTCAGCTCACTGCAAGCTCCGCCTCCCGGGTTCACGCCATTCTCCTGCCTCAGCCTCCCGAGTAGCTGGGACTACAGGCGCCCGCCACCTCGCCCGGCTAGTTTTTTGTATTTTTTTAGTAGAGACGGGGTTTCACCGTGTTAGCCAGGATGGTCTCGATCTCCCGACCTCCTGATCCGTCCGTCTCGGCCTCCCAAAGTGCTGGGATTACAGGCTTGAGCCACCGCGCCCGGCCTTTTTTGACTTTCATTAGCTTGGAATATCTTTTTTCATCCCTTCATTTTCAGTCTATGTGTGTCTTTATAGATGAAATGTGTTTTTTGCAGGCCAAGTTACAATAATATCCTGTTGAATAAGTAAGATATTGATAGCTACAATATATATATTTCTATTTATTACTGGCTCTATTAGTAAATAATTGAAAAGCAAATAGGAACATCAAGGCATCATAAAGGCAGAAACTCAAAGAAGCCGCTCCCCCTAACCTTGTCCCCAGAGGTCTGAGGGAACAAAAAGAATATGTCGGAATTAGTAAAACTTGGAAATTTGAAGGTGGGAATTTGTGGGGCCAGGTCAGATGTCTTAGGAGGAGGATGCCGCTCAGCTATTGCTGGAGTCTTGGAGGAGGATAGAGGAGACTGGTTCTGCAAGTGTTGGAATAGCTACGCACTGGAATCAGCAGCTGCCAGTGGAACTAACTGCAGTAGGAACTGGAAGCAGGTAGGAGCAAGCCCCCTCTCTCTTTTCTGGCAATGCAGTCTCTCTGTCTAGCGCCCTCTATTGACAGACATGACATAGAGCAGCCGGCAAAGCAGAAAGGTGATTTGAGATTTTGCACTGAAGCACCATAAAACCGAATATGGAGGAGTGGGTTTGAAACAGACAACGTTTAATAATTGAAACGAGAAACATTAAAACCTTGTGGAGCATATCTGGTGGGTGGCATGGTGAAGGGACAACAAAAGATGACAGAATCAGGTTGGTAAGTGTCAGAGAAGGACACAGAAAGTTTTAAAGTGTCAAGTGTTAGGACTGAAGAAAGATCTTTGTTTTATGGTTGAGATTTGGCTGAGAGTGTTTACGCAGTCACTGAAACAGATGCTAGGGTATAATCAAGTAGATGGAGCACTTATTGACTACTCTTTCAAAACTTTGGAAACAGGAGGAAGGAGGGAGAGGAAAGAATAACCTGAAAAAGCAGGGTTAAAAAAAAGGTGTTTTTTTTTTTTTTTTTATTTGAATAGGGGAAAGAGAACTGATAAAGCATTTCCTTAATAAAGAGGAGATGCTCTTTTATAATTAAGGAAAACAATGGGTGAAGTTACGAGGAAAATAAAGTAGAAAGAGGGTTTCTAGGATAATTGTAACCAAATCATAAGGTAAATGATAAAGTGTTCTGCTGAGAATGAATGTGGCTGGTGTGGGATTGGAACCCAGGAGAATGAAGCTGATTCACAACACTTCACGTGTAGAATTTTTTTTTTTTTTTTTTTGAGACGGAGTCTCGCTCTGTCGCCCAGGCTGGAGTGCAGTGGCCGGATCTCAGCTCACTGCAAGCTCCGCCTCCCGGGTTTACGCCATTCTCCTGCCTCAGCCTCCCGAGTAGCTGGGACTACAGGCGCCCGCCACCTCGCCCGGCTAGCTTTTTGTATTTTTTAGTAGAGACGGGGTTTCACCGTGTTAGCCAGGATGGTTTCGATCTCCTGACTTCGTGATCCGCCCGTCTCGGCCTCCCAAAGTGCTGGGATTACAGGCTTGAGCCACCACGCCCGGCCCGTGTGTAGAATTTAATAGGGACAGAAACATTTCACACCAGAGACTGTAAGAATCTAACAAAATGATTCGAGAAACATCTGAGCCAAAGTCAGGAGTAAGAATTATAAACCCTTTGATGCGTGTGCATGTTTCTGTCTCCAGTTTTGTCTTTCTAGCCCATAGTTTTCCAATTGCAGTATTATTGACATTTTGGACCAAATAATTCATTATTTGCGGTGTGAGGCCATTGTGTGCATTGTAGGATGTTTAGCTGCATCCCTGTCCTCTACTCATTAAATCCAAGTAGGAATGCCCTCCCACTCCCCGACCCCCACACTATACTGGCCATCAAAAATGTCTCTAAACATTGTCAGATGTGCTGTGGAGGAAAAATTACCCTTGGTTGAGAACAAACGCTCTAACACCACGAGAATCGCCAAGGCTTTGCTGATTTCTTTGCTCCCAGCACAGTTCTATCTCTAAGCAAAGCCCATATTCTCAGTCTCTTACCCTTCTTTGGAATCTTGGCACCGCCTGGCCCTAGTTGATTGAGCACTTCTTAGCTTTACTAGTACTCCTTTGTGGGAGCTTTTATTTCTGCTGAAACATATCCCCTTTGATATTGTTTGGTTCTGTGGCCCCACACAAATCTCATGTTGAATTGCAAGGTGAGAGGTGATCGAATCATGGGAGTGGACCTCCCTCTTGCTGTTCTCATGATAGAGTTCCCACAAGATCTGGTTGTTTGAAACTGTGCAGCACTTCCCCCTTCACTCTTTGTCTCTCCCCTGCCACCATGTGAAGATGTGCTTGCTCCCCCTTCACCTTCAGCCATGACTGTAGATTTCCTGAAGCCAATTAAACCTTTTATCTTCACAAATCACTCAGTCTCAGCTAGTTCTTTATAGCTGTGTGAGAATGGACTAATACACCCTAATATCCAGAAACAGAATTTCAAAGAACTTTTTAAAGTTATTCATTTCTTTAGTTCTCCTCTTTTTTTTTTTTTTTTTTTTTTTTTTTTTTAAGTCTAACCGAAGGGTTAGCAAACTGCAAGCTAGGGGCCAAATATAGCTGTTACCTCTTTTTGAAATAACGTTTTATTGCAATACATTCACACCCATTCATTCACATATTACTTATGGCAACTTTTGCACTAAGACCACAGAATAGTTTCCATGGAGACCATATGACTCCTGGGCCATAGTTTTCAAACGTTTGCTCTAGACTTTAAACACTTTAAAAGAACCAAGAATTTGTATCTACAGTATTTAATATATTGACTTCATATTTAAATTTTCTTAGATTTATCTAAAAATATATATTGAACTTAATTGTTTTCTTTCAAATGACTAGATACAATGAAAGATCTTACTGTATCTGCCTGTACTATTGTGTTTTGGGGGAGCCAAATGCTGTGGTTAAAAAATAATGCCAAAGGGTTTAGTTTTACGATTATAGAGATAATTCCTTGTGGTTCCTATTAGTTTCTTTCTTTCTTTTTATTTTTCAGTCTTAGACTGCCCCTCTAACCTTTACTACCTTATTGCAAAAGTGTAATTATTTGTTACAAAGAGAATAGGACATAGTGAATGAATGCTTCAGTACAAATCAGTCATGCCCACTGATTTAAAAACTCAGTATATTTATTAAAAGTGGTTACTTATTCATCTTTTCACATGTATCTTTTTTACATTAAACATGTTACATGTTGTTTGACCTTCTTCTGAAAAAATGTAATTTATAATTTATATTTGATATCTTTGATAATTTTGTGCTTGACAATAAGAATTTTTTCTATTTAGTTTCTTTCAGAAGCAGATAGCCTTCAAATTGTTACCCTTTTCTACTCTTTTATTCATAGGCAAAAATGAAGTAGAGGCAATTAGTATAATTGTATGTCACAAATAGGCTCAAAAACCAAGGAAAAGAAATTATTTATTAGCTCACAGTTGCTGAGATTAGTTGTCCTTGTGCTAAAGTAATATTTGTGTACCTGTCTGCCAATACAATACAGGGGTTGTCTGTATACTTCCACTTCAAAATCTTAGAATTCTTTTTTGATGAATAATCAAACTGGAAACATCTTATAATTTTTAATAATGATTTGTTCTACTAATCTTTAATGATGAACATCATTAGTCAGACATTATCCTGAACTCATCTGTATCTTGAATGTTATGTGTGTATATTTGTCATTCCATTAATTCTGTGACAAAAGCACATTTAGCATGCTATAAATCCTACTAGTATTTAAATTAAAATTACTTGAAACTCTGAAACAGTGTTATTTTATGGTTTTGGGTTGCCATTGTACCTGGGTAGTCTCCATTATTTATTTATTTGTCTCCTGAAAGCTACTGGTAATCCTTAATAATTTATACGCCAGGAGTTCCTTGGTCAAAACAATTTTCTCAAAAACCTAGTTTGTTTTTCAAATGAACACTGTTCTTAGTAAAAAGCATGCCTCTGCTTTATTACATCTAAAGCAAAGTACCTTGCCTCATTCCAACATCTGGAGTTCATTTATTATTAAGGCAGGATAAGATGAATTTGGAAAAAATAAAGTAAAATCAGTTTCAATGATCATTATCTGATTGTGTTTTTGGACTGAACATTTTCCTCCAGTCAGTCTCTGTCATGTTTAACTTTAAATAAAAACATGTACTTCATAGGAAAAGAAGTTGCAGTGACCTAATCTGCTCCTCCCCTCCTTTCATTAAAAAAACCCAAAAAACTACGTAGTTAATGAAAAATATTGGAGTAAGGGACAAAATCTTATTTAAATTTTTTGTGCAATGGTTCTGTTGAATTTTACATATTAAAAAAAATTAGATACTCTTGTTAAAACATTGTATTTCTCCAAAACTATAACACACCTGGTCTAGATTTTATTGTTTTTCATATTGATTTTCTAAATTTGGGTGATTATTGCATTTTAAACATGCATTCATAAATCATACATATAAGAAACAATGTATCTCACATATTTCACCTGTGAATTAAATTTTCTTATAATAATAACATTACATTTTAAAATTGTCTATTTGTGTAAATTTTCATGTAGGTTAATGTATGCCTTTCAAAAAATTTTTACTTTTTTTGAAATTTTATAAATATTTGGCAGAACAGATTACTTTTTCAAACATCACATCTATGTTTTGATAAACAAATCTGCCTTTTAGTTAAAAAGAGAAAGGATTTTTGGAAGGACATTTTAAATCATTTGAGAGAAGGAATTTTTCATATACGATGGCCTTATTCCCAATAATCTTAATTATTACTAGTATCAACATGAAAAAGGAATAAAAAGATAGTAATAGGAAGAGTATAACTAGAAATAATGAAATGAGATCTGGAAGTTGTACTTCGAATGACAGGTAAACTTTTCCTTTTAGATGCTGGCGTAATTACCCAAGTTAGAAAGAAGGAAAATGGAAGGAAATACTTTATTTAAGGCCAGATTTGGCAAAATGCTAGAAAACAAAATACAGGAAAATACTCTGAATATGTTGCTAGGAAAATGGCCTAAGTGACCTCCTTTTACCTTTTCCTATGTGCCACTGATGTGGACAGAGGGGCTTAAGAGTCTGGCTTGCTTTCCCACTGATTCCAGCATGACATCAGGAGATGTGCTTGCCTGGTTGTCTGTTGTTGTGTCTTCCCAGAAAGTTTAGCAAATGACACTTGGTGGGGCTTAATGTTTATAAGCACTTTAGGATTGCAAAAAGAAAATTATTGTTATTATTATTATTTTTGAGACAGAGTTAAGCTCTCGTTGCCCAGGCTGGAGTGCAATGGTGCTATCTCAGCTCACCGCATCCTCTGCCTCCCAGGTTCAAGCGATTCTCCTGCCTTAGACTCCTGAGTAGCTGGTACTACAGGAACAGCCACCATACCCAGCTAATTTTTGTATTTTTAGTAGAGACGGGGTTTCTCCTTGTTGGTCAGGCTGGTCTCCAACTCCTGACCTCAGGTGATCCGCCCACCTTGGCCTCCCAAAGTGCTGGGATTACATGAGCCACAGCACCTGGCCTAAGAAAATTATTTTTAGAAGTGTACGAATTATTGTTTTTTGTCACTCTACTTGTTAGTCAATAAAAGTTGAAATCTGGAAATATAAAATTTAAACCAGATTTAATATGTTCATTTAAGCCTGCATTTAGTGTTTCCATTTAATTCCATTTGATTCTACGCAATTTCATTTCACGCATATTCACTGAGGGGCCATGATTGCATTCAGTTAACTCAAAACCTGAGGCCTCTAAAATTGGTTCACTGGCCATGTTGGAAGTTCAAGACGTTCCTCTACTTGAAGAGCAGGAAAAAAAAACTCCCAAGTTCCTATCTGGTTTAGCAATTTCATTAAGCCTGGATATACAATACAGTGGAAAAAACTTATAACTGGGAGATAGGACAGCTGATTTGTCAGCAAATATTTTTGAGCTCCTAGTAGGTTTCAGGCACCATTCTAAACGCTGGGGATTAAGAGAGCTGAAATGAAATCCCAGCCATGGTTACCTTGTTCATTTCATAATTCTGTTCAAAGGTATGATGATGGTTCTACAAATTCTTGGTTCTGTGAGAAACGTACGAGTGAATGAGAAACCATTCAGAGTCAAAAAGTGATATCACTACAAATAACAACAATAACAACAGAAATAAATGGAATACCGCCAGTATTCCAGCACGGTGTGAGCACTGACTTTCCTGATCTATTGGCAGACTCAGGCCTCATTCCCAAGCGTGCCACGGAGTTGTGAGGAGTAATGAAACCTGGTCAGCTGAACACTTACTCTTCAAATTCGGTGGTGGCTGATTTATTCTGCCTGCTCAGTGCCTGCTGGCTGCCTTGTAATAATTAGCAATTTTCTAGGAAATTCCTCACTTTTGAGGGAAGCCTGCTGCACTAACCCGCAAGGAAAAGTCATTTCCTTCCAGAAACTCTCAGCTGTTAGCTTGGAATCCTTCCCCCTTCAATGGCAGCTTTGTTTCTATCCAGAGAGGACCATTTGAGATAGCAAAGGGAGGGTTTAAGGAAAGATTTATTAAGCGGTTGTTATATGTCAGGCACTTGTTTAAAAAGCAGATGTTCCACATTTTCTTTATGCAGTCTATCGCTGATGGGCATTTCGGTTGGTTCCAAGTCTTTGCTATTGTGAATAGTGCTGCAATGAACACACACGTCCATGTGTCTTTATAGTAGAATGATTTATATTCCTTTGGGGATATACCCAGTAATGGGATTGCTGGGTCAAATGGCAATTCTGGTTCTAGATCTCTGAGGTATTGCCAGACTGTCTTCCACAATGGTTGAACTCATTTACATTCCCACCAACAGTGTGAAAGCATTCTTATTTATCCACAGCCTCGCCAGAATCTGTTGTTTCTTGACTTTTTAATAATCACCATTCTGGCTGTAGGGGCTATGGGGGAGGGAGAGTATCAGGATAAACAGCTAACGATGCAAGGCTTAATACCTAGGTGGTGGGTTGATAGGTGCAGCAAACCACCATGGCACATGTTTACTAATGTAGCAAAACTGCACATCCTGAGCAAGTATCCCAAAATTTAAAATAAAACTTTTTTAAAAAAGCAGATGTTTAAAAAATCTTATTTATCACTCACAGCAAGCTCAAAAGAGGAGAATACCAAGGTTCAGAAGACAAGTGACAACCAGGACTGTGCAGAAATTAGCAGCAGAGATAGGGTTTGAATTCATGCCAAGCCTTGGCTCTCATACCTACCTGTCCTACCTCTGGAAACAATATATACTCAGCATCTTGTTTGGTCAAAATATTTTTATGATTTAAATTTATAACAACCACTAATAGTGCATCGACACCAAACAGGTCAAATGTCACCTCCACATGACAGAGAGCTTTTCTTGGAGTAGTCAGCCTTCCTCTACCACATCCCTCCCCACAACTTCGTATCTTTCTTTTTCTTTTTTCTTTTCCTTTTTTTTTTTTTTTTTTTTTTTAGATGAAGTCTTGCTCTGTCACCCAAAGTGCTGGAATTACAGGTGTGACCCACAGTGCCCAGCCTCTTTTCTTTTTTTTTAAAGAATTTTTTCCAGATCCTGCACATACCATGTCTTTATTTTTCTTCACAGCATTTGCCACCATGTGACAAAACATAGGGTTATTTGTATTTCTTGTCTGTTCTGCCTACTGGAATATGTGCTTGTAGGAGATTTGGACCTTGTGTCACTTGTTAATTTCTACATCTCTTATGCCTAGGACAGTGCCTGAAATAAATAATAAACAATTGTTAAGTGAATGACTGGGTCAAAGTAGGTTTCTGAAGGCAGAGTAAATAGCAAGCCTATGAGCTGTTGAGAGCACAGTATGGTTTAGTCTGGAAAACATCTTTCAGTGCAACAAATGTAGCAATTTGTATCATGCTTTTGCGTTAATCAGCTAAAAGTGATTCCCAATTTAAGAAATTTGGCTCTGATATAAAGCTTACTCAGGAATGCATTGGCATCATTTATTTTACTTATTGGGCATTTTTTTTCTTTGCATAAATGAATGGGGTACAAGTGTAATTTTGTTATATGCAGAGACTATGCAGTGGCAAAGTCAGGGTTTTTAAGGTATCCATCATCTGAATAACACACATTGTACCTGTTAGAGAAATAGGAGCATAGGAGAACCAGGGTGACACTATTTTAAAATCTTTGTCTTAAAACAAACAAGGCACATTCCTTGCCAGTCACAACCCATGGTCATAAGATGTTTATGGCTTAAGAAGCGGCTTAAAAATACCTGCAAGGACAAACTCCTATGACAACAAAAAAAGTATACAGATGCCCTGATATTGCATAATAATGCATGTTTTTAAAATGACTACAGTCATGATTTGATGTACTTACTCATTAAAATGGCATTAATATTTTTTTTAAGTTAGCAAAATAATAAATTTTGGCATGCTGTCAGCCCACCTACACACAGAAGTAGCTTAGCTTTTACGTAGATATAAGAAAAACTTAAAACAAAGACCAGGCATTCCTCCTCTTGCTTTCTGAGGATGCCCTACTCTGTATCTGAGTACCTTTCAGTGAACTATCTTTCCTCATTGCACTCTGAGACACCTTGAATTCCTTCCTTCATGAGATCCAAGAACTCTCTCTTGAGATCCGGATCATATCCCTTTTTCTGGTGACATACCCATTAAGTAATTTCTCACCATCCACCTCCTCTCACGCCCTCCCCCTTTTGAGTCTCCATTATCTATCATTCCACACTCTATGTCCATGTGTACACATTATTTAGCTCCCACCTATAAGTAAGAACATGCAGTATTTGTCTTTCTGTCTGAGTTGTTTCACTTGAGATAATGGCCTCCAGTTCCATTCATGTTGCTGTAAAAGATATAATTTCACTCTTTTTTGTGGCTCAATAGTATTCCATTGTGTGTGTATACATTTCTTTCTCCAGTCATTCCAATCATCCATGAAAGGACATTTAGGTTGATTCCATACACTTGGTATTGTGAATAGTGCTGCAATAAACACACAGGTACAGGTATCTTTTTGATATGATAATTTCCTTTCCTTTGGGCAGATAGTAGTGGGACTGCTGGATCAAACAGTAGTTCTAATTTTAGTTCTTTGAGAAATCTTCATACTGTTTTTCATAGAGGTTGTACTAATTTACATTTTCACCAACAGTGTATAAGTGTTTCCTGTTCTCCACATTCTTCCAATACCTGTATTTTTTTTTGTCTTTTCAATAATAGCCATTCTGATTCGTGTAAGATGATATCTTATTGTGGCTTTAATTTGCATTTCCCTGATTATCAGTGATGTGTAGCATATTTCATATGCCTATTGGCTATTTGTATGTCTTCTTTTGAAAAATGTCTATTCATACCCTTTGCCCATTTTTAAATGGGATTATTATTATTATTTGCTATTGTTTTTGAGTTGTGTTCCTTGTAGATTCTAAATATTAGTCCTTTGTTGGATATATAGTTTGCCAATATTTTCTCCCATTCTGCAGGTTGTCTGTTCACTTTATTTCTTTTACTGTGCAGAAGCTTTTTAGTTGAATTAAGTCCCATTTGTCTATTTTTATTTCTGTTGCCTGTGCTTTTGAGGTCTCAGTCGTGAATTCTTTGCCTAGTTTAATATTCAGAAGAGTTTTTTTCTAGGGTTTCTTCTGCATTTTTATAGTTCCAGGTCTTTAATTCACCTTGAGTTGATTTTCATATATGGTAAGAGAGTCCAGTCTCATTCTTCTGCATATGGCAATCCAATTTTCCTACCACCATTTATTAAAAAGAGTGTCCTTTTCCCCAGTGTATGTTCTTGTTTATTTGGTCAAAGATCAGTCAGCTATAAATATGTAGCTTTATTTCTGGGTTCTCTATTCTGTTCTGTTGATCTATGTGTCTGGTTTTATACCAGTACCATGCTGTTTTGGTTACTATAGCCTTGTAGTATAATTTGAAGTCAGGTAATGTTATGTTATTAGGCATTTTAAATACTACTATTGCAGCTGTTTAAATATTCATTTGATATTATAAATGTAAATGTTATTTATATTTAATACTACTGGCTTCCAGAAGCCTAAAGGCAAAGCAGACATTTTAATTCACCTTGTAAAGCTACGAAGGAAGAGATGGGATAGGAAGAATGATGTGGGAAATTAAACAGTCAGAAGAGGGCCAAATAAATAATAACAATCTAAAGACTGTTGATTTTATCTATGGAAAAAATTACACAAATTAATCCCTGTTAAAAGGCAAGATTCTCTCCTAATTTGTGTGACATCTATTTAAAAAATCAAAATAAACTAGAACTAAAACCAGTGGACACCATGCAATACAACTATGCATCTGATATATCTGAAACTAGCCCTGTGACTGAACCATGGCTCTTTTTATAGCTGGGTAAGTTTTGTTGCCTTTTCTCCCTGCTGTGGACCTCCTTGCTGTAAGTAAACTGGGAAAGAGTAGATAGAGGCTTTGTGGGGTCTAAACTGTTACAATTCAATGGTGGTGTGGAGGGCTTTTAAGAAAAAGAATACAAATTATAATTATAAAATTAGACATGAAACTGGATATTTATTTAAAATGAGAAAAAACCCAAACATTTCAAGTTTTTAAAAAGATGATAAATACCACAAACACACAGCTGCAAAAATACACAAAATTCAGATAAATGACTGTATTTTTTTCCAACTTTTAGTTTAACTTTGGGGGTACATGTGCAGGATGTGCAGGTTTGTTACATATGTAAACGTGTGCCATGGTAGTTTGCTGTACAGATCATTCTATCACCCAGGTATTAAGCCCAGCATCCATTAGCTCTTCTTCCTGATGCTCTCCCCACCTGACAGGCCCCAGTGTGTGTTGTTCCCCCACCATGTGTCCATGTGTTCTCATCATTCAGCTCCCACTTATAAGTGAGAACATGCGGTATTTGGTTTTCTGTTCCTGTGTTAGTTTGCTGAGGATAATGGCTTCCAGCTCCATCCATGTCCCTGCAAAGGACATGATATTATTCCTTTTTATGACTGCATAGTATTCTGTGGTGTATATGTACCACATATTCTTTATCCAGTCTATCATTGATGGGCATTTAGATTGGAATAACAGTATTTTTATTAACCATTTGACATACTTTTTTTCTCTATTTTTTTTGGTTGAGTACTCTGATATTTTGTATGACAATAATTTTGTAATATCATATTTTACATTAACCTCTATCATGGTTTATCAAAATTGGTTTATTATTGATCATAGGATTGTACACAACATGCAACTTCCTATACAGATGTCATCACTGTAACATGGCTGCAGGTTTGTGCCCCAAAACACAGGAATTCCAATAAATTATATTTCTCATGATAGCCATAAAAATGTATAGTGTGATTATAATTGTGTGTGCTTTCATTATCTAGCATGTTCCTGAAAAGGGAGTCTTTTGTATGTGACTACACCTTAAGAAATGAATCCTTCACTGACATTTTTTATTTTTGATGATTAGAAGCGTTTTCCAAAGATTACCTTCTGGCTCTGTACATGTCAACCTTTATTTCTCCTCCACTACCCAAATACTTACAGTGTCAGCATCTTACAATGTGTTGGTGTTGTGGTAAACCTCTGCCCTTTAATGTTTCCACGCTAGGCGAATTGGCACATGATAGAAGTATGACTGGAAGCTGTTCATTTCTTCAATGGGCAGTGGCAATAACTTTACATGAATGCAATTTCAAACCACATACATATATTCCACTAAACCCAGACTGAACAAATCCTCAACTCATCTTCCCTTTAGCTTGGATTCCAAAAATGCTCGCAGCTACTCCAGTACCATAAGAAGGGGAAGTTAGAGTTGCCAACAATCTTAACCAAATTTGGTTTAAATATTTTACTTTGGCAGATTTTACAAAGGCATACGAACATGTGAGTACATGCTGGGGTCCTTCAGATTCTTGAAGGGATTCTGAAAGTGAGGGCCCAAGAGGCTCAGCTTCATCAGCATCCTATTAAATTGTTCTCTGGTAATAGGTAGGAATCCACCACACTTCAATTGCACTAGTCTATCTGTTCTTTGTGTTGACAAAAAATGTTTTCGCCCTGCCTCCCACTCTTCTGCTTTTCAAGTTACTATCTCCTTGTCAGTTTGTGTCTCAGCTATTTGCATCTCAGCTCAGGGAGAGTTTTTTGATCACATTATGTGTTATATTACTCCCATCACTCTCTGCCATATCACACTGCTTTATTTCTTTGTTAACCCTCATTTCTCTCTGAAACACTTTTGTTTACTTATTTACTGTCTGGCTTCTCCAGTAAAATGCAGTCTCTAAGGGAAGAGGCATCTTTCCTTTGTGGTTCATTGGTATGTCACCTGAACTTAGAAGAGCACCCAGCATTTATTTGTTCAGATACTTTTCCTTCTTTCTTTCCTTCCTTCCTTCCTTCCTTCATCCCTCCCTCCATCCCTCCCTCCCTCCCTCCTCCTCCCCCTTCTTTTCTTTTTTCTTTTCTTTCCTTTCTTTCCCTTTCTTCCTTTTTCTTTCTTTCTTTCTCTTTCTCTTTCTTTCTTTCTTTCTTTCTTTCTTTCTTTCTTTCTTTCTTTCTTTCTTTCTTTCTTTCTTTCTTCTTTCCTTCCTTTCTTCTTCCCTCTTTCTTTCTTTCTTTCTCTTTCTTTCTATCTTCTTTCTCTTTCTTTCTTTCTTTTTCTTTCTTCCTTTCTCTCTCTCTCCCTTTTCTTTTCTTTTCTTTTGTCTTCCTTCTTTTTTTGGGACAGGATCTTGCTCTGTTGCACTGGAGTGCAGTGGCATGATCATGGTTCACTGCAACCTTGACCTCCCAGGCTCAAGCAATCCTCCAACCTCAGCCCCCTGAGTAGCTGGGACTACAGGTACATGCCACGATGCTCACTATGCCCAGCTAATTAAAAAAAAAATGTTTTTTGTTGCAGAGACAAGCTCTCTGTATGTTGCCTAGGCTGGTCTTGAAATCCTGGGCCCAAGCGACACTCCTGCCTCAGCCTCCAGAAATGCTGGGATTACAGGGAGCCACTGCATCTGACCTTCAGACGCTTTTCAAATGAATGAATGAACTATAAACTTAAAAGCACATAAATGTGTTTTTAGTTTGCTCAAGAATATTATTTTACCCCTTCTTTACACCATAAACAAAAAAATCAACTCAAGATGGATTAAATATCAAACCCGAAACTATAAAAACCCTGGAAGATAACCTAGGAAATACCTTTCTGGATATAGAACAAAGCAAATTTCATGAGGAAGACACCAAAAGCAATTTTTACAAAAACAGATATTGACAAATGGGACCTAATTAAACTAAAGAGCTTCTGCACAGCAAAAGAAACTATTAAGAGAGTAAACACACAACCTACAGAATGGGAGAAAATATTTGCAAACTATGCATCTGAAAAAGGCCTAATAAGAATCCGTAAGGAACTTAAACAAATTTACAAGGAAAAACTGAACAACCCTGTTAAAAAGTGGGCAGAGGACGTGAACACTTTTCAAAAGAAGACATACACGTGGCCAACAAGCATATGAAAAGAAGATCAACATCATCGATCATTACAGACATGCAAATCAGCACCACAATGAAATACCATCTTGCACCAGTCAGAATGGCTATTATTAAAAAGTCAAAAAATAACAGATCCTGGTGAGGTTGTGGAGAAAAGGGAACACTTACACACTGCTGGTGGGAGTGTAAATTAGTCCAGACATTGTGAAGAGCAGTGTGGCAATTCCTCAAAAAACTTAAAACAGAATTACCATTCAGCCCAGCAATTCCATTATTGGGTATATACCCAAAGGAATATAAATTGTTCTACCATAAAGACACGTACATGTGAATGTTCATTGCAGCACTGTTCACAACAGCAAAGACATGGAATCAATCTAAATATCCGTCAACATTAGACTAGATTTAAAAATATGATACATATACAAAAAGGAATACTATCCAGCCATAAAAAGAAGGAGATTATGTCCTTTGCAGCAACATGGATGGAGCTGGAGGCCATTATCCTCAGCAAACTAACACAGAACAGAAAACCAAATATCGTATGTTCTCATTTGTAAGTGGGAACTAAACTTTGAGTACACATTGACACAAAAAGGGGAACAATAGATATCAGGGCCTACTTGAGGGTGGAGGGTAGGGGGAGGGGGAGGATTGAAAAACCACCTATGCACTATACTTATTACCTGGGTGACAAAATAATCTATGCACAAACTCCTATGATATGCAACTTACCTGTATAACAAATTGCACATGTACCCCTGAACCTAAAATAAAAGTTAAAAAATAAATAGCTAAAATGAAATAAAACAAAAAGAATATTATTTTATCACTTAAATCAATTTACTTCAGCCCTAGTTCTCCATCTCACTGAGTTGGTGGAAATGCCAATTCAGACATGGTTAGGGCCCCCTCTTCTCCAGGCTCTATGAACTGAACGTTTTTGTCTCCTCCAAAATTCATATGTTGAATCCTAATCCCCAGTATATATTTGGAAGTGGGGCCTTTGGAAGGTAACTAGCTCATGAGGATAGAGCCCTTGTGAATGGATTAGTGCCCTTGTAAGAAGAGAGATACAAGAGAGATGATCTTTCTCTATGTTTCTGCTATGTGAGGACACAATGAGAAAACAGTCATCTACAAACCAGGAAGAGGGCCCTCAGCAGACACTGGACCTAGCAGCACTTTGATCTTGGACTTCCCAGCTGCCAGACCTGTGGGAAATACATTTCTGTGGCTTAAATCGCCCAGTGTATGACATTCTGTTATGGCAGTCTGAACAGACTAAAACACCAGCGGCTGCAAAGGTCTTGGGGTTCAACAGAGCAGCAGGTAATCAATCATTTGCCCTCACTGGTCACTGAACTGTCAGTGGTCTTGGCTGGCAGTCAGGTACCTAACTGCAGCTTTTGTGACATGCGTGTGGCTGAAGAATGTTGGTGGGGTTGGCAGCCTGCCCTTGATGTCCACCTCCTCCCAAAACCCTGCAGCCATTGTCGTCTGAGGCCTGTCGCCTGTCAGCAGCATGGAGGTCTGCATTACATAAGAGGCCCAGGTGCAGCAGACCATCCCTGTTGGGACAGAGTCCTTCCTTCCTTCTCTCAGTGGTGCTCCCCTTTCTTTCCTCTCCCTCTGAGACTCCTCGCATTATCATTTCATGAAGGTTAGGCCTTACAAAACTGGGAATCACTGTTACCACCTTCTTTTCCTGCTCAGCAAAAGTCCCTGAGGTAAGGAAATTATAAGGGTCTGACTACTAGATCGGAATAGAAGAAGGACCAACAAAATGATCAAAATCTGAAAAATTATTCTGTCATGCTCATTTTATATACTTTGTGTGCGTTGGAAATAAACTAATAGGCAGTTTGGCTATCTGTATGCTGTGCCTTCCTGTTATGGGGGGAATTATGTCCCTCCAAGTTCATATGTTGAAGACCTAATCCCCAGTACCTCAAAGCTCCAGATTTTAACACTGATTTTGAGGGGTAAAATTTAGTGGCAGTTCTACATAATCATGACCCATGAAAAAAATGATTTTGTTCATTTAAAATCACAGAAGCTGGCTGGGTGCGGTGGCTCACGCCTATAATCCCAGCACTTTGGGAGGCCAAGGCAGGTGGATCATGAGGTCAGGAGTTCAGACCAGCCTGGCCAAGATGGTGAAACCCCATCTCTACTAAAAATACAAAAATTAGCTGGGCATGGTGGCAGGCGCCTGTAATCCCAGCTACTCGGGAGGCTGAGGCAGGGAATTGCTTGAATCCGGGAGGTGGAGGTTGCAGTGGGCTGAGATTGTGCCACTGCACTCCAGCCTGGGCAGCACAGCAAGACTCTATCTCAAAAAAAAAAAATTATGAAAGCCACTATTTAAATTCTATTTTGAGTAATTCATTGACATTACATTTTTCCTTAAAAATTATCTTGACTCTTTCTGATATTTCAGGTAATTCAGTATTACTTAAAATATAAAACATGCAATATTTATTAGTAAAAACAGAACATGACTGTGTTTGTGAAAGGGTCTTTAAAGAGATAATTAAATTAAAATGAGGTCTTTAGGGTGGGCCCTAATCCAATATGAATGGTGTTCTTATAAGAAGAAGAGGTTAAGATATAGACCTGTCCAGAGGGAAGACCATGTGAAGACAGAGGGAAGTGACCATCTGCAAGTCAAGGAGAGAGACTTCAGAAGGAACCAGCCTGCTGACACCTTGATCTCAGATTTCTAGCCCCCCAAATGTGAAAGAATAAACTTCTGTTGCTTAGGCCACCTAATCCGTGGTGTTTGTTATGGAGCCCTAGCACAGTAATACACTGTCTTATGCCCTGAGGGGGAGCAAGGCTATAGTCCTGGGCTTTGTGTAAAAGTAAAGCCTCTGTGGCAGAACTTGAAATCACTGGCAGTAGTAGCAGTGGTAGTTTTTCCCTAAGCCACCTGCGGCCTCCAAGTGAGAGACGGCACACAGATCACAGGGAAAATGTTTTGGGGAGGGCCTGAGGGCGTCTTCCTTCACACGGTTCATTCTCTCCCTCATTGGAATGCTACAGAGCACCACCCCACCTGCTCAGATGGCTTTTCACGGAGGGGCGCATGTTTCATTCCTGGAAATCACACAAGTATTCCAGTTGCATCAGCCCCTAGTGTGCCCAGCCCATGATAAATGCATGTTTCTCCAATAATCAGAGAGTTGCATAATTATTAAATATAGGTCCTCAAGTGTTTATCCATCCTGTTGATGATCTATTTATCTATCTGGCACTTATGATAAAGTTCTGTTATGTGCAATTAATTCCAACCAGCATGTTTCTTTCAGAGGTTAACAATAAGCATTTAAAGACCTTGCTGTCTTTGTCTTGGATATTAACTTCTTCCCCTATACATAATTTTACCTCTTATTGTTGTTGGTCACTTTTTATTGGGGGGAAATAAAATGAAACAACAACAAAATACATTATTTCAAAGCTCCAAATTTTAACACTGATTTTGGGGGGTATAATTTAGCAGCTGTTCCAAATAATCACAACCCATGAGAAAATGATTTGATTGCTTAAAAAATATAGAAGCTATTGTTTACGTTTCATTTTCAGTAATTCATTGACATTACATTTTTCCCTAAAAATTATCTTTACTCTTTCTGATGTTTCAGATAATTCAGTATTTCTTAAAATGTAAAACATGCAATATTTTTTAGTAAAAACATAAAGTAGCAAAATTATAGTCAATAGACATTGAGTCAGCATTGTCATTTCATTCCTTGACATTACAGACAAATACCCTTCAATCTTTTGGAAAAATAAAATGCCTAATATGTTTATTTATCTCATCTTCATTATCCTAAAATATGTGCTCTCTCTCACACACACACACCCCACACACACCTTTATAAAGCATACTTTTTGAAAATGAAGCTTTAATAGACATGTATCCTAAGGGGGCTTTATTTATTTATTTATTTATTTTGAGACGGAGTCTCGCTCTGTCGCCCAGGCTGGAGTGCAGTGGCCGGGTCTCAGCTCACTGCAAGCTCCGCCTCCCGGGTTCACGCCATTCTCCTGCCTCAGCCTCCCGAATAGCTGGGATTACAGGCGCCCGCCACCTCGTCCGGCTAGTTTTTTGTATTTTTAGTAGAGACGGGGTTTCACCATGTTAGCCAGGATGGTCTGGATCTCCTGACCTTGTGATCCGCCCATCTTGGCCTCCCAAAGTGCTGGGATTACAGGCTTGAGCCACCGCGCCCGGCCAGGGGGCTTTAATATGTGGGGTTTTTACTTGTTGAGCCATTCAAACCATACTCACATAAATATATTAGCTAATGCTGTAAGATGCCTGCTAGTTTTTTTTTTTTTTTTTTTTTAAAGGCCTTTTAATAAGCAGGAAGATTTGATGGCCTAAAAGGACAGGAAGACTTAGGCTTGCTTTAGATATTAAAATCATGATGCATCTTTCCTGGTTTTGCCATTTTAAATTTCACATAATTTTATAATAATGTTTACTTCCTTGCTGTAATGCTTTATTTTTCTCCAAAATCTTTACCATTTTATTCATAATGAAGAGTAATTTCTAGTTCTTCGGATAATTAGGAAGCAGTCATAGACATTAGCTCAAAATGGAAAGTAATGATGTTTTTTGAGTGAAAATTGAATTAGGAAAAAAAAAAAAAAAAAGAGGCACAAGCCAGGCATAGGTAGCCAATATGAAATTACTGTAGAATAAATCATTCCTAATGGAATATATGTGCTTCATAATGTGCTCTCTCAGTTCATGTTAGGCCCAGAAATCTTACAGTATTATCAAAATGGGGAAAGATAGAATAGGTATTATTTGTTAAATAAATAATTACTCAAGTGAATGAATAAATGGTAGTATAAAACAAAGTATCTGATACATTGTTAAATCATTAAAATGGCATAGAATTAGAGTTAGTCCCAGAAGACCATTGTCAACACAACTTTAGCCTTTTTTTTTAAGAAAATAGTTTTTTTTTTTTTTTTTTGCTCTTGCTTTTATTCCTAAAACCCAAATAAAATAAAAGGAGGCAGGCTTGTGTGCTCTTTGATCAGGGCTCTGGTTTCATTTTTCTACTCATTTCTCAGTTTCACCCTGTTGGGTCTGGGATTTGATTTTACTGTCCTATAGGCTACTAAATTAGCTTGTTACTGTTTCATAGGTGCTGGAAGAACATATGAAACTTCTGGGTCAGAGACAAAGAACTTTATTACTCAGAGCTCTGCAAGCAGCAGAAACATCAGCATGTGTGCATCAGTTCACCTTGCCCTAAGTCCCATAAGTGTGACACAATATGACCCAGATGGATGCTACACACACAGTGGGTTTGTATCACAGCTAGGGGGCACTGAGCTTAGATAATTCATTGCTTTTATAATAATGAGTTAGCAAATCTGCTCTTTGTTTCAGATTGAGATATTATCTTTTTTCTCAAGTTGCTTGCTGTAAACATAATCCTGAGAAATGGCTCAGGAAAAAAGGCATCAGGACGTTGCATTCTGGCATACCAGAAAGACATATAGAAGCACTAGAGACCCATGAATGACTGTCTCTCCAAACATACCTTGTGGTGGTTTTGTCCTCACGTTGACTTTCTCCATTGGCTGCTAATCAATATCCATGGACAAGGGGCCTTGCCTTGACAACTATCCAGAAAAGTCTTGAGCTTCCCTGTGATTGGCACATACATGAATTAATCACTCAGGCCAAGGGAATCTCCTTGATTTGGCCTAGGTTTTGTATCCATCTCTGTGTTAAGGAGGAAGAATTACTCTGATTGCCTTAGATCAACCACACTGCTGGGGTGGAAGGATCAATTATACCTAAACCAATAGCTACTAAGCAATGGGAAATAGAATGTTAGGGAGGTGGCCACTACCTATTCCGCACGGTCTCTAAGGAGTATAACTGAGGAATTTTGGTCTATTTAAAATGTTCCAAGTCTAACAAAGTAAAGAAAAAAATAAATTAGAAAACTTTGTATCTCTTTTCTATGTCTTTATTCTAGGAACCCTTATTTGTTTTACTCATATTAATTGGGCACCAATCATTCATCAGGAACTATTAGCTTGGGGATAGAATTCTGAATAACTCAGCAATGACCCTTAATCTCACAGGGTTAATAACCTAGGATAGGATTCAGACAATTTAAGAGACCATTAGACTGAGAGGGAAAGTACAGAGTGATAGTAGCACGTGGAAGGAACACCTAACCTGGACACCGGGAAGGTCGGGAAAGGCTTCCTGGAGAATTTGATCTCTAATCTGAGGCCAGAGAATGAGGAGGAATTATTAGGTGATTTATGTGTGCGCAAGGACTGAATAGCTCGGAAAAATGCCTAAGCAGGTGAAACAACAAAGCAAGTTTGAGAAAAGAACAGTACTTCTGTGTGTCTGAGTCATAAAATTCAAGGTAGGGGTAGGAAACAACAAGGTGGAAGAAGTAGGGAGTGGGAGGCAGAAAGTGTTTCCATGTAAGAAAGTTCGGACTTTATTCTGGGAGCCCTATGATGATTTGAACCATTATGAAAAATAACATAGACATTATATTTCAAAATTTCACCCTGGCTTTAGAGTGAAAAATGAATTGAGGGTGGAAACAAGCCTGGAATAGAGATAGCAGTTAGAAGACTGTTGAAGTCCAGGTCAGAGATAGACGTGGTCTCGGGAGAAGGAAATGAGGGTAGGAGCAGATTTCTAAACTATTTAGAAGTTAGATCCATAGGTCTTTTTTTTTTTTCCTCAGATGGAGTCTCGCTCTATTGCCCAGGCTAGAGTGCAATGGTGCGATCTCGGCTCACTGCAACCTCTGCCTCCCAGGTTCAAGTGATCCTCCTGCCTCAGCCTCCCGAGTAGCTGGGATTACAGGTGTGTCCCACCATACCCAGCTAATTTTTGTACTTTTAATAAAGACAGGGTTTCACCATGTTGGCCAGACTGGTCTTGAACTCCTGACCTCAAGTGATCTGCCCACTTTGTCTTCCCCAAATGCTGGGATTACAGGCATGAGGCACTGTGCACGGCCAGATCCATAGGTCATAATGGATAACTGGATGCATGAGATGAGCATCAGGGAATACATAAGACCTGGAGGCAGAATAGCAATGATTAAGAATAGGTATTAGGACGCTGGGCACAGTGGCTCATGCCTGTAATCCCAGCACTTCGGGAGGCCGAGAGGGGTGGATCATGAGGTCAGGAGATTGAGACCATCCTGGCTAACACGGTGAAACCCCGTCTCTACTAAAAATACAAAAAATTAGCCGGGCGTGGTGGCAGACGCCTGTAGTCCAGCTACTCAGGAGGCTGAGGCAGGAGAACGGCAGGAACCTGGGAGGCGGAGCTTGCAGTGAGCTGAAGCTGAGATCACCCCACTGCACCACACTCCAGCCTGGGCAACAGAGTGAGACTCCATCTCAAAAAAAAAAAAAAAAAAAGAATAGGTATTAGAGCAGACAAATTTGGGCAGACAAAAGTTCAAACCCTGGCTCTATCCCTTAGGATTTAAAGCATAGTGAATTACTAGTAAAAGAGGAACACTAATACCTATCTAGCATGGTTGCTTTGAAAATAAATACAATATTATATTTTGAGTTCCTGGCACAGAGTAAATCTTTGATAAGAGTGGCTAGACAGGCAAGAGGAAAGCCTAGAGCTTGCTAGATCCCAGAAGCCTAAGAGAGAAATGATTTAAGGAGGACACTGTCATTAATTTCAAGCTAGACTTAAGTGGGTTGAGGAGCAGAAGGGACATGAAAAAGTGAAGAGAACAAACACGAAAGTGTATTTTTTTCTTTGTTTTCAGAACTCATTTAAAAAATTTTACTTTAAGTTCTGACATACATGCGCAGAATGTGCAGGTTGTTACATAGGTATACATGTGCCATGGTGGTTTGCTGCACCCATCAACCCGTCATCTAGGTTTTATGCCCCACATGCATTATGTGTCCAAATGCTCTCCCTCCCCTTGCACCCACCCTCCAACAGGCCCCAGTGTGTGATGTTCCCTTCCTTGTGTCCATGTGTTCTCATTGTTCAACTCCCACTTATGAATGAGAACATGCGGTGTTTGGTTAACTGTTCCTGTGTTAGTTTGCTGAGGATGATGGCTTCCAGCTTCATGCATGTCCCTGCAAAGGACATTAACACACTCTTTTTTTATGGCTGAATAGTATTCCATGGTGTATATGTGCCACATTTTCTTTATCCAGCCTATCACTGATGGGCATTTGGGTTGGTTCCAAGTCTTAAATATTGTAATTAGTGTCATATCTTATGATGTCCCTTGTAACTATTGTTTAAAGGAAAGTTTGGGAAAGTCAATTCGTGTTTCTGAAGCGAATCAAACTGGGGATGAGTATCTGGCCCTCATGACCTTTGAAGGGTCTCTTCCAGTGCCACAATTTCTGATTTCATTGTCCTTACTCCAGTGATGAGTCACAGATAAGATCACTTGATGCCTTTGACTTCGGGGGAGCATGGGCTGTGTAAAATGTTCATTGTACCACAGGTCCTTGAATAATGACATTTTATTCAACATTGTTTCTTGACAACACTGATGAGAAAAAAAATGTATTTCCAGCTGGGGCCGCTGTTTGTATGAAGTTTGAAAGTTCTCCCCATGTCTATATGGGTTTTCTCCAGGTCCTCTGGTTTCCTGCTACATCCCAAAGCTGTGCTCATGAGATGAACTGGTGTGTCTAAATGGTCCCTGTCTGACTGAGAGAGAGAGAGAGAGAGAGAGAGAGAGAGAGAGAGTGTGTGTGTGTGCGCCCTCTGATGGGACGGTCAGAGCTGCCCAGGGCTGGTTCCTGCCTTGCGCCCTAAGCTGCAGGGAGAGGCTCAAGCCACTGGAGACCCTGAATTGGAATAAGTGGGTTGCAGGAGGAATGAATGTATGGCTGCAAATTATTGTCAAATAAAAATTCATAAAATATATTATAATCACACAAATGAACGACAATAAATGATTCTGTATGGAATTGCTCAGTGAGCCTGCTATATTTGTGATGGTTTTGAACTTGATTGTGACAGGAAGTACTCCCTGTAATTTTCCCTTTGCAAACATTTAGTCCTTGATTGAATCCACCACTACAGCTGCCCTCACTCACTGATTCACCAAAAATTGGCTCAATGATTATCTTGTTTTTGTTAATCTTTCTTAAATGCACGTGTAGCTGACATTTCCGTGTTTAATATCAGAAGTGTTTTAATCTTATATAGAAATTTGGTGATGTCTTTGTGACCAGAAATAGACTGTAGGCACTCAACCTTGTTTTTATCAATCAGTCTATGGTAAAATTGGTTTTAAAGTCACAGTTTCCGTGAACCTATCTGTGATGTTTTAAGTGAGAACTTACTATACATAGTGTTTCTTAGTGCTGAAACAGGCAGTGTGTCTGGAAATCACTTTTGTTTGGTACCACAAGTAACACAAACTAACTTTCCCAGGCTCTTCCTTATTTCGTATGTTTTTATGTGGATGAATGTTATGGAAAACAAAAGTATTGTGGGAAAATTAAAATGTCCCATTTGTACATTTTTGGCAGATTGTATTCAGATTTAAATATTTGGAATATACAAAATCTACTTTTATATTGGACCACCCAGATTCATGACATGGGATGACAAACTATAAAAATAAGAAACCTGTAGGTGACATGGTATATTTTATGCAGTTGACTAACTGTTGGGTTTAGGTTTAGGAAGATCAGCAGGAAGAAAACAAAACACGTTAAAATTTAACATACTCAAAACTATGCAACAGATGTAGTTATAAGAATGTAGTCTCCAGGAGACAAATTCATATTCATTCTCTCTCTTTCTGTCTCCCTCTCTGTCTCTTCTCTTCCCCCTTCTCTAAATATATGGTTCACAAAAGTACTTTTCAGAGTTGGAGATTTATTTAAAAAAAGTTTATGCTTTCTTTTGTTTCCTCTTATAGGAATAATTCAGGAGGCTGCAGACAGAAAAGTAGTAATTTAACTCACTTTAACTCTTTTTTATCTATTCCATTCATAAATGTGACAATTCTCAAAACATTTATTTGAGAGAATCTAATTCTCTAGTAGTTGAATTCCCAAGGCTCATACTTTATGACGTCATTCACGGCGTGGAGATTAGACCTTCATGTGTCCTTTACTATTTACAGAATTATTAAATGTAAGTTTTTCGATCATACTTATACCTTTAACCGCTTGAATTTAATCTGTTAGTGCAAGAGAACTTTGGCTCTCACGTCCTCCTTTCCCTTACCTCTCCCCACGTGGGGACATTCTCCTATGTGTGAGGCTGCTTTCCTTCCCCAGAAGGTGGGCCGAGCAAAGGAGAGTGACGCAAGAGTGGGCTGTGTCCTGGATGCTGCGAGTGCCTCTGCCTCCTTGAGAATGAGCCCATTAGCTGCACAAATTCGCAGCGGGCGGCCGGGGCAGCGGCTGCAGCAGCGGCGGCGGAGGCTCTGCATTACCAAGTCCTGCGTCCTCTGCAGGCGCTCGAAGCTGAGTGCGCATCCTCTACCGCACCCAAGCTTCGTCTGTCATTTCAAGCTCTTCATGCTGCCCCACTAAAAGGAAAACATGGGCACGGGGGATTTTATCTGCATTTCCATGACTGGAGGGGCGCCCTGGGGGTTCAGATTGCAAGGTGGCAAGGAGCAGAAGCAGCCCTTACAAGTTGCAAAGGTAGGACCTGAACGAAGTGTCACGGCTCTGTGCTAGGAAGGCATGAAAGCAACCTGTTGATGATGTTTTCATGTTCTGATGCAGAAGTCTAAGTATTAGTTTGATTTTGCGGCGGACGTTGATTTTTCTAGGATGTGAGCTGTTTTCTAAGAAACTTTGGAGAGTAATGGACCACATCCTATGTTATGAACTTGCGATCGATGAGGGGTAGGTGGGAAGAATGCCATATTTATCAGCAGAGGAAAAGGCCTAGTTAACCATGTTCTTCCGACAATCAGCAAGACACTGGGGAGCGTTTCTTCCAGGCCATTTTAGAACATTCAGTTGAGTTACTGTTTCATGTCACTTCACTTGGCTCTGGCAGAGGAGAAACGCTCAGTTCAGCATAACTACTTTGCTTGGCTATTTTGGGGACTCATATAGAGTGTTGGTAGTGACATTTATTATGCAGCATTCATGAAAAGGCCAATTTGGGGCAGTAATTTTAAAAGTATGATGAAATAGCATAAAATCTATTTAAAAGAATACCCTTTTAAGGATTTGACAAATAAATGCAAAAATCCAAGTGCTGTATTCCTTCTTATGTACTCTTTTAGTCAAGATCTCAAAAATAAACTTAGAAGATAATCTAAATATATTATAATTAAGAGGTGACTTTGTAACACATTAATAAAAGTGCTTTATGCTTTTATTGCCATTAGATTGCCTGCATTACCGGTTAGCCAGAGGGGATCTGGTATTCTCTAATTGGCATTCAGCTAAAATAAAACTTAAAATGCACAAAACTAAGCAAACTTTTATCTAACTTCATCATCAAATTGCAAATTATAGTATTGTATTGAAGAACATGCAAGAGCATGGGATTAATTTCCTACTTTATGCTTATGTTAAAAATGGGTACAGATCTTTATGAAATGCATGGGCCATTGCCTTTGTAGTTATTGCTTCCCTCTGGCTTTTACTTTTTTTTTTTTTTTTTTAAGTGTCCCTTGTGAAGAAAGAAGTTTCTTTGAAACTTCTTTTTGCTTCCAGGCATCCATCTGAAAATCCTTTCGTAATGTGATGGTGGAATCCTGCCACCTAGTGAAAATTGCGAACATCAAGAATGAAGCATAAAACAGTAGATGAAAAGCAGAGTTTTTGTAACTGGAAAGTTCCTCCCAGGTCTGCAGTTCAACCCATGAATTTTAGATGAGGAAAGAGCCCAGGGATGTTAAGTAACTTGCCTTGAGTTTTCAGCTTGGAACTGGCAGAGCGATTAAAGGCTCAGAAAGGTGGTTTTGTTGGGTTCCTTTAGGAGTCAATAGCAGGCAACCTCAGATAAAATATGAATGCCCAATTTAGCATATGTAGAATTCATGACACTGAAGCGGATTCGTCCTGAGTCTAGAATAGCAGTTGGCTGGCTCTAGGTATGAGATTTGGGTTCTAATTCCAGCTCTGATCTAACTTGCCGCCTGGCCTTAGGAAAATCTCTCACCCTTCCTGTCTCATCTGTTCTCTCTCTCTCTCTCTCTCTCGCTCTGTGTGTGTGTGTGTGTGTGTGTGTATGTAGGGAGAGAGAGACAATTTTAACTTAGGTAGTAAAGAAGTAAGGAAGAAATTGGACTGTGCAGTCTACGAAGCTCTGTCTTGCCCAAGTATTCTACGATCCTTCTAGTGTACAGTTTTAGAATCACTTGCCTGCTAATCGAAATATGGGGACAGAGTGGTTGAGTGCTGTTGTTCTCTGGTGGCTCTTGGGCAGTCAGGCCTGAAGAGTAGAGTGGGTAGTGGGTTTCTTCTGACTTCTCCATGTGCCGATTTCAATGTGGAACCTCCTTGTGGTGATTCACTGAAGAGCTGAAGCAGATTGCTAGGAAAGGGTGCTGTGGAGGAGATTCTCTGCTAATGGCATCTCTATTGCCAGGATTCAGTAAGGTTGTTAGGCTATGTCAGAATCCAGCCCCACACTCCCCCCAAATCATCCTTCCTAAAATATCCAGCAATACATTTGTGATTTTCAAAAGATCATTATTGAAGCATCTAGATGATTGCTTTGCTTTTGTAGTTTGTGATACTATAGTTAGAGCTATAAGTTTTAAAATATCATTATGAAAGTATCTGGAAGTTTGCCTTAATTCTTGTGTGTTTGTGTGTCTAAGACAGAGGGAGAGAGAGACAGAGAGAGAGAGAGAGAGAGACAAACTGTAGTCTACAGCCTACCTTTTGTCCGTATGTTAAAAAGACTGAAGAGCTATCTATAGAAGATGTTAAGTTCTAAATTACCATGGCAATGCACATTTTTGTTGATCTTTTTCTTTTTTTAGTTCAAATGATTATATTCGATTTCTTATACTAGCATTATTTGTGGGAGAAATCCCTTGGAACAAAGTGCTTATCACTTTCTCTGTTATACGGCTATTGCCTCACTATGATAACTGTATTTTATTTAAAACATTAAGTCAATTCAGATCTAGTCATGGTATCTCACTGAGTTCAAGGCAAAGTGAATGTTGCTTGGGCATACACTTTCTCTTCTTGTAAGGACTGGTGATAGCTTATTAGGGCTGGATGCAAGGAAAGAGACAGAAAGGCTAGAGAGATGGTTGCTGTCAAATCAAATGTTCACAGTTTTGAATAACATGCACAGAATTAATTTGGGAGTTGAAGGAAAACTTAAATTTTCAAAGAAAAGAAAATTTCAGCGAGTGCTTGAACCATGCTCCTTAAAATGGGAATGCTACAAAGCAGTTCTGTAGACAATAACACATTTTGGCTTGTTGTGAAATATCTACATATTTAGGTTTTTCATAATTCTATATAGAGTAAAAATCTACAAGGCTGAAATAGTGTGAAAAAACTCATCTAATGTTATTAAGAACAATAAAAATTGAATAACTTTATAATTCTCAATAAATATCTTTATAGTGACATATTTAGTCGCTTCTGAGATATGTCCAAACATGTTTAGTATTTGGTTAGCTGGTTGAACTATACACAAACCCCCAATTTTACAGATAAATAACAGGAATATTCATTATCAAAACTTGTCATTGACATGTAAGCTCAATGCCACGAAAATCTGTTTTGTTTTAAAAAATAAACTGAATTTTTTAAAGGCCCAAATAATCAGTAACATAAGCTTGTTTTTAAAATGTTTATATATCTTTTAATTTATATTCTAAATATATGTGATGGGAGGCAAACATTTCTAACGCTGAGTTATAGCATAATACTCTGCAAAGTATATTTTCAAGAGATTATAAACAGAAACAAATTTATCCAAACAGAAAACCACATTGTGTGTGCAGATGGCTTTACAAAAAGAATGTGAGCACTTCTTCTTTACAGAATTCTCTCTTTTGGGACATATACTTATCTGGCTCTGTCTCAGGACATACTTTGGGCAAATCACTTTGAAAAATCTTCATATAAAGGAGTGGGGAGAAATTTTTGTTTTACAAAAAAATCTTACCTGCAACTGAAAAATTACTCACATTTTGAAAATAATTAAGAAAAAAATGTTCAGACCGTTTATCCGTTATACGTTTTAATATAGTTAGAAATTTATTTTTTCTTCAAATCTTTTTTTTTTTTTTTTTTTTTTTGAGACGGAGTCTAGCTCTGTTGCCCAGGCTGGAGTGCAGTGGCCGGATCTCAGCTCACTGCAAGCCCCGCCTCCCGGGTTCACGCCATTCTCCTGCCTCAGCCTCCCGAGTAGCTGGGAGTACAGGCGCCCGCCACCTCGCCCGGCTAATTTTTTTTTGTATTTTAGTAGAGACGGGGTTTCACTGTGTTACCCAGGATGGTCTCGATCTCCTGAACTCGTGATCCGCCCGTCTCGGCCTCCCAAAGTGCTGGGATTACAGGCTTGAGCCACCGCGCCCGGCCTCTTCAAATCTTATATACCACTGTCGTATGCATTTTTCTGAATTTAGTTCAAAATTTCAAATAATTGTTCATTAAAATTGAGGTGACATAGTATAATCCTTCATTTCATAAGGCCAACATGGATTTAATAATTCTTATCTATTATTGTATATGTGTTCTTTAAGATTTTGAATAAAAATGTATTATTTACACAAAACACCTTTCAGATAATATTTTTCCCTTAGTGCCATCAGTAAGGTTTTTAAAATGTTTCAAATAGAAGAATTCCAGAAACATAGGTATTTCTAAAGAGGGTAAAAGATTTTAATGGGTTCGAGTGTGTGTACTTGAGAATAAATGCTCCTTCCTATATATGAAAACTAGTAATATCTTTATGAAAATATGCTTAATCACTTAGTTTTTAAATTGATTTTTAAGCCCTTTCCAGGAATTTTAAAGCCAGACATGCTTATAGAAGTTAGTGTGCTCTAGGCAAATCTATTAAGTAGGTGATATTAAACAAATCCTTATTTTGGAATCATGTATTTTAAGAGAGAGTTCTGAAAGATGACAATGAGATAAAATATTCACTATGCATGAACTTTGCCATTAGCTAGACATAGCACATATGTAGCTTACATGTATCAAGCCCTTGCCGTGTGCTAGGAAAAGTTGCAAGTGCTTTGCTGGTATTATCTCTTCAAATGTTCCTCAAAACCTAAACAGTAGGTATGAGAAAGGCTACATTGCTTGCCAATGGTTAAGCTACAAAAAATGATGAGATCTGATTTTTCTTCTTCCTCATTGGTGGAAACAGGTGCCTGAGAGGATAAAACTAGGTTAAATCAGTCCCAAAAGGAAAGATTATTTAAAAGAAATACCATAGTTTGTGTACAACCCTGATTTAATTGATCTGGGGTTCACCCTGGACATCAGGATTTATAAACACTCCAAAGGGAATTGTGATGTGTGGTCAAGATTCACAAAAGCTGCTATAGAAAGTTGAGGCCAAAAAAAAAAATCTGATATTCTGCCGCACAGCATGGTGACTATAGTTGATAATAATGTATTGTATATTTCAAAATAGCTAAAAAAGAGGAGTTTAAATGTCCCCATCACAAAGAAATGATAAATATTTGAGGTCATGGATATGCTAATTAGCCTGATTTGATCATTCCACAGTGTATACATGTACTGCTACATCACGTTGTACCCCATAATACATGCACCTATTATTTGTCCATTAAAAATAAAATAAAACTAAAAAAAGAAGATATATATGTATATGAATATATATTATATATATTTTGCTGGTTCATGAAATCATCATCATCAATCATCTAAGATTCTTTACTGCTCTGATGTTCTATAATTGTCATTGAAATTCAAGAAGAGGTAAAAAAAAAACCAAGTGAGGCCAGATAGGTCCCCACAGGACTTACTGACGGGTGGTGGCACGTTATGTCCCTTCCGCCCTTCCCCGCTGCCTCTCTCCTAGTCAACTTAAGAGAAAGACCAGAGAGAGGCTAATCATTATCTGAGTTTTTGGCACTGTGAGCAGGTCATAATAGTGGTGGGAGGATTTTCCCTTTCTGAAGCCAGAATGGATGGGCTGCCCGGGTCAGCGGGAGTGGGGAAGAGGAGGTAATGGGAAGCTCCAAAATGATTACTGTAAAGATCAGAGGAACTGGCAAGAAGGGGAGACTAGCAGTTTATTCCCTGGTAGTTTGTCTTCTCTGTCCATGGACTTGCTAGCCTCCCTAGTGCCTTCATAAGTGGGAGTGGGTGCAGAGTGTTGGGGGAAAGTTGGGGAGATAAAACTGCAGAAAGATGCAGGCGGAAGGAGAGTAGGAGAAAAAGGAAGAAGGAGAGAGAGAGAGATAATACGATTTGCTTTAAAAACAACATTACCTTTGTTTAATACTCAATAAAAGTTCAGAGTTTTTATTTCTAAGCTGAGAGTTCTATACCCTGACAGTAACATTCAAGAAACACTTATCTAGGCTAACTGAAACTACACATCTGCCTAATACCGAAACGCATGCCAGGTTACTAAAGTACTAATTCACATTTAACAAAAGGAGAAGAAAAAGGAAGAGGGAGAGTATACAGTTCTTGTCATGCCCAGTCAAATTTTCATTCATTCTGCCTAGAAATATTAGTTTCAACATGATCATCAATGGAAGTCACATGAGTTGGTGATAAGTTTTCAGGACTAACATACATAAAGAACACGTGATTGATATGAACCTATGTGATGTAACTGATTTTTTTTAAGGAGTGCCAACTCATTCCGTTATAAACATGTATTTCTTCCAGTAACTGCTTTCAACATGATAAAGACGAATCCCTTTGTTAGTAATATTTTGGGCAGATCTCATCATTCTTGGTGGCTTTTAGTTATTAAAACTCTCAACTTTAATTAAAGCTTCAGTCACCTATCTGACTCTAAACTCTCTCCCTAGTCACTGTGGCCAGGCTTGTGGCTCCAGGGTGTGGCATGGAAAGGAGGTTGTCTGCTCTTTACATATCCCTCTAGTCCCTCCACAGGTGAAGGAAAGAGGAAAGATTTGAAGAGGAAAGGGGCAGATAGATATATTTATTCATAACTGAATGAGGTGGCGTTTCTCTCTTCTTTGGGTGTTGTGCTTTTCTGGTTAATGTGAGTGGCCATTAATGTCCTCTCTGAGGCTGGTGTCCAAATTCTGGAGCATGTGTATGGTTTCTTCCGGGAGAGCTAGAGGGCCTCATTAGTGTACAGTCCCCTAACACAGGAAATCAGGCTTCTGACAATCTCTTCTGTACTTCCTACAATCCCACTGGTTCATCAGGATACCAGCTTGCTCCTGCTAGACTCTGGCTGAGTTTGGCCTTTCTGGGTAGGACCTTGGCAAGATGGTTCAAATCTAGCTACCTTTTATGATAGTCACTCACCCACAGGAAATGCAAGGATCCTTGCCTTGCCAAATGTGGAAGTCACTATGCAGTGTCATTATGACATACACATTATGCCTAACTGGATATTTTGCATATTTTTCATAGCAATCATCTTAATGTAGCTTCCAAAATAACTTCTGTCAGTTAATTAGTGTTTAAGAATATAAACTAATTTATATGTTTGGCTAAAAATACTTCACATGTGTATATCTTATAATTTCTGAAGTGTCTTAATATATGTTATCTCTTTTAATATTAATTCAATTGATAAAGTTTTGTAATTCTCAGTTTATAGATTAAAAAAACTGATCCTGAAAAATAATTGCGAAAACATTATATAAAGAAGCCCAAAGTTAAATATAATTCTTTCCGTCTATTGGGGGCGTCATGCTACTCCACTGCCTCAACCTGGATAAAAAGAACAGGCTGTCACTTAGTACTGGTGAAAAGTGCAATGACTTCAGTACAGGGTTTGTATGAAATAGAATCTCACCAAATTTAACCTTGTTCCTTAAAAACATTGATAAGAAACTATTCTTTGTTTAATGGGCCTGAGGAAGAGGATTACAGGTAATGTGCAATGGGAGAAAGACTGCAAATGGAACCAGTCTGCTTATCAATAAATCTGAAAAATATATGGACTCCAAGTTTATTATGTCTTTTCTAACAAATTCATGATGAAACTGAATGCAGTGAGGTTCTTATAAAAGGAAATGGAGAATTTCTGAAACAGGTTCATTAAACAATTCTGAAGAGTAAACACCTTCATGAAGTTAAAAGACTCGTCTAAGAAAGAAAATAACATCTGCTCTTTTGAGGGATATTTTTGACAACCTCAATGAGAACATGTTTATGATTTTGGATTACTTTAGGCACCTAATGTTTCTGAATTGTCTATCATTCTTTTCTGTTTTTCAAAAGCAGGGATGGCCAGAGTCTCAACAAACTGTATCTTCAAATCTTTGTGAAATTGTTTGCATGTGGCAGATTATTGGATGTCGTTTCCTTTAACTAGCATATAAATCTGGTGTGTTTCAGATAAATGAACAGCAAAATATGGTAGATTTACCATTTGGAACATTGTGAATGAAAATTTGTGTCTCTAGATTATGTAACAAATAACTATTTCCTAACCATTGGTCTTTGGATTTTTATAATCCTACTCACCAATAACTAGCTTCTCCTCTTGTATTTTGAAGCAGTGTGGGTACTGGATTGATTAAAAAAAAGTGAAGGATGAGCTTTCTGGAACAGAATTATGGATTTATGTCTGTATTAGTTCATTTTCACACTGCTACAAAGAACTATTTGAGACTGGGTAATTTATAAAGGAAAGAGGCTTAATTGACTCACGTTTTCACATGGCTGGGGAGAACTCAGGAAACTTACAGTCATGGCAGAAAGTGAAGGGGAAGCAAGGCACATCTTACATGACATCAGGAGAGAGATAGAGAGTGAGTGGGGGACTGCCAAACACTTTCAAACCATCAGATCTCATGAGAGCTCACTCACTATCATGAGAACAGCATGGGGGAAACCATCCCCACGATCCAATCACCTCCCACCAGTTCCCTCCCTCAACATGTGGGGATTATAATTTGAGATGAGATTTCAGTGGGGACGCAGAGCAAACCATACCAATATTTTATCTGATTCGACCTATAGATACTCCCCCTTCCTTCACCCTTCTTCCTTCATCCGGTTTAACAAAATTTACCTTCTTAAATTTCACCTTTTCAGGACATGTTATTTTTATCCTAGGAAATCTGTAATCATGACCAATGACTGTCATTTAACCCCAAATATCTTCTTGTCTTTAATAGTATCTTCTGGAGAAATTTTTTTTTTTTTTTTTTTTTTTTTTTGAGACGGTGTCTGGCTCTGTCGCCCAGGCGTGGAGTGCAGTGGCCGGATCTCAGCTCACTGCAAGCTCCGCCTCCCGGGTTCACGCCATTCTCCTGCCTCAGCCTCACCCGGCTAGTTTTTTGTACTTTTTTAGTAGAGACAGGGTGAATCCCCGTCTACGAGATTATCCTGTTAGCCAGGATAGTCTCGATCTCCTGACCTTGTGATCCGCCGGTCTCGGCCTCCCAAAGTGCTGGGATTACAGGCTTGAGCCACCGCGCCCGGCCTGGAGAAATTTTTATTTAAGAAACTCATACATGACGTTTACTAGGTGTCAGACGCTTCTTGAATAACCTTTTAAATATAATGACAGAACTCTGAGGTTACCCTTAGTTAAGATCCCCATTACTGGCCGGGCGCGGTGGCTCACGCCTGTAATCCCAGCGCTTTGGGAGGCCGAGGCGGGCGGATCACAAGGTCAGGAGATCGAGACCACGGTGAAACCCCGTCTCTACTAAAAATACAAAAAATTAGCCGGGCGCGGTTGTGGGCGCCTGTAGTCCCAGCTACTCCGGAGGCTGAGGCAGGAGAATGGCGTGAACCCGGGAGGCGGAGCTTGCAGTGAGCCGAGATCGCGCCACTGCACTCCAGCCTGGGCGACAGAGGGAGACTCCGTCTCAAAAAAAAAAAAAAAAATCCCCATTACAGGGGCACAAAGAGGTTAAGTGACTTCTCCAGGTCACATGGGTAGTTAAGACCAGAGCTGGGGTGCACATCTAAAGATCCTGGATCCAGGGCTTGTGTTCTAAGCTCCTACACATGTCACTTTTGGATCTAGTGTAGTTTGAACAGCCAGTTAAGACAGGAAGACAGCATCTCAACAAGAGCATGCTGGAGAGATTTTTGTGACCCCTTAAACCACACCTGCTTTTCTTGTTCTGACATTAAGTATAATCTCAATTACTTAATGTCAAATCATTTTATTTGAAACTTTTATTTCCAGAATGAATAATTTAGGAAATAAAACAGAAATAGGCTAGAAACTTTCATAATTCTGCATTCTGAAGGATAATTTTCTTTTATTTTCTTAGCAAGATTTTCCATGTCTTCTTGAAAACTATGGCATGATACCTTGTTTTTGAAGCAAAAACTTTCAAGCAGCTGACCATTTTTGAGAATTTTGTTATGCAGTTCAAGACATATCAGAGGTGAAATTATTAAGAGGATATAAATTCAGTGTGTTTTGCTGGCAGTCTAGATACTGATTTTCTACCTCCTCAGTAGCCCTTCTCCATTTCCTGCTCTGTATTCCTGCTCCCACCACCTCGGCTCAGGTCCTTATTTTTGTCTCTTAGATAATTATATTGGCCCTGTAACTGGTCTCCTTGTTTCTGGTTTCACATTCCTTGAGTTCATGCTACACAGAGCTGCCAGAGAGATTTTTCTAAATCACCTGTTATATCACTTCTTAAAATACTTCAAAGGCTCCCCATCTCTGTCATCGAGATAACCATAACATTGGTTTATCTTATGTGCAGACATGGGTTAAGCACTTTAGGAATTATTTTGTTCCTAATATTCCTACAATCCTTTTTGTTTTTTTTTAACAGTGGAGGAAACTGAGGCTTAGATAAGTTAAGTAAAAAATTGAATATCATATAGTTAGCAAATGGCAAAACGAGGACAGAAGCCAGTTTGATGACAAAGCCCATGCTCTTAGCTGCCACCCTGCAGTGGGGCTTTTCACAGACCGACGGCCCCGCTGTGGCACACGAAGCTCTCTGTGATCTGGATGCTGACAAACTGTCCAGCCCCATCACCTGTCACCCTCCCAGAAGTGCATTTAGCTCTTTGAAAATACTACGATTCTCTCAAACACTGTTCCTCCCTGGTTGCTTCATCCCTGCTGTGTCCTTGGCTGGAATGCTTGTCCACCCCATCTCCTGGCGCCTTCCCTAAAATGCTTGGAGAAATTTTACTTACCCTGGACATCTCTGTTAAAGTCAGTTCTCTGAGAGGTTTGACTCAATTGTCTAGTCGGAGGGGAGCACTTGCTCTTCCGTGTTCCTGTGATCACACACTGCTTTCACCTTGAGCTCCCACATGCAGCCTGACGCTGAAGCTTTTGTTCACAAGTCTGTTTCCTCCATTAGACCAGTGGTAGCCAAAAGGTTTGACTGTGCCTCTTAAAACAATTTTGAGCATATCCCATATACAGGGTGAATGTACATATATATGAAATATAGTATATATGTACATGTACTGATGGGCTATATTTTTATCTATAGCGTAAAACATACCAAAAAGAAAACTTTAAAACATGAGATAAAAGGTGAAATAAACAATATTTCAAAACTATTTTTATTTTGTTTTCTTGACAATACAAAATGTCTTTTTATTCTCGCTGACAAGACTTTTTTTTTTTTAAGTGAGAACAATGTTATTGACAGACTTTTTCAGATTTTGAAAATCTTGATGTGACCCCATGGGGTACAATGATTCAAAGGTCTAGTGAAACTTTAATTTATTTCAGTTCTTGAGTTTAAAGATTGTCATAGCTGAAATGATAATCTCTTAATATATGCAGGTATACACTGAATAAATTAATCATTACCTGATAATCATTTTTCATTTTTATCAACAAATAATGCAACTATTTTTGTTGCAATTTGGCCAGTAGATTTTTCATTTTCTCTGATGTCTACCCTTTGTTCTTACAAACTAATTGGAATAGGTTACATTTTTATTTTTGTATTAAACCCTGACTGTACTTTTTTTTTTTTTTTTTGAGACACAGCCTCCCTCTTATCGCCCAGCCTGGAGTTCAATGGTGCCATCTTGGCTTACTGCAACCTTTGCCTCCCGGGTTCAAGAGGTTCTCCTGCCTCAGCCTCCTGAGTAGCTGGGATTACAGGCGCCCACCACCACCCCTGGCTAATTTTTCTAGTTTTAGTAGAGATGAGGTTTCACCATGTCGGCCAGGCTGGTCTGGAACTCCTGACCTCTGGTGATCCACTTGCCTCGGCCTCCCAAAGTGTTGGAATTACAGGCGTGAGCCACCGCACCCAGCCTGCTGTACTTTTTATTTGAAAAATATGAAATCAGGTTAGAAATTCTTCTTCCTAGTTAAATGTGCTATTATGACATTTTAAAGAATAATATATTTAAGTGATTTCCAGCCCTAAATTACTTAATTATAGAAATATTTTCAACAATTCTGTTTCATTTCTTTTTGAAGTTGCTTTCAAAGCAATTCATGTTAGGGAATGTATCATGCTTATTATCCTAAAATGTGTGTCAGGTGACCAGCAACTAAAAGCCACTTGTCATCACAGAAAACGTCAACAAATTTGGAACGTTCATTTATGTGTTAAATAAAACTGAAATATCCTTAGGTTCCACAAGTATTTTAAGGATTTGTAAGAGATACCATTGGAACCTCAGTGGTACACATTTCTGTATGATATAAAAACTTTTCCTAGTCACTCCCTATATCATTGGTACGTTTGAAAGATTCCAGTATGGTTTAAATGTGAGTTTCTATAAAATTACTCATATTTATGACCTCCTGTAGCACTTTTCCACTTCTATTATTTTGCTGCATGAACTTGCCTACAAGTAATGCATTGAATGAATTTGATTTAAGGCACCTCTGTAATCTTACCCTAGAATCTCTCTCTCTATAGGTAGGTAGGTAGGTAGGTAGATAGATAGATAGATAGATAGATAGATAGATAGATAGATAGATGATAGATATTTGTCAATTCCTGCTAAAGTCAAGTACTTTATCAATGATTATCAGTGTACACAGTTTTTCTACAAAATATTCATTTTCTTGAGTTAAAGACTTCATTTACTTTTGAGAATTTATCTCCAGTATCTTTCTTTCTTGGATCCCCAAAGAAGTAATTTTTTATTTCAATATTGAAATATAACTTAGAAAATGCCATAAGCCAAGGTATATCAGGTATATCAGCAACATTTTTTTTTTATCCAACCATTACAGCAAACTTCCTCCAATATGTAGTTTGTTTCAGTATTTTCATACTAATTTTCTGGTATTTTGTTTTCTTTGCATCTTCAACAGTTCTTGCAAAAAAATACATTTTGTTGCCATATTGTATTATTTTAGCCATTTTTAATTTGTAGCCATGAAGATCTTTCCAAACATTACACTTGGCTTAAATTCTGTTAAGTTTTAAATTGAGTATTGCCTTTGTTGAAAAAACAAATCCAGAAGTTTTTCCTGCTCAGATGTTAGTTTTTAAATAGCTTCCTAATCCCAATTGCTTCACAGTAACATTAACTAAACTAACATCATAGGACACAATAAGGCAAAGTTCCTCTGTCACATATTCCAGATAACCCATATTCCAAATTATCTTCTTGATAATTTTGAATATTTTCCCTACCTGTCACATAGGATTAAGCAGTAATGGTATTAATCTCACAATATGATGAAGAGTATCCATAGCAGCAGAGGGGAAGAGTCAGCTCTGGCTCTGCTGTATTCTTGTTGTTCTGTTGTGCTTGAAATGTGTTATTTTTAGTTAATAACTTCCTTTCAGAAATATTTTAATAGGAATCATTTTGTGAGAGTCGAATTCCTTGAAACTAAATAATTATGTGGAAATTCACTTAATCAGACACAGTAAAACATAATTTGTTGCAAAATACTGAAAGAGAATGAGCTGATGAGAAACCCTCCACCCTTCTGGGAGGTGAGTCCCCTTTTTGGTGAGGTCACCGAAGCACCGTAGGAAGTACATAACTGTCTGGCCCACAGACCAGACTGGACCAGGATACCACTGTCAATTCACATGGTAAAGTAGATTCAATGTTAGTTGGTGCTCATTTCCTTTTCATTTTGTAGATGAAAGTAAATGTGCGTAAGAATCCAGTGGGCTTGTTAGATAGTTGGGGGAAGAGCCTTCCAGGCACAGGGTTCTAAAGGTACAGGAGCCCTGAGACAGAAGTGTGCTTGATATGGTCAAGGAACAGTAAATGTGCCAATGTAGCTGGCACATATTTCCATGACAAATTGTTATGAGAAGTCCAGTCTTTCACAGTGGTAAAAATGAAAAACTCTCTCTCCTGGGAACTCTGGCCATGTGGTTATTTTCCCATCATTAAATAATCAACACACTGGTCTTATAAGAACAACTTTGCAATGAGATCTTTGAATTTCCTCTTTATCCGTTTCGGCTTCTCATGATGTAGCAGCCTACTGACCTGTCTCTAGAGCACCTGTATTAGTCCATTTTCACACTGCCGATAAAGACATACCTGAGACTAAGTAATTTATAAAGAAAAAGAGGTTTAATGAACTCACAGTTCCATGTGGCTGGGGAGGCCTCACGATCATGGTGGAAGGCAAAATGGCAGCAGATAAGAGAGAATGAGAGCCAAGCAAAAGGGGTTTCCCCTTATAAAACCAACAGATCTGGTGAGACTTACTTATTTACTATGAGAAAAGTATGGGGGAAACTGCCCCCATGATTTAATTTTCTGCCACCGGGTCCCTCCCATAACATGTGGGAATTATGGGAGCTACAATTCAAGATGAGATTTGGGTGGGGACACAGCCAAACCATGTCAAGCACTTATTTAAGTGAATAATCACTACAACCTTTTATGTAACAATTCTGATAAAAATAATATTAAAGTAATCTTTTCTCTTCATCTGAAGTGCATTCTCCCAGTGAGAGAAGAGGAATTTAAGGAGTGTTGAGGAGAATTTTAATACTTAGATCCTGTTTGTTTTAACCTTGACACCATATCTAGAGCAAAGAAGAGTTTTGCTGTATTTTCTAATGTGTCTTAATTTCAGTTCTCCTTAAAAAAAGAGATAATCCTATTTGGATATTGTTTGGAAACGAGCCCATGGAAAGGATAAAAATATTTCAGTGCTGGTTACAACTTAATGTGTAAATTTAAAGATATTTTTCAGAGCTTCAGTTTCCTCATCTGTAGAATAAGGTACTATGTAATGAAATTGCTGCCTTTGTAGGTAAAAAATATTGGAATATTACTCAGTTTTATAGGTGAGAAATCTGAGACCCAATAGCCAGTTAATAATATAACTCAAAAGGCTTTTTAAAGACTGTATATTAAGATGATTTCCTTGAAACTAGATAATTATATGGAAATTCACTTAATCAGGCACAGTAAAACATAATATATTGCAAAATGCTGGAAGAGAATGAGCTCATGAGAAAGTGTCTTTCTCTTTCTGTATACCTGGCACATAGTAAGCATGCAGTAAAGGGGTTTGTCTTTAGTATTGTTATTCTAGTTAAAGGAGGAAGTAACTGTCTTCTAAACAAGTTTTATTTATTCAAAAATTAAGAAAAGCAGTAGTCCAATTCACTGAACTCCAGATATACACATAAAATCTGTAGCACAAAAGCCGGTTAGAACAACTTGTGATGACGCTTTCACCCAGTGCAAGTTTTCATTTTTGATAAATATGATATTTCAGAAAATGTTTGCAGTATCAATTACTAATCAAGATTACTTTGTTATGCAGTTTAATCAGTTTAAGACACGGGATCCTAAAATTATGTATTTTATGTGGCCAAATACAATCAAATGATTGTCCTACTTAAAAATGGTACAATTTTTTTTTTTTAGGCAGAGTCTTGCTCTGTCACCAGGCTGGAGTGCAGTGGTGTGATCTCGGCTCACTGCAACCTCTGACTCACTGGTTCAAGCAATTCTCCTGCCTCAGCCTCCCGAGTAGCTGGGATTTACAGGCACACGTCACCATGCCCAGCTAATTTTTGAATTTTCAGT
This sequence comes from Macaca nemestrina, assembly GCF_043159975.1. NCBI lineage: Eukaryota > Metazoa > Chordata > Mammalia > Primates > Cercopithecidae > Macaca > Macaca nemestrina. The sequence continues at coordinate 70,510,776 of NC_092127.1, read as the reverse complement.
AGAGATGCGGTTTCACCATGTTGGCCAGGATGGTCTCGATCTCCTGACCTCATGATCCGCCCACCTTGGCCTCCCAAAGTGCTGGGATTACAGGCATGAGCCACCACACCCGGTCAATGGTACAGATTTTTAAAAGGAAATACCTCAAGCTACAATTAATTGCATATAATTCTGTTGAACTCTATTTAGAGCAAATGAACTTTCTTTCAATATATTAGTCTTTGTGCCTCAGTTTCTTCATTTGTAACACTCATTTCCAAGGATTGTTTTCAGGATTAGAAATTATACATTCAAATCACTTAGTACTTAGAAAACATTCAAGAGTTTAAAAATTATTATTAGCATGTTTGCGGTTATTCTAATTTTATCTCAGTAACTTTTATGAAATTACGACATATCTGCTGTCTTCTCTTCAGTGATTTTTGAGACCCGAATGTCATTGGAAGGGCTCCTGTAGTCCTTGGAGTCCCACCTTGTGAAGTGGCATTTAATAGTTTTAGAATGCTGCCTCACATTTGCTGAATAACCTATTGCCCTTTAATTGGAAACAGCATATGGAAATCATCACGAAGAGAAAAAATCATTTCAAGCGCTTTGAAAATATGATAGAAAATAAATTGTCCTTGGTAAGTAAATATAGGACACTGATCTCTGAATAGTCAGGAAAATTCTGTGCCAGGGCCTTTGGCAAAGGCTAATGAGGATTTTGTTCCCTCCCCCACCTCCACCCCCACATGCTAGTCTTCTAAATTACAAGACCTTATTACTATATAAGGCTGCTTTTTCTAAGTAAATGATAATACATTCAACTCCTTGGAGTTTTTAGCTTTTCAAACAGTGGTGAGTTATTTTCATCAGTCAAGATCAAGCTAAAATGAAAACTAAAATCTGTGAGAGTCAGATAATACCATAGAAGTTACCTTTATTTATTTATTTTTCTTTCATGAAAAACATAGCATTTTCCACTGGATGGTGCTCAGCATGACTGCTATTAGATTGACTTGTGTAAATATTATATTACATTTATCGGTTGCTGTAGGGAGTCAAAATGCAGTGATCTATTTTCAGATCTCCAATCTTTTGGCTGCCGGCCTGCCAGATGGGGAAATGTTGATCAGAACAATTGTATCTCAGGGCAGAGCTGTGGTCAGGGAGAGGAAGCTCATTACTCCATCCTACCCCCATGCCACAATGACCAGATAGCTTCATGTTGACTAGGTTACTGTGGATCCCTTCAGCTGCAGGCATAGGACTGAGAGTAGACACAAATTCAACTAAGGATCCCATCATGTTATTTATTCCGTTATGTTCTTCATGATATCCAATTACCCTGACCCTCTGCTTCTCTTTCTTATTTGAGCTGGAAAATTCCTTCTTCTTTCTATTCACGGCTCCCATTCTCTTAATTCCCATTCTTTCTTTATCTAGATTTTTGAAGTCTCTTCTCCCTGTAGCTGACTAAGCAAATTGAGACATTGAACCTAATATTGCCTTACCTGCAGAAGAAATAGAAGTGATACCTGGTGTGTGTGTGTGTGTGTGTGTGTGAGAGAGAGAGAGAGAGAGAGAGAGAACACAGGAAGTCTGGCGTAAGTCTGTCTTAATTGATTTTCATGGAAAGGTAACAACATAGTATGAAAAATTATTTCACCCTTATAGGCATTGTGTGATTTTCCAGGAGTGCGTTTCAACAGTCCAGCACATCTCTCATAGAAAATCCCTTTTCAGGTTTGTAAGACCCTTTACTTCCTTTCATTGTACGTGTCCTCCTCCCTTTCCCCAGCCAACCACACAACTTCCCTATCAGACAAGCTTGTTTTGTCTAGTGAGGCTGTTCTCATGTTCTCCTGAATGTGTCATCCTCATTCGTCACTCGAGTCTCGAATTCTCACCTGGGCTCAGTGTCCTGGAGCCAAGGTGGCAAGGGAGACTGCAGTCATTGGAATGCTTTCCTATTTGATACTTAAACAAATATTATTGTTTTGATATAGCTAATGTTATGATATGGGGGCTTGTTCCTCATTGGTATTTCTAGTTAAATGGCTTGCATTTTTTGCACTTACGTTGTCACCCTGCTCTTTGAAAGTAGGAACCACATCTTTTCATAGTTCTTGGCATTTTCCAAAATAATGCTCTTCAAGGTGAATGATTAACATATGTCACATACATGTATAACTATATACTTAAGGCAGGCTGATATACCTGTTGAAAGGTTGTTGAATAAATGAATGAATGACTATATATCTTTTACTGTTTGTTCAAGAGTGGCAACTATAGAAAAGCCTGATTTTGCTGAGGTTTTATCTGATGCTTTTTTAAAAAATAGGCAGCTTATATAAAGAGTAATTAGAAGAGTGATGTATATGTTGTACATATGTGTGTTCAGATTTTTCATGTAATAGTATGTAGCAACAAGATGCAAATCCAAGAGCTTCAGTGAAAAGACTGTTGGTTGAACTGAGAATCAGGAGACCTGAATTCTAGGTATGAGTCTAATTTCCCTTGTCTCCACTACTTTAACTGTATCACTGACACTAACTGGCTTTCAGTTGCTCTATTTATAAAATAAAAAATTTAGAGTTAATGATTTCAAGGTTCTTTTTGGTTAGAGCTATTTTAAATCAAGACAATAATGAGAGAAAGAAAATGCCAATGAATGGTCATATTTTCTCAGTGAATTTGAAAAATAAAGAAGTGTTTTCTGGAAACGATAATTATTTATACAGTATTGTATGGGGATTTTATTTGAATTTCTCCAAATTATAATTTGCATCTTTGTTTAAAAAAAAGAACAACTCTCAAAATGCTACCAATTTAATGTGTACCTTACTAGACCTTTTTTTTATGCCTAAAATGGTATTTCAGCAAATTACTATTGAATTCAGCATTTTCCAATGCAGCTCCTTTCTAATTATTTTATTATTTTTATTTTACTTAGGAAACAGGTTGCCCAGGCTGGACTGACTGTAGTGGCACCACCATACTCATTCCAGCCTCCAACTCCAAGTGTTCCTCCCACCTCAGCCTCCTAAGTAGCTAGGACCACAGGTGTGTGCCACCACACCCAGCTAATTTTTTTTTCCTATTTTTTGTAGAGACAGGGTCTCGCTTTGTTGCCAATGCTGGTCTTGAACTCCTAGTTTCAAGCTATTCTCCCACCTCAGCCTCGCTAAGTGCTGGATTACAGGTGTGAGACACTGAGCCTGGCCCTTTTGAAAAATAAATGCTTAATTCTTTTCTTTTCCTTATAACTTTAAAAAATAATGAAGCAGTTCCCCAGCATATGAAAATGTAATTAATATTTTTTTTTAAAAAATCATTAACAGTGCATGGATTTAAACACAATTGATGTTTTTATAAATCTAACTTCTTTACTTTGGATCCAATATGATTTATAGCTTTTATGTTTTGTTTCCCTTCCCCCACTAGAAATCCCAAAGAAACAGTTGATACAGACCATCTTGTAGAGTTAAAACCATTCATTTCCATTATTGAAACTGCTACAATACTCTGACCTGGCTGTCTACTTCTATGAAGTATTCAAATTTGATGGAAATGGGAGAAGAGAGGATGTGTTTGACATTGTTCATCTATTCCTTAAATCCCTCATTTGGGTAAATATGTCAAAGAGAAAAAGGAGTCATTGGTATACTTGGACTTGATTAGTCTAGTGCCACATCTTAAAATGCACTATTGTAATCAAACCATGGCTGTGTCCCACAAATGACTTCTTTACAGTCTATACTATAAACCCCTAAAATAACTAGAATTGAAAACGGCTTTAATTTTTGGAACATAAAAATGACATATTGTCATTATAAAAGTAATTCAAACATTACAGAAAAGGATAAAAATAAGTAAAAACTATACTAGCCAGAAATACCACATTATTAACACTTTGGGGAGCCACTTTTCAGACCCTTCTGTACACACAGCAACTCACAATCACTCTTACCTTCCATTCCATGAAAAAGAATGGTACTTAATGTGCTTTGTTATTAAATGACACGTCATGGACATCTTTCCATGCCCATGAATTCTGATTTACATTTTTAATGGCTGTGTAGTATTACATTATATAGATTGACCGTTATTGACTTAACGAATTCCCTATTGAACATGTAATTTATTTCTAAGTTTTAACCATTACAGATAGTGCTGAGATTAATACTTTTGTATATGTAAAATATATTTGTGCACTTTTCTGATCATCCCTCTAGAATAAATTCCTAAATGTGGAGTTGCTTAGTATGAGAATATGATAAATGATGGCTTTCTTAAAATTATTTCTTTTCTTTTATTTTATATTTTTGTAAAAATTAAGAATATGTGAATTAATTCAAAGGCTGTTTTATACATAAAGAGAACTTCTCTTGTCATGTACTTGTTACTCATGATATTGGCCAATAGAGATTTCTTTTGGTTGACAAAATAAGTATATGTCAATGTCAAATAATCTAGGTAATATACTTCCATTTCTAAACATTTAAAAAATATTTATAGTGATTTGTAACTTCAAAAAAATGACTTGAAAAAATTTTTGATAGAAAAAAATTCTCACATTTTAGTTTGATTAGATTTCCAGATCGTTTCAGGATAAAAAACATCCATAAGTATGATCAGTGTTCTAAAAGCAATGGGCAGGCAGGTATTAAAGCTTAGGAAGTCTGGGTTTGCAGCTTTTCATGGAATTATCACAACAGGATAAATCAAATAAAAAAAATCTATCCTAAAAAATAATTAAATTCTGATATGTCTGTTTTGGGAGATATGTGAAAACAGGTTGCGCACACCATAAAGCCTTATAGAACAGGAGTTACAAATGCCATCATACAACTATCCTACTAAGGTTATAGAATCCATTTCAAGAGAAGGCCATTGAAATTTGGATCTTGTAATTAATTTTTTGTTCTAATTCACAAAAATATTATAAAAACCTTTATTTTGTTTTTAATATAGTTTACATAATTTAGTTTTAGTATCGTTTAAAAGTTCCTGACCTATCTGGTTGTTAGAAAAAGGAACTAAATAATTTGTTTTTTAAAAGATTGGGCCCCTGTAACATAAAGCCATAGGGGAATGACCATCTTCTGATCCATTGTTCAATTATCTGGCACTGCAGACGTACCTCTCAACATGCCCAGCAGCCTGACCTGGAGTCCTGATCCATGGGAGTGACCCTGCAATGAAATATAGACACGTGGCTCATATGTACCCTCAAACATCCTTCTGATGTTAACAAAAAATACCTGTGATTGCAAATTCACACTGAGGGATGCCTAGTATGAAGGATAAATCTCCTTTCAGGGTTGTGAAACATCTGGGGAATGAGAACTGACATACATGTAGACTTCTCTTCCATTTACATGGCTCTTAATTGAGTTTTGAATTGGTAATGGGGCTGGTCCTGAGTAAATCTAGGCTAAAAAGATGTCCCTGCGGGTATAGACCTACAGGAGTTGACATGTTTGGGGGTGTGGGAGAGGGGAGAGCATGTGTGGGATATGAAGATGCCTGTTCCCTGGACTTGCCCAGGGACACTCTGGAGAGAGTAAGTGGAGAGAGAGTAAGTGGGAACTTAGGAACTGTTTTCCATTAAACTCAGGACACTAATTGTGCCAGAGTCCAGGTGATAATGTGGGACACAGCACTGTGGAAGGCTGTTTTCTCACTCTTTTTTTCTTATACATAGACAGTTTTGATAGGGGCAGATGCAGAATAAATTGTGGGCCCTGCTCACGCCTGGGAAGGCTGGAGTAGCGGATGTGAGTGAACTTATTCCTGTGCCTGGAGGAGGAGCAGAGGGAGATGCTGCATCTGTTGCCGGAGCTCTTGAGGCAGCAAACTTGCAATTACTAGTGTCCCAGAGGCATTGCCATTACACTTATATCTGTGTGATTTCCAGGGCCCAGCCTGAGTCCATATCTCTGACTCTTGACAGAAGTTGGTATCCACAAACCAAAGGTTATCTATAAACTAAAATAATTACAAATAAGACAACACCGCAATTGTGGTATTTACCGTGGCATTTACTGATCACTCACAATGTGATCCTGATCTCTCCCATTTGTTGAAAACAGATGACCTAAACATAATTCCACCTCCTTCCCCATTATTTTTTGTTTTCCATTTTCAACGACTGTTTTACCATGACCCCCAAACCATTCATCTAGCTAAAGTATTGACGGTTCACCAGTCCCTTCTGGATTGTTGTGTTCAGTCTTAGATTTCTGTCTTTGCAGCAACACATGTGGCTATTTCTCACGTTGTTTTATCTAAAAGATTTTCCAGGTGCGGAATTTGATATGATGCTTCTCCTCTCCTAAACCCTGACTTGTAGCCTCCTTATGACAGGAGACATCATGAAAAAAGATGTCAGTGGAGAATGAAGTGAGAATGAGATCAGTCAAGTTCGTTTTTCCTTTCTGTGCTGTGATTGTTTTTCCCTCTCTCTGAATTTGCTTTTGACCTTGCATAACACGCCTATACTCGTATCTGAAAGGGGTGCGTTGCACCGGGAATTTCCATTTTTACAGCTTTCAAAAATCCCTTAATCTTTATGAGCACAAATGTTTAGAAGTTACTTGTTTAATTATGTGTGTGCATGTGTTTATGAGAAATATGGTGCACTTAAGTATTGCAAGTTTCTGCTATTTGATAGGATAGGCTCGGAAAACCAGTGTGCTGATTTCCAAACAAAGAGAATAGTGCTTTTAGGGACTAGTGGCTTCAGAGAATTTTCACCAACTACCTTCAGCATTTCACAGAAAAGCTATATTGTTTAAAAGTTTAGCATGTGGGTGGATGAGTGTGTTTCTCTGTGTGTGCGTGAGTGTGCAGTCCAATTCAATAGTTCATTTTGAGTTAGCTTCAAAAGAACGCAGCACCAGAACAATTCTTGTTTCTTATTTATGTATCCAACTACTTTTCTTTTACTTTCTTTTTTTTTTTTGAGAATCATCCTTTAAAGTCCAGTTGTTTTCATAAAAAACTCCTCTGCAAACAAAACATGAGTACTTTATTTTCTAAAATCGTCAATGCCTTGTGCTGTCAATGCCTGTGCACTTGGTGCTTAATCATATAGTGTTAATTTATTTTGACTTTTCACAAGTGTATGTACTTTTCCCCCAAAGAAAATGGACAGTCTCTTACAGACAGGGAATAAACTTTATATTTCTTTTATCTGATGATTTCTCACACATAAAAGATCTTTAATAAGTATCTAAGAGATCTATTCTGGATTTTCCTATTTATTGTCTGTCCTTTAGTCCTCAGATGAAGGAAAGATAAAAAAATTTTTGGTTTGAGAAAATCTAATTGGTATGAGGCTGAAATGTTGAAGCTAATGCATCTTTGAGTTGAGATATCAAATCATTTTATGCTATGCCTAAGTCCATTATCAGGGATAATTGGGAATTGCCTTCATTATAACTGCATGAACTGCCTTGGTTATCTATTAATATGGATCAGTCACAAGGAATTTCGCTGCTTCTCTCTTATAAACTCCAGATGTATGTCTGAGATTAATTCAATCTTTGTTTTCCCCACTTCACTATTTGTTTTTCTATTGAATCTAGTCACTTTTCAAGCAGCTGGAGTGGAAATACCAGAATGTTCTTCTCTGATGCCTGATCCTTTCGTTCGTTCTTTTATTGTTTTATTTTCTTTGTGCATGCAGAAAAGTTTCTTGGCATGTTCCTATGATAGCATTAAAAACTCTGTTGTCTCTATAGTTTGCATGAAGTCTCTGTGTAAGAGTCAAAGGAAAACTATGCATGAAAGATCATAGGGAAGGCTTTGCCATTTCACCATCATGGGAAGAAATAAGAGATACCAACATTTAGAAGCTCTTTAGATCATTGATTCTAGGAGTTGAGATGAGACATGAAGTAAAAATTATTTTGTTTACAAATCCCATTTTCATTTAGCAACTCCCCCCACAACCCCATATTGTATTTAGCTTCATTGTAGAGCTATTGTATTTAGCTTCATTGTAGAGGTAAATACAATGAACACGCAGATTTATATGGTAAAGAGAAATTTCCCTCAAGGCACAGAGATGAATGACAGGTTAAGCCAATTGACAGGATCAAGTCTAGGTGCAAAATAAGATTGATTGAAAAATGCCAATGAGTGAAAATTATGGAAAGCATTAATGGGCTCATAAAATCTTAGAATTTGATATAACCTGCCTCTAGATAGAGGACGTCTTTTTACAACATCACTGATAAATAAACCACTAGCCTTTAAAAAATTAGTTCTGATCACAAGATCCAATGAAATCTAAAGAATTAATTGTTGGTCATCATTAAACAAAGAAATTTGTTTGTTTGTTTGAGGCAGGATCTCACTCTGGTTGCCCAGGCTGGAGTGCAGTAGAGTGACTATGGCTCACTGCAGCCTCAACTTCCTGGGCTTGGGTGATCCTCTCATTTCAGCCTCCCTAGTAGCTGGGACTACAGGTGTGTGCCACCAGACCCAGCTAATTTTTGTATTTTTAGTAGACACAGGGTTTCACCATGTTGCCCAGGCTGGTCTCGAACTCCTGGACTCAAGTAATCCACCTGCTTTAGCTTCCTAAAGTGCTGGGATTACAGGCATGAGCCACGGTGCCTGGCCAAAAGGAAAAAAAATGTTTAAAAATTTAGGTAAAATCTTCCTCTTTATAATTTCTTATTGATTCAAGTTCTGCCTTTAGTAAAAACTTGATTGTATACTCCTTCTTTCTATGACAGCTGTTCAAATAAAGACTTTTCTATAAATTCTAATCATTCATTTCCTCTAATTATCCTTCGAATGGAACTATCTACCTGAAAGCCCTAGATAGAACAGTACATGCAAAATCCACGTTTAATTTAAAGAATTATTTTTTAATAATTCTTGTAGTACCAACAAGATAGTAGTTCAGAAAAAAATAGGACTTTAGGGTTTTAGTTGGGCAAGAGATTCAGCAGTTATAAAACAATCTCAGGCATAATTAATAGAAAAACTTTTAGCTAAACACATGGTTATTATATTTGTTTGTAGCTTCAACTTCATTGTAAGAATTATTTTTTCAAGTAATTTTCCAAGTTGGGTCTATGACCATTAGAAGAGTTATTTCAAGGCAAAATCAACCATACTTCCCAGGTTTATGGATTCCCACTAATTGTTAGCATCAGCTTTTGATATTCATTTTAATTCAGTAAGCATATACTTACTGTTTGCTTTGTGCAACAGTACAATGCTAGGTTCTGGGGTGAATAAGACATTATTCTTGCTCTTAAGAAATTTTCATGGAAAAGGCAGATTTATAACTATTATACAAGATGACAAGGCTTTAGGGAGAGGAATATATTAATATAATGTATTATGAAATACAAATCATGAAAAAATTAATTCTGCATAGTATCATCAGGGAGCAATAAAGATAATTGTTAACATTCAAACTAGACCCTGATGTCTGTATTGGACAAAGAACTTCCAGACCTAGGGAGTACCTGGAGCAACGACACAGAAGGCTTGCAAGATCATGGCATGTCAATGAATGGTAAGAAGTCTGTAGGACTAGACTCTTTCAAGAACATTTTCAGTTCTGGTGCTATAGTTTCAGATTCAGTATTGTGAGAAAGGTTAGTGAATTATGCATAAAACATAATTCAAGTAGCTAGAATTCAAAATGCCTATCTTGAGCCTTCTTTCATGTATTGTTTTGTTTTTTTGTGTGTGCACGCATAAAAATTCATTGGTGTGTTCCTGTAATAACGTTCAAAGCTCTACACTCATTTTCCATAGTTTGTGTGAGGTCTTTATTTCAGGGTCAAAGGAAAACATCGTAAGAAAAGCCATAATGAAGATCTTGCTACCTCACCATCATGGAAAGGATTAAAAGATACTTTTACAACTTCTGAGTTTATTAACTCAAAGAACCAGATTTAAAAGTCTCTGTCTTCTTCCTTTCAAATGCATCATCTTATTCATTAAAATTGTTTCTCCCAAATTCTTACTAAAGATTTCTAAACAGGGAGGTGACATCATCTGATGCATACTTGGGTAGATGACTGATGGCAATGTGGAAATGGATCTCGGTGGAGCTTGGAGAATGGTGATTACCATACGTCATGTGAGAATTACTAGGATTCTAGATCACCATAGCACCAGGGCTGAAAAGGAAGAAACACAGACAAATTAGAAGAATATAGGATATGGATGGTGGGGTCAGGAGAGGAGTGGACCGTAATTTGATTGTTTTATCTTGGATGACAAAGGGATGGATGTTGGGTTTATTGAGAGATTGTATTAGAGGACAATGAGCAATTATAGAAAAAGAAAATAAATTTAACTTTAGATTAAATTGAATTTAAGTTATCTATAGAACATACAGAAGGAGCTGTTTAATGCAGAATTAAGAGTATCAGTCTGGGCTCAGGAGAATGACCAGGGCTAGAGGAAATCTAGGGATAATAGCTGAAATACATGAGGCAAGAAGCCAAGAGAACAGAGTATGTACAGAAACTTGGAGAAGACCAATAATTAAAGTATGGACAGAGAAAGAAGAGTCAATGAAAAGAAGTTAAAAGAAGTCACTAGAAAGATAGAAAGAGGATAAGTATTTCTGGTAAGTTTAAAAAGGAGAGTATTTCAAGGAATGAGTTATTAGTGACAAATATTGTGGTTCAATGAAGAGGATGGTAAGAAGACTATACATTTGATATCTAGGAGGTTTTTTGTGATCTTGCTCAATAAAGTGATAGGGATGGAAGCCACATAATAGTTGGCTAAGAAATGAGAATTAGAAGAGAGCAAGGGGAGACATAGAGTCTAGACAATTATGTTTAAAGTTTGGCAGTGAAGGAAAGACAGCAAATACAATGTAATTGGTGAGGAAACAGGGAGCATGAAGATGGCATCTACTTGAGGGAAAAGATGGCCCAGGAAAGTGTTTCTTAGAATATTGGTAGGAGAGGGAGAAAGAAAGACTAAGTAAAACAGGGTAGTTACTCTTGTAGCAAAACTAGTGGAGTTAGAAAGGATTAGAATCCACTGAACACTGTACTTAATATGTTTATATTTTATATACTTCATTTTGATATTTGGAAGTATTCATTATATAATGAAAAATACTAGATGCAAAATAGTTCTACAAAAAAAAAACAGAAAAATCAATGAATAAGGTCATTGTCTGAAAGCCTTCTAAAGCATTTGAGCCATGGATCGTGAATTTTTAGTTATTTAAATTTATTTTTTAAATTTTACTTTGGATAACAGGAATGTAGAGCTGAAAAATCATAATTCTTAGTACATAGCACACTTCTTAAATTATTTCTAATAATATCATAAACGTATGTAATACCAACTCCCCAAATAAAAACTGAGATAATACCTGATGTCTGACATTAAGGACCTCAACCCCAATATTACCACCCTGCCTCTCCCCACCTGAGGTAACTGTCATTCTGAATTCGGTTCCGTTACTTACCTTTCTTTTTATATAGTTTTATTGAATACACATTCCTAGGAAGTAGATATTTTTATTTTAGTTGGTTTTAGCTTTTTAAAAAGGGTACCATGCTGTATGTAATCTTCGGGACTTGTTTTTCCACTTAAGATATTACCACAAGGATTTATCCATATGGCTGTAACTCTAGTTAATTTATTTTTTCTAACATGTAATATGTCGTTGTGTGACTATCCCACAGTCCGCTCACCATTCTCTTGTTGATGGGCATCCGGGTTGCTCCAGGTTTTTGCTATTGTGAATATGTGTTACTAGAACATGTTTCCTGTTCTACATGGGCAAAGACTTCTTTTAGTTGTATACCCAGGAATGGAATTGCTGGGTCATAGGTTTGTGAATGATCAGGCTTAGGAGAAAAAGCCAAACTCTTGTTCAAGTTGATGCATGATTTTACATTTCCACCAACAACATATAAGGCATCCTGTGGCTCTACAGCTTCTTAACACTTCATTTTATTAGACTTTTTATTTTTACTTTTTTGCCATTTTGCTGGATATAAAATGGTACCTCATTGTGGTCTTGATTTCTGTTTCTATGACTACCAAGTAAATTAAATATCTCTTCATACATTTATTGGCTGTATGTTCTTTAGAACATTTTTATATTAAGTTGTTTGTGTTCTTATTGATTAGTACAAGTACTTTATATAATTTTCACATTACACTTTTTCATTGTATATATGGTGAATGACCTTTCTACATTATAACTCATATTTTCACGTTATTTAAGTCTTCTTTTGATGAATTACGATTTCAATATGTCAAACTTAGGGTTTTGGTGGGTTTTTTTCTGAGACAAAATCTTGCTCTGTTATCGAGGCTGGAGTGCAGTGGTACAATCTTAGCTCAGCCTCAACCTGCTGGGCTCAAGTGATCCTCCCACCTCAGTCTCCTAAGTGGCTGAGAATAAAGGCACGCACAACCACGCTGAGCTAATTTTTGTATTTTTTGTAGAAACGAGGTTTCACCATGTTGGCCAGGCTGGTCCGACCTCCTGGGCTCAAATGATCCACCCCCCTCAGTCTCCCAAAGTGCTGGGACTACAGGGTGAGTCACAGAGTCCGGCCTATTTTTTTTCTTTTACAGTTGATGTTTTCGGGGTTTGTTAGATAAATCTTTTACTACTCCAAGTCCAAGAAACATAAACCTATTATTTACTATTAGATCTTGAGTTTTAAAATAATTATTTAAAAATTTTTTTCAACATGTTTTACCATATATTTTTATAATAAACTTTTTATTATTAGATATAATACTGTTTTTGAAGTTTCAGAGCAGTTCTGCTTTCTTTTTCTTCTTCCTCTTCCTCCTTTTTTTCTTCTTCTTTCTTTTTTTTTTTTTTTATTCTAGAAACAGGATCTTACTCTGTCCCCCAGGCTGGAGTGCAGTGGTGCAGTCATAGCTCACTGCAGCCTTGAACTCCTTGGTTCAAGTAATCCTTCCATTTAAGCCTCCTAAGTAGCAAGGACTATAAAGATGCGTGCCACCATGCCTGGCTAATTTTTTTATTTTTATTTTATTTTATTTATTATTATTATTTTTTTTTGAGACAGAGTCTCGCTCTGTCGCCCAGGCTGGAGTGCAGTGGCCGGATCTCAGCTCACTGCAAGCTCCGCCTCCGGGGTTTATGCCATTCTCCTGCCTCAGCCTCCCGAGTAGCTGGGAGTACAGGCGCCCGCCACCTCACCCGGCGGCTATTTTTTTTGTATTTTTTAGTAGAGACGGGGTTTCACCGTGTTAGCCAGGATGGTCTCGATCTTCTGACCTCGTGATCCGCCCGTCTCGGCCTCCCAAAGTGCTGGGATTACAGGCTTGAGCCACCGCGCCCGGCAATTTTTTTATTTTTAATAGAGACAGGGTCTTGCTCTGTTGCCCAGACTGGTCTCCATCCCCTGGCCACAAGTATTCCTCTTGCCTCAGCCTCTCAAAGTGTTGGCATTACAAGCCTGAGACACCATGCCGTGCCCTTCTGTTGTTTTCAAAAAGTTTGTTTTAATCGTCTTGGAGATTTAAAGTCGTTTGATTAAAAAACAAAGAAACAGGCCAGGCACGGTGGTTCATGCCTGAAATCCCAGCACTTTGGGAGGCCGAGGCAGGTGGATCACCTGAGGTCAGGAGTTCAAGACCAGCTTGGCCAACATGATGAAACCCCATCTCTACAAAAATACAAAAAAATTAGCTGGATGTGGTGGTGGGCGCCTGTATCCCAGCTACTCCGAAGACTGAGACAGGAGAATAGCTTAAACCCAGGAGGCGGAGGTGGCAGTGAGCCAAGATTGTGCCACTGGACTCCAGCCTGGGCATTAAGAGTGAAACTCTGTCTCAAACAGAAAACCAACCAACGAACAACAACAACAACAACAACAACAACAACAACAAAAACAGAGAAACAAACAAACAAAAGAAACAAACAAACAAAAAAATTCACCTTAAATTCAGAGAATTCAACCACGGTAATCTCTTGAATGAATAATAGTGTTTTGTGATTTAATAGATGAAAATCTAGCTTTTTAATTTTTGAATTCTTCAGCTATAGCTTTGCTGCTAGAAATAGAAACAATTTAGTCAAAACCAAAACGTGATTTCATGCTATGTAAATACATGTGCATAGATGAATATGTTTGTCCCTTATTATATGTGACTTCCAGGCAGCAATGCTAATACAATATTTCAATTTGTAAGAATGATTTTGTGCTACTAAATAGGCATAATCACTTATGCTTTTAAAAAGAGATTTTTTATTATGCCATGAGTCATTTCTCTAGTTCATCCTGAGACACTGACAAAAAAGATTTGTGATAGAAATACTTTGGTATAATGTAAGGAGAATAACATGATTGTAAAATATTTGAAAAATAGCTAAATATATAGTGGCAGGCCCTATATACTGAATTTTTACCTTCTGTCACTTTACAAATTCAAAGAACAAAAGAGTTAGAAATACAAACTGAATTGGCAGTTTTCCCATCAAATTGTTGAGTTAGGTAGAAGATAAATTAAGTGAAGAGTGCCTGCTGCATGAGCTTACCTTTAGCAATCCTTCCCATTCAGCTTTTTATACACATTTTTTGCCATACAAATTCCACATTATAAAAATTTTCTAGGAACTGAAAGTTATTTTTTTAAACTTTAAAAAATCAGTTTTTTAAACAGTGTTTGCCGACATATAATTCCAAACTGAAACCAGATGTCTTAATGTTTGCTGAAAAAAATTCTCTTATTTTATCATTTCACATGTACCCAGGTGTGTATATTTATACAATTTGTTTATATGTAATAGATTATGGTATGTGAAAAACATTAAACAAACTTACAGATGTATTCGGCTAAGTGATTCATCCAATAGGTAATGTATTTTACACATTATTTCGTAGTATTCTGTTCGTTGGTTGTTAAGACTATGTTCAAATATAAATGAAAAGGGGTTTATCACTAGAAACAGGTTTGATTTCCTTAAAAGGCAGTTGTTTCTTTTTTCCTTTGCTTCTCTGGAGAATTGGCTGCAAACTGGGAATAGTTCTCCTCTGACTCATTTGCAGAGCAGCACTAGAGCATATAGAGTTCAGATAAAATTATAATGAAACATTCTATTATGATGATGTGGAACAGGAGAGTAGTTTCTAAAAGAAAGTTTTACAGATTGTATTTACTTAAATCTACTTTGCAGATAAAGTAAGTTGTTCCTTAAAAACAACTTAGTCCAAACATTGGGATAAGATTTTCATTTGCCTTTCAAACTCAATAATGCTAGTTTGCCAGAAGACATGACATATACAGTTATATTAGGTAGTAATAATTTAATTCTTCATCAAGTATTTTGAAGGTAATGCAATGACTATTTTAGATTTCCAAGTCCATCAAAATACAGATTAAATAGTTTTAAAATATTTTTAAAAATATTATTAATTGTACAAACCAGACAGAATAGGCTAAAATTAAGACTATTATAAAACTAAATATACATTTTTAAAATTCTATGGCAGCACCAGCAGAAATATTCTTCGCCATTTTTAGCATGGTGTTCCTAATGAATATATGCTTTGAATACAGACACTGACTCACTCATGTGCACGAGTATTCAAAAATACTCATTGAATACTTAATCAAAAAGGCTTGCTTATTGAATACTTACATAATGTGAGGGAGAGCAAATATTAGGCATTAATATGACAGGAAGTGCTAGTCGATCATTGCACTCATTCTTCTGAGTTTGGATTGAGCCTCCCTGTCTCTCAAGCTTGTTTCCTTGTCAGTCATTTGGAATTGATGAGAATTGGACTTTGAGCTGAAACCTCTTTGTAGTCACTGTACCTCACCATACTCTCCTCTCATAATTTGGCTACTTTTTGTATACTGAAGTAATTGAATGAAAAAATAAAAGTTTATTCATCTGGGCATCAACTTTTAAAACTGTTTTGATGTCAGTAAACACCAGTTAAGGGCCCACCATAAATCAAACTGGGCTCTAGGGATGCTAGGATGAATATTATAAAGTTCTTCTCTTCAAAAAGTTTACACTATTATAGAGGGAGTCAAATATGTGACCCAATTAGTGTAATATGATTTTGCAAGTGTTATTGTAGAAGATGGTATAGGGAACAGTGGAGGCACAAAAGAGGATGGAGAGAGATCGGAAAGTTTTCTAGAAGGTGGAATATATAGCTGAAGCTTGAAATATGAGAAGATGTCTGTCAGGATGGAGGAGAGGATCACGGAAAGTGTTCAAGGCAACAGCCTTAAGGCATAAACCAGCATGATCTGTTAAGAGACTGAGTACAGGAGTTGGCGGCAACCAGAGGCTCACTATGTAGCAAACAAGATGTACTGGAGAGTTGGCGGGAGCCTCCGTATGCAGGGACTTGTGATCCCTGCTAAGAAGCTGGAATTTGATAATGGCAATGGGAATCCACTACAGATATTTAAATCATGGGAATAATATGATAACTGATGGAGAAATTATTGGATGGATGAGAGACTGAAGGCTTGGAGACCAGTTATAAAATTATCATTTTAGTATAGGTGGCAGGATTTAGTGGTAGAGAAGAGGAGATAGATACCATTGATGCAAAATAATTGGATCCTGTAGGATAAGGTGGTTGAAGAGTTGTGGGAGGCAATGAAGGTGAAAGAGGAATCCGGGATGACTTGGGTATTTGAGTAGATTTTAGAGTCATTTGTGAAAACAGTGACTATGGGAGAAGGAATAGGTATATTAAAAAGATAAGGAGTTTACTTTTATGTATTTGTAGAGTGAGTTTGCTGAAGGACAGCCAGGGTGCCTAGTAAGCAATTTTACATAAGAACTCAGAGCTCAGGAAAAGGAAAGACTAGAATTCATCTGTGTACAGCTGGTGGTTGAAGTCATTGGAGTGGGTGAGATCACCCATGTCATAAAAAACAACTTTTATCTAAGTGATTCAACTGTGCACGTATTAGAGTAAATACAAGAACACTTGGCACCCACAGTAGGCACAGCACCAGATACTTGTTCTGTCTTGGACAGAACTCTAAGAACAAAATAATCCACCATGGAACAGAGGAAAGGCAATAATTTTCTCAGTCTTTCTCTAAACTGTAAAGTAATTTAACCATCAAAAGAACTCTTTGTAGTTTGAGTGTAATATAAGAAATATGTATTCCATACTCCAGATTTATTAAAGTTGCATATTGGAACAATTTTGCTGAGGTCAAAATAAATCTTAAAACAAATAAATATTTTCACAGTACACATATGTAACCATTTTTTTTTTGGATGCCAATCATATAATAACCAGGCAACAGGTAGGCAAAGTGGCCCAATCAAGAATGATGTCTGGCTGGGGAAGATTGTTATTAAGATCCACCTGAGTTCTTTTCTTTCTTTTTTTTTCTCGTTAGAGAGAGGGTCTAGCCCTATCACCTAGGCTTGAGTACAATGGTGCCATCATAGCTCACTGATATCAGACTCCTGGGATCTGGAATCAAGTGATCCTCCCTCCTCAGCTTCCCTAGCAGCTGGGACTACAAGCGCGCATCACCAAGCATGGCTGTTTTTTACTTTTATTTTGTAGAGACAGAGTCTCGCTATGTTGTCCAGGCTGGTCTTGAACTCCTGGCCTCAACAGATCCTCCCACCTTGGCCTCCCAAAGTGCTGATATCACAGGTGTGAGTCACCACAATTGGCCCAACCTGAGTTCTTTACCTAGTCCTTAAATGTTGGTATTCTGTAGGGTTTCATGGTCAGTCCACTGTCTTCTCACTCTACATGCTATCCCTTAGAGGTTGTTTCATTCTCATAAGTACTACTACCATCATTATATTCATGTTACCATCTAGGTCTTTAGTCTGAATCTTGCCTTCAAACCCATCTTGTACACAACAGCCAGGCTGACGTATCTAGAACATATATCTGCCCATGCCACTATCTTGATTAAAATCCTTTGGAAGCTACACACAGTGGTTTGTGCCTTTCATCTCCTTGGGAGCTGAGTTGGGAGAATCACTTGAGACCAGGACTTCGAGCTCAGCCTGGGAAACATAGTAAGACTCCATCTCTAAAACAAAATAATAGTACTAATAATAAAACCCTTTGATGCTTCCCCACCCCCTCCATAGCAAAGCCAAAGCTCTTTAATTTGGAAAAATAGATCCTTTATTAATGACGTCCTGTCTAAATCTCCACCTTATCTTTCTATTGCCACTTAAGCTTTAAATTCCTACAACATCAAGTTGCTTATAGTTACTTTTCATACACACACACACACACACACACACACACACACTTTTTTGACATCTTGTCTTCACTCTTGCTTCTCCCTCAAAATGCAGTCCTTTCTTTCTTCCACTTGATTAACTATTGTCACCTCTCCAGATAGCCAGTCTTGGCCCTAAATTAATTACCTCATCTCAGTGTTTTTATAATATTCTGTGCATATCTTTGTCACTTAACACATTGTTCCGCGATTATCTTTCTATGGGACTGTTTTCCTCATTACTGGGAGTACCCTGAGGGTTAGGACTGTATCCTGTTCATCTTTATATCCTTAGTGACTAGCATGTGCTTATAAATGGTTAAATAAATGAGGAGGGAGTGAATGTCAAAGGCAAGCTTACATAAAAAAATGCCTCTTTGTACTTGAGTGTAATTTTTTAGCCATTGAGTAATTCCAGTGAACCATATGTAGATTTGTTCCTCTGGAGTTTTTTCTGTTACCCTTTTTAATTATCGGATTCTAATCAGGTGTTTGTCAAAAGTAGATGTACGTCTGCATGATAGTGTTATTTCTTTCCCTCAAGAAATCCTTCAGGCTTAGAGAAAGAAAAAAGTTGGCTTTCTGTAATATAAGAATATGTATTATAAAAATATAAGACCTACAGGTAGATGATTCCTTTTGGAAGTAAAATGTTGTATTTGTGGTGCTCCTTACTTTATCCTTCTAAAGAATTTCCCGAGGAAACTCTAATGATTTACTTACTAGCTTGATGGTGTAGTCAAATAGGTTTTGCTCTCCACTCTTTTTTTTTTTTTGAACCCTCTTTTCTACCTGCATATTCACAGGATGTAGATATTTTCTACTTATATATTCTACTGGAACCTACATGCTTATAAAAAGAGACACAGAGACACATATCATCTTTGTTCATGTAACCAAAGAGGGTTAAGGTAACAGCCTTTTTTTTTTTTAGAAGATCAACTGGCATTTTCTGATTTCTGTTAGTTATGAATATAAGGCTTTTATTATAATGGGTTAAAGAGACTTAGTGTCGTCTTAAATTTTAAACTCCAGGGAAAAGTGTCTGGTATTTTTCACATTATATTTAGAGATCCCAGACAGATATTAGGCTCAGTCTGTTAAAAAATAAAATCTTTTTATTAGAGTATCATCCATATAGTATAGCTTACCCATATTTGGACTAGCTGGACTTATCTGTAAGTATATCTTTAATTATATATCTGTACTTATAGAACAAAGTAAATCTTTAAAATAAGATAATGCATTCCACAGATATCTATTAAAGGAACTGTGGTTTCTTGCATATATTTTGGAAAACAAAATATTCTCTGCCATACACACAACGTGATGGCAGCTTCAGAAAATTGGTGTTTCCTGGCAGAGTCATGGAATCAACCTAAATGCCCATCAACAGTAGATTAGATAAAGAAAATATGGTACATATACACCATGGAATACTGTGTAGCCATGAAAAAGAACAAGATCATGACCTTTTCAGCCACATGGATGGAGCTGGAAGCCATAATCCTAAGCAAACTCATGCAGGAACAGAAAACCAAATATCCTATGCTCTCACTTATAAGTGGGAGCTAAACATTGAGTACACATGAACACAAAGAAGGAAACAACAGACACCAGGGCCTATTTGAGGATGGAGTGGGGAGGAGAGAGAGAATCAAAAAACTACCTATCGGATACTATGCTTATTACCTGGGTAAAAATCTGTACACCAAACCTCTGTGACATGCAATTTACCCATGTAACAAACCTGCACATTTAAACCCAAAATAAGTTTAAAAATCATAATAGAAAATTGGTGTTTCTGCCATATTGCACAAGTAACATATAATTTAAGAACCCAAATGTTGAACTTTGAGTTTGCTTCTTAGTTCGAAATATAAACAGGATGTTAGCTGACCTGTATCATCTCCTCTAGAATATAGATCCTGGCTGTTGAGTACAGCTGAGAAATTGCCTGCAGAATGCAGGTCTACTTGGGAGAGATATTGACTCTTAACATTGCTGTAGCCTTTGTGCTACCCCTATATTGAAGCTCCTTCTCAGCTTCCTGAACCTCTCCTTATGGAACAATTCTTGCATGAGGAAAGGACAGACATCTCAATAGACAGCACTCAAAAAACCTGAGCTCATGCGGCAACATGTTTTTTAAGAAAGTCTTGAATGAATTGTTATTCTAAGTTTCAATTAATGATGATCTCAGCTGGAATAATTTGCACTTTTATGTAATTTGTGTTTCAGTACATATGTAGTTGACAGGAGCTGTCTAGATGCATCAGATTTTACACATCTGTCAGTAAATCAAAGATTTAAATGTGAAAGGCAGTACCCAGGTGCTCCGTGTGGGTGTATAGCATTCCCCAGCAGATTAAAGACCAGCAAGTCAATACAAAGTTACAGACATATCAAAAAGCAATCTCTTATGTTACAGGTATATCCTTACTCCAGGACTATACATGTCTGCAGAAATCCTTTGCCCATTTTTCCTGAACATGGGAATCTACAATTGGCAGGAAAGGGTCAAATGTTAACAGTGTATCTTAAATGAAAAATACAGAAACTTTTAATTTGGTATAGGCCATTGCCTTTTAGGTGTTATCATTGGAGATGAACAAAATTATGAGCATTCTGAGTAATAATGTGGCTCTTAAGAGGGTGGAAATATTTCCCCAAACATACATTCTGTGCATTGGCAACACAGAAGTAACTAGAGGACTCAGAGCAAAGAAGGCCAGGCCCTTGGTCAGTGTGGTTGGATGGACATGGACGCTGGCATTTCCT
Organism: Macaca nemestrina; assembly: GCF_043159975.1. Classification (NCBI taxonomy): domain Eukaryota; kingdom Metazoa; phylum Chordata; class Mammalia; order Primates; family Cercopithecidae; genus Macaca; species Macaca nemestrina. The sequence continues at coordinate 70,489,767 of NC_092127.1, read as the reverse complement.
TTCCTACCTCTGCCCACATATGCCCATCTTTTCAGACACTTGACGGGCACTTGGCCTTTGGCCCTATCCTGAGATATATGGCACACTTCCTATGTGGACATGTTGGAGGGTTGTAGAATCTCCAAAATGATATGGAGAAAGTTTCTTTCCAATTGTCTTCTCTGACCAGACAAAGCTCAGTATTTGGAAATTGGGCAATCTATCTTGCTGGTATATCTGTTGTTTTAAAGGAAGATTTTTCTTTAGGCCACTCTGTAGGCAATGAAACAACTCCTCTTTAATTCTATTTCTGTCGGTCTTTCAGTTGCAAAAGCCAAAATAGTGTGCATTTGAGTTGAGTAGCTAACATATTACTGGTTTATAGAAAATTATTCTACACATTTTTGTCCTAGGCACATAAAGTCTAACACATCACCTCCGTAGCTGCATTACTGCAATCACTAAATTCTTGGTGTGAGGGATAGGCTCGTTTTCCTTGCATGGGATGTACACAGAAATGCACTGTTAATTTCATTGTGGGGCAAGATGTAGCACTTTGCTAGAATCTGTGTTTGCAGTTTAATAATTTTGGTGGAGGGCACCAAAGTTTTAAGAATGTGATCATTTCAGTGCCATGATTATTCAAAAAAAAATGCATTTTAGGGAGACATGAGGACGGCACATATTCCTAACATAAGAGAACCCAAGAAAATACAATTCCATTACCTGGACTTACTAACATGTGAAGCCCTTCAGATGTGATTTGCTATGTACACTCATCAGCCAGTAATATGCCAGTTTTAAACCAGATGGCTGTTGGCTTCAAAAACCCAGCTGACTTGGAAGTAACACATTGTCATTTTTTTTTCTATCTCCAAATCCCACTCTAGTTGCATGTTTTTCTAGTTATAGTTTATTATCATCACCTATGTCTCGGGCTCTCCATCTTAGTATAAGCCCCAGGTCTACAGAGTTTGTGATGTTTGTTATTTTTTCCCCTTGTCCTTCAAGACTGGTCTATGAGGACAGAGGCCTAGATATCCTGAGCTCTGCAGCTTTCCCAGAACAACATTCATTACCTTTAGACTTATTAACATCTAATCCTTAGGGTTCCTGAAGTAGCTGTATTCAATTAGTAAAATCAACGTGTCAGTTTAATTCTGTCCCCAATATATTTATAAGAAAAGGAAATGGGAACTATTTTAAGGATTAACAAGTGATGTATGCCTTCCTGCACAAACTTATGGGTGGGATGTGTAATTATAATTCTGCTCGGTGAGTCTGGGTAACAACTGTAGATATCCCAGTATAGAGTTGGTGCTCTGAAATCTCAGTGTGACGATACCCCAACCTTGACATTTCAGAATTTCAAGATATTTAAAATAAATGTCTAAGAAGTACCATGATTTTTGCTAGGTACTTGACAAACAAAGATAAATTAGACATGGATCCTGTCTCCAAAATGTGCACAGTAGTCGGTGGGATGGTAGTAGATTATCCACCAGGCAGATGAGTAGGAGAAATATGGTTGCAGGAGATGGAGCATGCCAACTTGCAGTGACAACGGTGTAGCATGGCGTGTTTGCAGAAATGTAAGCGCTTCCATGTGAATGGAGAACACAAGTGGGGATTATAGGAGGTGAGCTAGAGAGGCAGGCAGAGGCCAGATTAGGAAGGCTATTGCGAGCTATGATACAACTCTTGCTCCTATGAGTACGTGATAGGGAGCTATTCAAAGCATTAGCAAAAATGAATTTTTTTCACATGATTCTTGAGTCCTGGTGAGAGAGGAAAAATACTTTTACTTTTTGATATATATATGGAGCTGCTGGGAAGCTATTTCAACTATGGAACATAAAGATGTGAATTATGGCAGCTGGAGTGGGCTGAGGTAAATAGGACATTGTTAAGAAATGTTCAGGTAATGCAGTAGAAAGGTTTTGATGATCAGTTAGAGGTAAGGAAAAGAATAATAAAAGTGATTAAATATTCTTTCTGCCATGGTTAAAGGGTAATGGCACATAATTAAAAGGTAATACATAGCACCTCCTGGAGTCGTGTGATGCAAATCTATACAAAAACACACAGCAACCCTGAGAGCAGGGTTGCAGTTTGGTCTCTGAACTTTCTATCAGTTAAAGCAAAGAAAATAATATGACCAGTTAAAAGAGACACCTTGTTAAATGGTGTGATGAAAAAAAAACTGAAAATGCTATGTTATAAAATGTAATAAATGTAGATTATGATTATTATAGTCAAATAGGCTTTTCTCTAGAGGAGCAGGGTGCTGTTGTCCGGCTCCCTTAAGTCTGTCAAATCCCCACAGCACACAAGCAGATCCCCTTCTTCCAGACCTTTCATCCATAAGGAATGAGAATGCTTCTACTCTGTGTGGGATGCCACTTGGTTAACGGGATACTGAAGCAGCATTGATTTACTCTCTGTTGGTGCCTGCCTAGGGCACCCCTGCTCATCAATTGAAACCTATTTCTTAGTGACAAACCCAGGGAGACACTGAGCTGTCCTCCTGTATCACCATCACTCTTCTTCTAGAGTCTTCTCCCTCTCCTTTTTTCTTTTCAAGCAACACCCAAAACTTTCATGCAAGTTAACTGTCTTGGTCTGTCTCACTAGTTTGCCCAACATGCACAGCTTTGCCTGGATCCTAGCAGGTTCTGGGCAGAGAGGTAAGATGAAATTCCTACCATTGATAGTTTCTGCATTTAAAAAATCCATAATTTGACATTATTCAGGTATTCACTCTTCATTTCCTTCATTCACCGTAGCTGCTGAATTCTCTTTATTTTTTATTATTGATAAGACATAATGTTAGGATCAGAAAGGGCCCTAAAGATGACCTTCAGTCCTGTACTTTGGCAGATGAGTAAACCGAGGCCCAGAAAAGTAAAGTGAATCATTAAAGGCTATACACCCTGGTGGTATCTGAGCTGAGTCTAAAGCACAAGTCCTCTGACTCTCAGATAAGTATTTCTTCCATTACCATGCCATTTCCCAGGGTTTTCTTGAAATTGCATGTGAGAAAGAGAGAGAAAGAGGTATGTGCTTGAGTTTCAAAACTTTGGAGAGTGTTGAATATTTAATGTCCTGACTACAGAGTTTGCAAAGGCTGTGCTGCTACCTAGTAACTGTTATTAGACAATTAGATAGATAGATAGATAGATAGATAGATGATAGATACATAGATACATAGATAGATAGATAGATAGATAGATAGATAGATAGATAGATAGATAATCATTTGAATTTTTATAAAATTTACCTGGCTATCAGCTTTGGAAAAATGCATTCTGCCTGTATATGTTGTACTGGCATTATACGGAAATTGGTCAGGAAACTGTGTTGATCTACAAAGATTAAGCTTTGTCTTTATAATGCAAATGTATTAAATATGTACATTTGTGAATTGAACTCCATCCTGGGAGAAGGAGGTTGTCTGCAGGGTACTCAGGATCTGCAGAGGCCAGGCTGCTTGGCTCCCATCACAGGAGGTTTGCTAGGCAACCCAGAAGGAGCTTTCAAACAAGCCTAGATATTCCTGCCTGGCCTGCTGCCATTCTCCAACAAGGCGAGTAGGCACAATAAATTAAAACTGGACGGTAACAGTTCACATGTTGCCCTTTAAGAAGTGTTGATATTTTATGGCAAGAGGTTTGTTTGTACAGAACTAATCAGTCCATATAGGGGTTTACTAGCTAATTGGTCAGAATCAAAACTTATAAAAAGCATTCGGAAAACAGTCATCTGTGATTACACCAGAGGAAAAAACCCTTAGATGAAGTCAGAAGTGTTGATCTTTAAGAAAGCTTGCCAACCTGCATATAAATTTGTGTGGGAAGAAATAAATTTAAAATAAGTCCTTCTATGCTAAACTTTAAAACTTCTCCATGCAAGGAAAAAAAAAACCAGATGGCATAGGTTTTATGAGGTCATGACTAATACTTTGAGACTTGAAATTCCAGACCAGTTCCAGTGGCACCCACATATTTGCAGTGACATTTATGTAGAAAGATTAGACATTACCGAAAGTCTCAGGCCATCCCCACGCAGATACAAAAAGATGCTTTTTCTTTAGCCCTCTTTTATTTACTCCTTTATTTTATAAATGCCTGGTGAAGGAGGTTAACCTGTTTATTAGAGTGAATCAAAATGCTTAAACCTAGTTATCTTGGCATACTGTGAGACAAAGTTTGATTATGTTGTATTTTTGTATTTATATACTGATATATAAACACATGTGTAGTAAGATGTAAAGCAGCTTCAGAAGCCTTGGGTAATAAATTGTTTCTTGTTCATGAACTGAGCCACATTCCACAGCCATGTACTTTTGTTCTACACTTGCTTGACTGTAGTACTTATGATCTTATAATAGACACATTTGTTTAATTAACAGTTTTCCATAGAAGTTTGTGAGCTCTGTGAGGAAGGAACTGTGTCTATTTAATTCACTGTATCTTTGCCAGCATTTAGGAAAGTACCTGGTCCTTGGCCATATAAAGAAAACAAAAAAGAAAAAGAAAGGAAGATGTATAGAAAGAAATAAAGGAAAAAAGGAGGTAGGAAGGATGGAGGAAAGAAAGGTAAATGAGAAAGAGGAAAGGATGGCGGGAAAGAAAGAGAAAGGAAGAGGAGAAAGAAGAGGAAGTGGAAGAGCAGAAGAAAATAATAATCAGAGTAATAAAGCCAGTTTAGTGGCTACTTTTTATTTGCCATAAAAATAAGGAACTGGCCAACTCTTTGGATCTTTTCGAATGGAATATTTTTAAGTTTACATGAGTAACTGAGTTGTATGTATCTCTAAATTTATATGAACATAAAGAATTCAGAGTATCATATAAGAAAATAAAATAGCCTCTCAAAGTTTTAAAACCATAATGTTTCTAATCTCATTTTGACTAATTATATAGAAAAAAATTTAAAAAATGTGTTTTGCCACATTTTCCTAAGTAAAGTGAAGATCTGGCTTTTAGTTTTTAATAGAAGAACTTGTACTTCATTTCTTCTTCAATGGAATCCCACCCCTCCCTTTAGCCAAATGATTTCTCCAAATCCTCATTTTTTTTGTTGTTGTACAAATAGAGTCCTTCAATTATCTCCCAAGGCTCTAGAAAATTGAAATCACTTTTTCCTAAGCTAATTATGATGGAAAGTTCCAAAAAGTACACGTATACTTTTTCTAATAAAAATGTACAGTGATCATCATAGATAGATCGATCTGGTTTAAGTCAAATTCCATTAATCATAACCTTCAATCAACTGATTTATCACGGATGCATACATTTGGTTTCTAATTTATTTATATTCTACATTCTGCTTTTAGAAGAAAAGGGAAAAGGACCAATAAGCATGTGGTTAGCATTAATTTAGTAAATAAAAAGTACATCTTCAATATTATATTTGGGAATAGATGGTTATAATGATAAACGTCTTTAAATTAATGTTCATAATAATGACCAGATAGAACTCTAAGAATTTGCAGAGAATCTGCTGTTTAAATAACATTGTATTAGGTACTCAAGCAGGGATAATATAGATGTGCCATCTATGTTAGCAATAATGAAACTTCTGAGCATTTATTATGTGCCAGGTACAATGCTAATGCTTTATCTACACTTGCCTCATTTAATCCTCACAAAAGTCCTATGAGAATTTTTTTTTCCATTTTACAGACCTAGAAGCTAATAGAGAAAGAAAGTAGCTTGGAAAAGATCACACAGTTAGAATTTTAACATAAATTTGATCCTAACTTTTTGTCTGTTGTTCTAGTTAACCGTATTTTAGTGCTTTTTACCATCTTCTTCATTGCTTCCTTCCCACTCTTACTTAAACTGTGTGGTGCATACTTCTGTATAGCATTTGCATATTGTGCGGGAATAATTTGCAGCTTAAAAAGAAAACTGCCTTTTTTATGAGAACACCAGCTCTTTGAAGTCATGGTACAGGGTTTTTCCTATTTGTAGCAAAGGGCCTAGGGCAGTGCCTGTAATCTAGCAGAATCTGCAAATGTTTGTGGAATAAATGAGGGGTTACATCTGGGTGTATTGCCTCCATTAGATTACAAATAGCATGTGCTGGGTGAGGTGGCTCATGCCTGTAATCTCAGCACTTTGGGAGCCCAAAGTGGAAGGATTGCTTGAGCCCAGGAGTTCAAGACCAGACTAGGGAACATAGGGAGACCCCATCTCTGAAAAAAAAAAAAAAAAGTCAGTCAGGCATTGTGGCACAGCTATAGTCCCAGGTACTTGGGAAGTTGAGGTTGGGGGATCACTTGAGCCCGGGAGGTTGAGGCTGCAGTGAGTGTTAGTGCCACTGCACTCCAGCCTGGGCATTGCAACAATACCTTGCCTCAAAAAAAAAAAAAAAAAAAAAAAAAAATTATAAGTACCTTGAGGAGAGGGAAATATCTCACTTGTGAATTCTTTACCCACAGGGATGACTCAAATTAAGGTTTATTTAATTGAATTAAGGATTTAAATGAGTGCTATACAATAAACATGATATTAATATTCAGTTATATTTATTATGTTAACTAAGATGTGAAAATACTATCATATGTTAGATACATGTTCAATAAAGATAGATAAACTACCTTACAGGACTTTTCAATGAAAAAAGAATATAGTTTGTTGGATTCTCACAATAAACCTCAGAAATTAAGGATTCATAAGTAAAACAAAAAATCATGATTGAGGGGTCTATGACTTGTCCACATTCACAGAGCTGTAAGTAGGAGAGCTGGGATGAGAACATAAGTCTCTGACTATTAGTTTGGGTGCATGGTATGATATTTAAACTATTATACTACTGGCATTTCAATTTGTGAAAACACTTAATTCCCCAAATATCTAAAATTATTATGCTATTATCGTTTTTAATATTTTCTGAAAAATTACAAATTGATGGGCTCTTTTGTGAAAAAATTTACACAGTATAGCTATGATATGCTCCCAAGGAGCTTTACTCCTCCAGGAGACGCAGGGAAAACCAATCCTGTGTTCAAATAAATCCATAGCACTCCTTTTCTTTATAATCTGAACTGTATGAAGAGTTTATCTCTGCTGTATAGATCAGGAATACCCTGGAGTAAGTGAGGCATAGAAAATTATGTAAGCAAATCAGTGGGATCCCAGATTCTCAGAAACCAGCTCCACACCCAATCCATTACTACCCACCTGTATACAATTAATCTCTTTCCATTCTTTTAGCTAAATTGAATCAAGAGCTCTTTGGTTGGGATTGCCAACAAATGCCTCAGGCTTTTATGGAATGCCTTGTATAGGGCCAACCTTACACATAATAAAAAATCAGTAAATATTTGTCTATTTCCTGGGTGAAAACTCCTGACTATGTGAGTCAGTAATTTGAATTTGGTGAGTTACAGTTTTTGTTCTGAATGTCTGTCACTGCTTGAATTTCTACTTGTTTTAAACTCTGTTCCTATTACTCATTTTGCAAGCTGTGAATCTAGCACAATGAAGTATAAGCAGTGTACCTGCTGCTATAAGTAAGCCATTGGATTTTGTGGTCATCCACATACTTGTCATCTTTTCTCTCAGAAGGCATCTTTTTTTCTGACTGAAATAAGATCATTTCCAAGCAGACTTCTATTCATATATTTCTTACTACTTGTAAGAATTTTCAGTTTGAGGATCCCAGGATGTTCAAAAATAGATGAGAGCATTTTCTTTGGCCTACCTGTATTCTGAGATAGAGGCACCACTGACCCCACAAGAAGTAAGGCACCATTTAAGGTGAAATTCAAAAGAAGATACCAGGTTAGAAAAATAAGTCCTTTGAAAAGCTTCCCATCCTTTCCTTCAGAGTTATAGCAGAGTTTTGAGCTTGTAAACTTGTTTGCATCTGACATGTTATTGTTAAAATATTTTATCTTATGAAAGTGAGCATCTTGAAATAATTTATCTTCCGCTAGTTATAAACTTAAATTGCTTAGACTGGTTCTGATTTACGTTGGCCAAAAATACCTATATTTAATATTTTGTAGATAATAAATTCTTTTATCATGGTTAAACAAGAGACCTTCATAGAAACTGAGCACAGACTAAATTTATGGTTAGTGTTTGGCAGAAAATGGTTTTCTCTGTGTCAACATTAAGTTGAAATGTAAGAACACCTGTGTAAGAATTTGTTTTCTGTAATTTGAAACTGATAACCTTAACCACTGTTAATAAAAGTGATAGAAAAGTGGTCGATAGTTCATTGGGATCATTGTATTGAAACAAGAACCCGTCTTTATGGAGTGTCCCTTACAAATCTTCCAAGGACTATGTGTGGTCCCTACAACAAAATTTCTCAGTTCTCTGTAGCTGTATGAATCTTGCCCATGAATAACAATGCTGCGAGGAAACATGAACAGTAACATGCTCCACCCTGAAAATTCACAATTTTATTTTAAACCATAACTCGCTAAAAATCAGTTTTCCTAGGAGGAGCACTAAGAAAAAGGCCATAAAAATAAATAATGTTCAAGGGGAAAAGACAAGTGCAAACATTTTATGTCAATGATGAAAAAGAAAGTAAGTTTGGGGTTTTCTTAAATTATTTGAATTCATATTAGAAGGAAAGCCTTAAGTTTCCTTTACAAATATGCTGGCAAAATAATATTTATTATAGGTTTCCAAAGTTGGACTATATCAAGTTCAATAAGAAAAGGAACAAGGTAGAACTTTAAGTCATGTTATTTAGGGTAGTGCATCCTGGAATTTTTATTGCAGTGCCATATGTAGGAAATGAAAATATTTCTGCAGCATTTTGGGCAAACAGGCAAGGCTGCTCCTGACCAGAGGCTACTGAAGGGGGGTCTTGGTCTGCCTCTGGCCCTGGCCAGGTGCCCTGAGGACTGAGGGAAAACATCGATACCTTCAGCATATCAATGGCCACAAGTCAGCACCCAGGAAAGTTCTATCCTGGAGGCAAGGTTGATATTAATACTTAGCCTCAGTGTATGTTTGTAGTTTTCACTTTTTATTTTTAATCACATATAAACACAGAGAAGTAATGATGGTAACATTTGAACCCAGCTAAGGATGACCTACTAATATGGGTCAAAACCCAAATTCTTTGGAACCAAGATTAAGGAGGATTGAAAAACAGCATGCAGAGTAGTTTATGGGTCTTATAGTTCTAGTGTTGAGAAGTTACCAAAACCTTAATCAAATCAAGAAATTATTTACCCGGTTAATATAATCTGTTCACAAGGTCATTAACACTAGGATTTCTAAATTGGTCATAGCTGGGTTTTTTTGGGTTTTTTTTGTTTTTTTGGGTTTTTTTTTGTTGTTGTTGTTTTGACGGTAACCTTGCAAGGAGAAAAAAGGATTGAGTTTATACATGTAGGATGAAAAGTTTTCTGTAAAATTGCTTTAGATCTTTAAATTCTTATTAATTTTTCAGTTGCAATGCTAGTTAACATGGTTTATTCTGAAAAATATACTGATGGTTACAGAGACCAGTTTTTTGGATAAACTAGGATTTACATGATTCAGAGATTAGTTTTAGAGCCATCTCTTGGTTGCTATGTGGACCCTTGTATGCAAAGTGCAGCTGGTCTCTTTTCACTTTCTAAGAATGGGATACTACTTTACACATAGTTGGATAAGAATCAGAAATAATTTATTTGCATGTGTCAAAAATACACTCAAACAGCTTAAATGAAAAGGAAACTCCACTGACCCTCGTAATTGAAAAGTCCATTGGGACACCTGGCTTAGAAAAGGCTGGATCTACTGGTCTCATGATGTGACCAGGTCTGGGTCTTTCTCCCTTCAATTCTTTGCTTGGTTTCCTTGTTATTAACTTTATTCTAGGCAAGATCTCTCCTGTGGTTCTAAGACGACTACCAGTTATCGTAGAGACTACATACTTCTCAATCCATAACTCATGGGAAGAAAGCATGTTAGTCCCAGAATTCTCAAGACATCGGAACTGGATTAAATTACATGCTCACCCTGATCCAATCACTGTAGCCAGAGAAATGAAATGCACCAAATACTTAGCCTAGCTTCAAACCACTTCCCAGCACTCCACAATGCGATGCCGGTGAACTACACAAGTCACCAAATGGAAATTTATGGCTTTTAGAATGGTGAGAATGGATGCTGGAGACATAATCAACTCTACAACGGAATCTTAGAAATAGAACGATGCTTTAGAATCTTCAGCCAAATGCTTACTGACTGATCAAACTTTATAAAACATTAAGCAAAAATGGTCATGCAGTCTCTAAAGATACCACTTATGCCAATGAACCAGCTATTACCTTCTGAGACTGTTTGAGTTTTGAACTGTTTAATTTGGCAAGGCCTTTCTTATATTGAACATAAATTTGCTTCCCTTTGTCCTTTATTCATTGGTCTTTATTTTGCCCTTTTTAGCCACAGAAGTAAACTCAATCCTTCCACATTACAGCTTTTCTAGTATATGTTAAATACTAATAGTTAAGATAGTTATCCTAAGCCACTTTCTCCAGGCTCAATATCCCCCATTCTTTCATCTGTTCTTAATGTTAAAAGGTTTAGAATACCCTCACTATTTTGGCCACTCTTCTTTTTGTAAATTCTAGTTAATCAGTTCCAAACTCAGACACACAGTTCCATGATACGGACATAGAGACTCCCAGTGAGGCCACGGGGAAGTAGTTTATTGCTGCATGGGTGAGTAGAAGGAGATCGAGTCTAAATCTTTTGCAAAATAGCTTTAACAGCAGCTTGCTGAATAAACCAGTCTCAAAAATGATTACCTCTAAGTAAAATGTACACAGCCAGAATGTGTGCCAAAAATATGTTTTGGAACATGATCTCTCTAATCTGTAATCATTAATACTGGGCTTAATTGCTTAATTTTTTGTTGTTGTGGACCTGATACTTGATTTTAAAATTTTTATAAATTATTAGTATTTGAATCAATATATATAATCATACAGTTATGTGCTACATGTGATAGTAAACAAAGGACCACACAATGGTGGTCATAGAAGATTATGATACCATATTTTCACTGTACTTTTTCTATGTTTAGATGTGTTTAGATACAGAAATAAGTTGGCCCTTGGAAAATGCAGGCGCTGGTGTGCCAACCCCCATCACAGCTTAAAATGTGTGTATAACTTTTGACTCCCCCTAAACTTAACTATTAATAACTTCCTGTTGGCTAGAAGCCTTGCCAATAACATAAACTGTCGATTAACACATATTAATGTCTTGTACACCATATATATTACAAACTGTATTTTTACAATAAATTAAGTTAGAGAAAAGAAAATCACAAGGAAAAGATATTTACTATTCATTAAGTGGAAGTGAATCATTATAAAGGTTTTCACCCTGTCATCTTCATGTTGAGCAGGCTGAGGAGGAGGAGGAAGAGGAGGGGTTGATTTTGCTGTCTTGGGGCGGCAGAGGCAGAAGAGGGGAGGAGATAGAAGGGGAAGCAGGAGAGGCAGGCACATGTGGTATAACTATAATTGAAAACAAATGTGCATAAGTGAATCCATATAGTTCAAACCTGTGTTGCTCAAGGGTCAACTGTACTTATCATCATCCTACAATTGCCTAGGGTATTCAGTACAGTAACATGCTGTGTAGGTTTCTGCCCTAGGAGCAGCAACTGGCTTTGCCATATAACGTAGGTGTGTAGTAGGCTTTACCATCTAGGTTTGTTTAAGTACACTCTCTGATGTTCGCCTAAGGATTCATTTCTCAAACATACCTCCATCGTTAAGCAATGCATGACTGTATATATATGAACTCTTCAATTTAATGTATTTAATATTTATTTATTTATGTATTTATTTTGAGACAGGGTCTTGCTATGTTGCCCAGGCTGATCTTGAACTCCTGGACTCCAGTGATCCTCTTGCCTTAGTCTGCTGAAATACTCTTTATTTTTAAAGATAATTCTTTTTATTTTCTCTTATAAAAATGAAAGAGAAAGTATTCCATCAAAATGACTGTGTTCAGATACTATTTGTAAACTGAACTCTCAGGTCATTAACATTACTGTTAATGTTCTCCAGCAGAGTGATAACCAACCAGGGTATACAGCTTGGAGCATTTTGTATGGGAAATTTGACAAACAGATGGTCCCACAGCTGTTCTATGGGAGTAGACAGCTTTCTTCCATCTCTTTCTCCATTTCCCCCATCCTCTCTGTCACTACTATCTACTTAAACATAAGATCACTAACAATTAACTGTTAAGCCTGTGGTGTCCTCCTCTCTTTCGTGAAATACTTAACACTGGTGTTAACTCTGAAAAGGACTGGTCCTCATCAGACACATGAGAAGTGGGAGGAAATTGAGCAGTGGTTTAAGGAAAGCCTGTAATGAGGTATCTGGAGTGCCTCTCTCTTCATCAAGTCCACTTCCAAGTTTTGTAAATCAAATCTACTACCATTTTACACTTCACATACATTCTCTTTCTCCCAAATTTACTGCCACCGGTAGTCTAATCATCATCATCAGCCACTTGGGACTCCTGCAATAAACCCCAAACTTGTCTCTTCTCATCCTCCAGTCTGTTTTCCAAACAGCAACCCAAAGACTTTAAAATGCAAACAGGACCATGTTTGTCTTTACTAAAACTCTCCAGCTACTTTTCACTGCACTTGGGATGAAATACAAAATTCCTCATAAGTTGTGCAAGGCCCTGCCTACATGTCCGAGTACATCTCCCTTCATTCTATCTATTGCTTAGTACATTTCAGATACACTCATTTCCTTTCATTTCCATTACTAGAACAAACTCTTTTCTGCCTTGGGACCTTTGCACATACCCTCTCCTCTGCTTGAAACACTCTCTGTCTCTTTGCCTGGCAAACTCCTACTCATCATTAATTCTCAGCCAGTGTCGTTTAGTCTCCATTCTTCCCTAACAGCTCATTTTAGGACTCCATGTTATATTCTCCAAAGATATCCTCAGATTTTCCTTTGGAGCACCTCCGTGTGTACTGCTTAAGTGTGTAAAGTCTGCCTCGGACAGTAGACCATAAACTACAGGAGAAGCGGCTTGGCCTACTGCTGGATCTCCAGGGTGTAATCAGATTGCTTGGGTTTGAATCCTTGTGCCCTCACTTGGCAGTTATAGGACCTTGACTACCCAGCCTCAGTTTCTTTACCTGCACAACAGAGAAAAAAATATAACTTTTAAAAAAGGATTATCGCAAGAATCAATCACAAAATCCATGTAAAATACTAGAGTGCCTGGCACATAGTAGGTGTTCAATCTATAATGGTTATTAGTAGAGTTGTCCCTTGGTGTCTGTGGAAGTTTGGTTCCAGGACCCTGCTTGGATACCAAAATCTAAGGATGCTCAAGTCCCTGGTATGAAATGGCATAGTATTTTCATATAACCAATATGTATCCTCCCATATACTTCAATCATTTCTAGTTACTTATATTACCCAATGCAGTGTGAATGCTATATAAATAGTTGTTATACTGTATTTTATTTTTAAAATATTATTTTGGGCTGGGCACGGTGGCTCACACCTGTAACCCCAGCACTTTGGGAGGCCAAGGCAGGCAGATCACCTGAGGTCAGGAGTTCGAGCACAGCCTGGCCAATATGGTGAAACCTCATCTCTACTAAAACATACAAAAAAATTAGACAGGCATGGTGGTAGGAGCCTGTTGTCCCGGCTACTTGGGAGGCTGAGGCACAAGAATCACTTCAACCTGGGAAGCGGAGGTTGGCAGTGAGCTGAGATCGTGCCACTGCACTCCTGTCTGGGTGACAGAGCAAGATTCTGTTTCAATTAAAAAAATATATATATATATTTTTATATATAACAAAATATAATATATATTATATATTATATATTTATATATTATATATTTATATATATATATAGAGAGAGAGATGTACATTATTTTGAATTGTTATATTGTTATTTTTTATTGTTGTTGGGTTTTTCCCAAATATTTTTTATCTTCGTTTGGTTGAATCCATGGATGCAGAAACTGGAAATATGGAAGGTCAACTCTACATTATTATTGTTTAAGACGTTTACATATTGTAGGCAAAAGTCAGTAGGAAATAATACCAGTTTCTTGAATAATTCTAAGAAGTCTCTAAAAAGTTATTGCTATTCAAGTTAGACCAGTGCTACAAAAATTGTTTTCACTGATAGCTTCCCTGTGGTTTTCCCTCAGTACTTTTTAAAACTGTCAGATGTTTCAGGTTAGCTATCCTAATACATAACTTAGTCTCCGTTTCAGAGGTTGTCTTAAAATATTTGAGTTTTTAAACAATTTGTAAGAGATATGTACATACTTACTTTCAGATGCATTGAAAAATAATTCACCATTACTTTCTATTTTTTCCACTGAGATTGCTGAGCTGAGCATATTTCATAAGCAGGGCACTCTGTTTGGGCTTATATTATATAAGAATGAAAAGAAATTTTATTTTTATAAATTTCACCTTCTGGAGATAAAAATAACTTTTCCTTTTTTTACTCTCTATATTCACTGTCTTCTTAATGGTATTTCCATGGAGGAGCTTTTTATACCTTCATCAGGGTACAGTAAAAATGCTGCCCTGTGTAAAAGGATTATGACGGTGTACAGACTTCCACTGTCAGACACCTTCCTTTGGGTAAATATTTATGTGAAATGAGGCACCGAATTTAAAATAGTCCTAAAGAAGCTGCATACTCTCCTTGACAACAACAACAAAGAAGTTTGTGTGTGCACAGTTGGTTTAGCAGTATCTGGCATAGAGAAATAAAGACAAAAATACACTTTGGTCCTGTAATATTTATAGCATTGCCAGTTTAACCGTCGTGCCCTATTTAGGAATATTTTTTGAGTGAGCTTTATTTTAATATCTAAGAACACAGTCTTAAGTTGCTGAGCGACGCTGGTGCTAACTGGAGAGGATAGCGAAGTACTTGCGTGCTGTTCCGTGAAGGATGAAGAGGCAACTTGCATTGGTAGAATCTTCCTAAATTCTTGCTTACCCCAACAAAGAAGGCATTGCTAACAATGAGGTAGCCACTTGGAAATGCTGTGTTAGGCTTTGTAGGCTTTTGTAGGCTTTTGTAAGAAACATTGTCTTTATGAGTTTATAACTGAGAAAGGCAAGAGATTCCATTTTGTAATTCTGAGTAATGCCTATCCACAGACGGCAGCAACTTGTGAGTGTGATGCTCCTATTATGAGAGAGTGAGCCAGTCTGCATAGTGCTTATATTCCAGGCGACTACAAGTGAAGCTAAAATGCATCATGACTTTAAAATTTTGAATCTTTCTAAAATGCACATAACCTTCACTTTAAAAACTAAAAATAATTGTCATTGCATTATAAATCTATTCAAAATTTATATATGCTGCCTGACTTCCCTAATAGAGTTACCTGTCATGGTTTGAGCTCCTTAGAGACTCAGTGTTCTCACATGAGCATCACTTTTTGAACTGTGTTGTGTTAAACTGTGTGAATGTGCTGGCCTTGGCACTAAAGGGCATTAGAGTGCCACACACAAAGCATTTTAGCCTTTTCTCTCTTCTTCTTCTTCTTTTTTTTTTTTTTTTTTTGAGACGGAGTCTCACGCTGTCGCCCAGGCTGGAGTGCAGTGGCGCGGTCTCGGCTCACTGCAAGCTCCGCCTCCTGGGTTCCCGCCATTCTCCTGCCTCAGCCTCCTGAGTAGCTGGGACTACAGGCGCCCGCCACCGCGCCCGACTAATTTTTTGTATTTTTAGTAGAGACGGGGTTTCACTGTGGTCTCGATCTCCTGACCTTGTGATCCGCCCGCCTCAGCCTCCCAAAGTGCTGGGATTACAGGCTTGAGCCACCGCGCCCGGCCTTCTTCTTTTTTTTTTTTTTTTTTTTGAGATGGATTCTTGTTCTATCGCCCAAGCTGGAGTGCAATGACGCGATCTCGGCTCACTGCAACCTCCGCCTCCCGGATTCAAGCGATTCCCCTGCCTCAACCTCCAGAGTAGCTGGAACTACAGGTGCACGCTACCACGCCCAGTTAATTTTTGTATTTTTAGTAGAGACAGGGTTTCACCATGTTGGCCAGTCTGGTGTCGGTCTCTTGACTTCATGATCTGCCCACCACGGCCTCCTAAAGTGGTGGGATTATAGGAGTGTCACTGCACCCAGCCTCCTTTTCTCTCTTTTGAGCTCTCAGTGTTTCTGTCAGTGTGTGTGAGCATGTGCTCTTCTAGCTCTGTCTTCCCTCCCCTCTAATTTTCTATTTCTAAATGTCTGTGGGTTAGAAAACATACTAGAATTACTTCTGAAATAAGAGTAAACTGTTTTCAGCTAATTACCCAAAGGACTGCCTTACCACTCATGAAAGCATGCACACTTTTATTTATTTTTTTCATTCATTTGACACATATGTATTGAATACCCGCTATGTGCTCGTTATTGGACTGAGGACACTGTGGTGAGGAAACTGGTCCCTGCCATTGAGGGAGATATTAGTATGATGAGGTCGGTGCTGTTTCTGAGGATGGACCCCCACCCCTACCTGGGAGTAGTCAGGGAAAGCACCCAAAAGAAGCAATGCTCTGGGCTGGGTCTTCAACAAAGATGCTGGACAGGATGGTTTTTCAGATGATGAAGGGGATGCTGATCGTGAGTGAGGCTGGGAGGAAGTGGAGGAGTGAGGGCGTTCCAGGCAATGCTTTTCCTCCCACCTCCCACCTCTCTCCTGTCACCCCCATCTTGCTCTGCTTTGAGGACTCCTCTTGTTCCTATTGATTCACGTTGGTGCTTCTCCGGGTTCTGCCCTGGATCTTCCCTTCTCATTCAGCTCCCTCTTTCAGGGTCATCTCATAGCTGCCGTTACTGTTCCTTGTAAGTGAGTTTGAAATCATTGGGAGCTAATTTGTAAATGTTCCACCTGTAGAGCATCTCTCTGCCCTGCTCCAGAGCAGCACATCCAACTGAGTATTGGACATGTCGATTTTCATGTCTAACAGACACCGCAAATTCAACCTTCCCTCCAGATTAGATTCTCTTCCTGGGTTCTTTGTCTCAATGAAAGACACTACCAGACAAATCTAGTCAGGTTTTTGAGCCAGAAACCTCGACTTCTTCCTTTCTCCTCCTCCCTTTCAATTCATCAGCTCTGCTTAGTTCCTTGCCTTGAACATCTTTCCAGTTTGTCATGTTCTGTTGATTCCCAGTCACCAGCTTCATTCAGGACACTGTCAATGTTTTCCTACATTGCTTCACTAGTCCACAACTGGCATCTGTCCTGCTCTTTCCCCACAATGTAACCAGAAGGATCTTCCTAATAAGACAGATCAAACCTGACCACCTGAATCAAATACTTAATGGCTTCCAATTGCCTTCAAGATAAACACTCTAAATGAATCCACCCTCCCAGTCTCCTACTGCAACTTGCCTATACCAGGCCATTTATACATTTTTTATCCCTGGATGAAATTTATTTCCCATTGTATTCACCTTACTGACTCTAATCCTTCCTCAGGGAAGCTTTTCTGGCCCTTCTGACTGGGATAGGGTCCCCTTCCTGTATGCTTCTTGTCTCAGTGATTTTAATTTGTAGAGGTGACTGAGTGATAACATGGAGAGGCAGAGGCTCATGTCACTAAGCGTTTTATGACTTACATTTCCTGAAAGGAGGAGGCAGCCCCACTATGCAGACCACACGGGGAAACACCAGTGCCATTCAGCAAGCAAAAAAGAACAAGGGGAAGGCAGAGGCCACCGCCTTTATTGTGTTTTCCATAGGAAAAGCAAGGCGAGGTAGGGGAAACAGTTTAGGGTTGGCCAGTTTGAATAATTCTGGCAGGCTTTGGGACATAGGAGCTATTCCTGGTTGGCTGGGTTTCTAGTCCTGTGTTGATTTAGGACAGGAAATATTGGCTTAGTGTGTGAGAGATAAAGGAACTGGTTTGGGAGATGGACTCACTAATGCTTGGTTTACATGTGAAAGGAGTACTGGACGGCAAGTTGTTTACCATATTAGGAATTAACTAGCTCTGGGAAGGACAGTCTCTCCCCAGCCCTCAAGCCTTTCTATTCCATCAAAATATCAAAACATCATAAAATACAGAAAATAAAAACATGATTAATAAATGCACTACACTACCACCTATAGAGGCAAGGTACATATCTCACTATATTGTAACACATGTCCCAAACTTGCTATGTTGTTTCTTGAGAGCAGGCATCTGTCTATCTTGTTCACCACTGTAACCCCAGTGCCCAGCATGGGGTCTCTGGCACTTGGTATTTGCTCAGTAAATATTGACGGAATTAAAAAATGAATGGACAGCTTTCTCTCTTGTATACATAGTTTGTGTTTTACCTGGAAAGCATAACTTTTTTTCTAAATTTAGATTTTGCTATATCAGTTACTCTATGAATTAATTAATTAAATATTTTATTTACTTTAAATGTGAGGGGATTTTTTTCCCCTTTAAAAGTTTAATCTGGCTCAGCAGTATAATGTATTACTTAAAATCCTATAAAGAGAATGACTCATCTCTACATCCCTGTGTCAGCTAGTGGTTCTTTATTGGGGATAATGTTGCCACACGGGACTTTTGGCAATGACCGGAGACATTTTGGTTGCCACAACTGGCATCTAGTGGATAGAGGCCAGAGATACTGCTAAACTTCCTACAATACACAAGACAGCTCCCCTAGCAACAAAAAAGTATCTAATCTAAAATGTCAGCTGGTTGGGTGCAGTGGCTCACACCTATAATCCCAGCACTTTGGGAGGCTGAGGTGGGCGGATCACTTGAGGTCAGGAGTTCGAGACCAGCCTGGCCAACATAGTGAAACCCTGTCTCTACTAAAAATACAAAAATTAGCTGGGCATGGTGGCATGTTCCTGTAATCCCAGCTACTTGGGAGGCTGAGGCAGGAGAAACTCTTGAACCTGGAAGGCAGAAGTTGCAGGGAGCCAAGATTGTGCCACTGCACTCCAGCTTGGGCGACAGAGTGAGACTCCATCTCAAAAAAAAAAAACAAACAACAAACAACAAAAAGTCAATAGTGCTGAGGTTGAAAAACTCTTTATTAAAGGATGGTGTGTTGACAGGTTTACCTAAAAAGACCTCACACAAACAACCATGCCCCCAGACTTCTCCATGAAGCAATTACAAGGTAACTTGCTAATATCTTAGAAGTAAAGACAGCAGCCCTAAGGGGAAAAGTAATTTTCAGAAGAAGACACATGGCAAGCTACAAAAGAGGGGCTCAGTATCAGAGCAAATAACTAGGTGGATTAAGACATGGAATGACAATGCTGAAGTCAGGGCTTAGCATGAGAATGAAAATCTTAGGCTGTTTAGCTGACAGTTAAAAGGTATGACTAAATTAACATAAGTGATGTGGGGGAAGGGAACAATTATATAGAATTTAACTTCAAAGTTGCTCTCTTTAAAATTTGAGTTGTTTTCTCATGCTAACATGCTGCCGTTGATCAAAGAGATGCTGTCACATCTTTTTGGAACTGTCTTCATGTGTCATGCTCTTTTGAATATCATCAGTGGTGGTAAACATTGCTCTCTGAGGCAGGAATTTGGTTTTAGGAAAAAATTATGTTACTTGAACCTATATAAGGTGAATAAGGAAAGTCATCCATGCTCCCAATGCCATTTTCACAAAAATTGAGGACAGGCTATAAATTAAGTAAATCTGACTCTAAAGGCAATTTTAAAATGAGTGTTAGAAATGTCTTATGCCAAATCAACATCATTGTACCAAGTGTGTACCTCTCAAGGTAACTGTTTCAGGAGAAACATTCATATTGAGGTGTGTATGTTAGCAAAACATTACTTGACAGTTATGTTGCTTTCCGTGCTATATACCTACGTGGAAGTAACACCATGTTTGCGTACAACCAAATTTCTGTTAAGATGTTTACTAAAGATATTACTGTGCTTTTTATATGTTAAAGTTTAATTTCTAAGCTGTGATACTACCCTTCAAAATCTGAGAATTCCTAGATTAGGCAAGAATTTTATCCTTACGTTCTTTTCTTTGATGTCCGCTTTACTTTGGCCACATAGTAAAGGCCAGGCTTTTTGGTGTCTAGAATGGCTTTTTAGTGTCAAATCAAGCGCACACATTAAGTGTACTTGAGATAGATTAGTGTTATAAAAGGAGAATTAATGAAATAATGCTGCCAGTCTACTCCCAGTAGACTACCAATTCATTGCAGTTTGCCTGGAACTGTCCTGGTGCTAAAACTGAAAGTCATGCTTCTTGGGAAACTCTTTAGTCCTGGGGAAGTCAAGTTACCCCAACCCCAGTTTCTTAACTAACTCCTTAATTATTTTTGGAATATCTACAGTGAAAACAAAGCAATGGCTCTTCCAAAATAAATAAAAGAAATGGACATATCCATATTGGGAGTAGCAGAACAACTTGAGTCAAATAGCAACAAATACAAGACAAAACTAAGCTAAGCCACTCACTGACTCTTAATGCTGATTCAAACTAGATGGTTCAGGCCATGTTTTACTAACTAATAATAATAACAAAAAACCCAATAATAATGTAACTTTTAAAACTTTAATCCATCATACTCAGAATGTTTGTTTCAGTTCTCTTAAGAGAAATATTTTGACAATTAATGTCTTTGCACAAGGAAATAATTGCCTTATGTAGTTTTTCAATGGCTTTGTATGATGTATCTAACAATTTTATATGATGCCTGAGAAATACTCAGCGGTGGAGTTTAGCTGAAAGTTAACATTTAAAATATACCATCACTCGGGGGTAGTGTTATACAGATAGGAGAGAGACTGGTGTGGTGGTTAAGCACTGCAGTCAGGATCTTTGTTGACATCCTACCTTACCACTGACTTGTGCATGACCTTGGACTAGTTGTTGGCCTCTCTGAACCTCAGCTCCTTAGTAAAACTTGCAACATGCATAATTACAGTATTTATCTTCTGGTATTGCTATTTATTAAATGGTAATGAAGTACAGTACTTAATGCTGTGCCAAGTGTAAACACTCAATAAATGTGAACCATTATTATTTGCACCTACCAAAAGTTCCTAGAATAGTATTTTCTGACAATATTTCAGAGTCATATTGTCTTTTTAACTTATTTCCTATCCACTAGTACTCTTTGCAGAGGATCATGTTTTAAAAAATATATGAAGAACACAAAGAATTTTGATATGAGATGTGTAACTATATCAGTCTAATTGCCAAAGATCAATACAGTATTACTTTAAGAAAATAGTTTCAGAAAAAAAATTATCCATGACATATAACCCTTTGCAAATGCCCCCAAATCGGAACAAGTTAAAGAAAAAAACACACTAAGTATATCTTAGAGCAGGTGACACTGAAACATATCTTACTTGGAACAAGAAAGTGAGATGTATTTGTTATATCTATTAAGATAAAAATGCTAGAAACCAAGACATGACATCCCAGGATAATTGGTGTGCATGTTTGAAAATGCCAGATGATTTGCCCGGACTTGTCCTATATATTTATTTTCCAGTTTCATAACACAACATGCCTACCTCAAAACTAGGATACTACATACATGTAGTCAAAATAGCCAACAATTTGTTCCTCAAAAGTTTTTCTTATAGCTGTCTTGATGGTAGCTATTTGACTAAATAACACTATTTATTTATTTATTTATTTATTTATTTATTTATTTATTTATTTATATTGAGACGGAGTCTTGCTCTGTCACCAGGATGGAGTGCAGTGGCGCAATCTCGGCTTGCTGCAACCTCTGCCTCCTGGGTTCAAGCGATTCTCCTGCCTCAGCCTCCCAAGTTGCTGGGAGTACAGGCGTGCACCACCATGCTCAGTTAATTTTTGTATTCTTAGTAGAGATGGGGTTTCACCATGTTGGCCAGGATGGTCTCCATCTCTTGACCTTGTGATCTGCCCATCTCGGCCTCCCAAAGTGTGGGGATTACAGGCATTAGCCACCACACCTGGCCAATAACACTTTCTTTAACACTATTAGGAAAATACCTGGAAAAAGCAAGATGATATAAGTGTAGGGCATTGTGGATCAAGGAATGTCAGCATCACGTGATCATCTAACCAGAGGCAGACTGAAAGGAAAAAAAAAGAGGAGGACTTTTATCTAAGAACTTCCCCACCTAAAATACTATAAGTCGGTCCAGATGCCATAACCTTAAAAATGTGTATCCTACTGTAATGTATATGGTTTTATTTTCTGTATGAGACATGACTTTAAAGTTTGGGAAGAAAGGTAAGGAAGGCATCAGTCAAAAGCAACACTCTTGCCAAAATAAGGGCTGAAGATGTGCTGTTTTGTGACCTCCTGTGCTACTTGGAATACAGCTGGCTGATGGTTAGGAAAGGTCAGTGATTTTCTTGCTCTTTCTGTAACCCAGTTTTAGAAATCTGCCACCCAAAAAGAATGGAGCAACTCCTGAAGGATTCCACAGCCCAGCGATCAGACCATGGTCAGCTTCTGCTTTCCTATGAAAGCCCTACACGTCGTTCGCTCGTTCTCTGCTGTATTCTAAATATAACATGAAAGCAGCAACTGATGATCCCTCTTATGTTCTTTATTTTTTAGAACTGGTACATTTATGTCTTGATTCATATTGTTAGAGGTTGTAAAGTCCTAGAAAGTTACAATAAAGTACTTTAGTCTCCTTATGATTTCACTCTAACATTTCAAATCCAAGATAAAATAATTTAGCATGCCCTCTTTTCTAAACACCTTATATAAAGTGCGTGTGTTAAGAGTGAAATTAATAAAGGTTTTTTTTTTTCCCTGTAGAAATTAGTATCATTAAAAGAAATATATTTAGGCTTGGACTTTCAGGTCAAGCCCTTTGAGTTGACAAGTTGTTTCTCCGAACTTATTAGTTGTGTTGCTTTCAGGAAGTCACAGTTGCTTTTGTGTGACTTTGTGAAGTCACAGCTAAAATTTTTGAACTGAATCCTCTTCCTAATCTGTTCTATCAAAATGAATATTTCATTGGTGTTTTATGTTTTATAAGGGATTACATTGTTGCTTGGCTTTGAGTCAGCTGAGTTCATCTTAAAGCATATAGAATTCTGTGAACTTCAGAATTTCTCATGATTTCAGATGAATTTCCCTGTCATCTCTGTACTGTCTCTTTTACAGCCTGATAGGGAAATGGTTTACATCAGGCACAATGTATACTTGAACAATGGTTTGTGAGCAGAGTTATATTACCTTTTATGGGCAATGATACACATAATGTGGCACAGCCTTTCCCTTAAGCTACATAGCAAATGGGACACAGCACTTTGTTTTTATGCCTGGATTCCCATACAATATTATTTTCGAAGTATGTTCATGTCAACAGCCTGAGCCTTATTTAAAGCAGCATTTCCTCTTGAAGTGCAGAGGAGGAGAATGACCTTCAGTTCCAGTCCTCTTAAGTTTGATTAAAGCCACCTGCAATAAGTTTATTGCCTTGAACTCTGCTGTTTAACCTCTATCATCTTCAGCCCTCTTCCTCTCCCTGTCGGGGCAGAATTGGTATAATACTAATAAAACCTAGCCTAGGAGAAGTAATCATCACACTTCTGCTTTAGAATTGATTCTCTTGTTAAAAGGCTATTTCGAACCATATGTAAAATTAAATCAACAATGAGAACAACTTAAGAAAATGGGGCAGTTTAATTCTGGCATATGCTTTCATAGCACTGTGCGTGTGAGTGTGTTTGTGTCTATATAATATGTGTATGTACATATAAATAATATATGCCTATATATTAACTTTTAGGACAATGTAGCTCAAAATTGACATGATTTAAATAACAATGAGTAGACTGGATACCATTAGTATTGTCCAAATGACTCTCATTGCTTAATACCACCTTATTTTTGGGGATCTGATTAATGTTTGATATTTCCAGGAAAGCAGAAATAATATTAAATGTCCATAAAGGTCCAAAAGGAAACTTCTTTGGTTAGTTAATTCTGTAAGCAAAAGAAAAAAAAAACCCTTCTTTTTCTTCTCTAGAATTTTTGTAACTAGAGGTTCAAAATGTTTGGTGTTGGTTGTACTCTGTCTGATTTCATATTTCCAATAGTGGTTTTTAAAAGATGAAATTTTTTAATTAGTTGATTGCACTAATTAGGTCCGGTTTGTTAACATTTTGGTTCATAGGAACAGAATGAAGAACTAATTAACCAGGTATAGGATAAAAATCAGCAGTAGGACTAAATGTCCATTTTTTTAAGGAAGAAAAGAAGCAGACGCTCAAGAATCATGTTTTTACCGCAGTGTTTCTCAAACTTCAGTACGCACTGGAACCGCCTGGTGGGCGTCTTATCAAGTCACACGTCACTGCCCCCACCCTGCATTTCGGATTCATCAGGTCTGGGCGAAGGTTCAATAATTTACATTTTTGATACTATGGGCCAGGAACCACACTTTGAGAACTACTGTTTGACCAAAACTGACCCTCCTGGGATCAGAGTACAAACTGAAGGTGATTGTCAGTGTGCTTAACCCCAGGTAACGTCCATCTGCCAACTGCAAAATGTAAAGGGGCTCTTTCTCCTTCCAACACCATGGTCCTAGAATCATGATCTTTGCTCAATTTCTCTTTCTATTCCAGAAATATTTTCTCCACAACCATTTTCTGAGTCTACATGGGGAATCCATATAAATACACAAGTTTTTATTGTAGTGTGAAAGAATCGATGCCTATCAATTTATGTTACTTAATGAAGGTAAATTCCAAACCCAGCATTTCATTTTATTTAGTGTCTTTCTGTTATGTTACTATGAAGGGATACCTGAGGCTGGATAATTTATAAAGAAAAGAGGTTTTATTTGGCTCACAGTTCTGCAGGCTGTGCAAGAAGCGTGGCACCAGCATCTGCTTCTGGTGAGGATCTCAGGAAGCTTTCAAACACGGTGGAAGGGGAAGGGGAGCAGGCATCAACTGTGAGAGAAAAAGAGAGAGGAAAGAGGTGTCGCACTCTTTTAAACAACACAGCTCTCATGTGAACTAATAGAGCAAGAACTGACTTGTGACTGTGGAGAGGGCACCAAGCCATTCATGAGTGATTCGTTCCCATGATCCAGACACCTCCCACTAGGCCCCACCTCCAATTGGGTACTAAATTTCAATGTGAGATTTGGAGAGGACGAATACCCCAATTATATCACTCAGTTAACTTGCATGGGTTTAAAGCATTAACTGCAGTGAGAGTTGCTCCTCTGTGCTCGGTGGTGAAGGATCTTTCTTGATCTAACCCACTGGAGGGTTTTAGAATAAGAAAACCTGGGTCTCCTTGCAGACAAATAAAAATCTCTGAGTAGGGCCTTGGAATTTAAAAGCTTTCCAGGTAGTTCTAATGTGTCACCAAGAACCATTGGCAAGCCTAAAGATGCTTTGTCAATGGGAGTGATATGTCCCCCCAAGAGCATGAAATTTGATGAGGTGGTGGTGAAAAAATTGTAGCAATGACAATGGTTCGTGGATCTCTAAAAAGCCACAGTAGATAAACAGGTATATGGCAGATCCGAAGCATTTGCATTTCATGATGGGGTGGGGGCAGGATATTATTAGAAAAACAAATGTCTAAAAAGACTCCCTAGGAAGTAATAATGAAAAAAAGTTGAAAAACACTACCCTAACCCTGTGAAATTGCTACTATGGTTTTTGGTAGTCCAACTTCCTTCCAAAATGCAAATCTAATTGAATGCTGTTGCAGGTGTTGGTAGAGAAAAATAGCATCTTTAAATTCTGCTACAGCCAGGTGTGGTGGCTCACTCCTGTAATCCCAGCACTTTGGGAAGCCCAGATGGGCAGATCACTTGAGGTCAGGAGTTCGAGACCAGCCTGGCCAACATGGTGAAACCCCGTCTCTACTTAAAAAAAAATACAAAAATTAGTTGGGCGTGGTGACACATTCCTATAATCCCAGCTACTCGGGAGGCTGAGGCAGGAGTCACTTGAACCCAGGAAGTGGAGGTTGCAGTGAGCCAAGATCAAGCCACTGCACTCCAGCCTGGGAGACAGAGCAAGACTCTGTCTCAAAAAATAAAATAAATAAAATAAAATAAAATAAAATAAAATATTCTATTACATGTTGATCACTGAACTAGGGGTTTCTACACATGCTTTCAAGTCAATCCTCATTACCCTGCACTTTTTCTTCAGAATACAAATCACAAATATAGTTAGTTTTACTTGATATTTGTTTCAACTCTACTTTCAAAATAATTTATAGTGAAAGTTACTGTCATTATGAAGCTTACAAAAAATTCTCTTTGAAGCTGTGAGGCCACCACGTAGTTTTAAATTGCTTTCCCTTTAAATAATTGTCAGATGCGTTTAACCAAGTTTGAAAAAGATGACATTCTGTTAAAAGAAATCACAATAGAAAACAACTGCCACATTTCATTCTCAATAATATTGTTTTTCTAAAGAATTTTAGAAAATCATCATTTCATTAATTTGTAATAAGTTTTAGTGTATAACAGCCACAAAAGGCAGGTACATTAAAATACCAGTGGTTGCGTATAATCTTTTGCAAGGATATAGGTTTGTTTTAATATGTATCTGGGATTTTATTTTGTTCAGTTATAGTGAGGCCAACAGATCAGGAGATAATTACCATTGAAAAGATAGCTTGCTACTCACAGTTTCCAAGGTTAGGGCCACACAGGACAGCCCAGGGAAGCACCAAGGTCAGTCAGAAGCAGAAGCAGAGAGCAGAGGGCATGGGCAAGAGCCTGTATTGTGGTTTCTACAGGAATGAATGGACCAGACAAGGCAAGTAGCTGAGTAGGCTTAGGATTTGATAATTTAAATAATTTTGGTAGGTTCTGGGTTATAAGAATGGTCCCCAACTGTCTGTTACCTGGTGCTAGGGTGACTAGGACAGAGGAATATTGCTTCTTGGAGTGTCAGAGCCAGGAAGAGGAGGCAGTGGGAGTGTGGACTCAGGATTGGTTGGTTTACTTATGAAAATGTGCTCAAAGGCAAGTGGACTATCTCTAGGAATTAGCTAAGCCTTGGAAGCCCAGTCTCTCCTTGGTTAGTGAGATCCCACATGCCAGAGCATAAGAATACGGAAAATAATACTGTCAAAATAGGGTTTTATAGTTAATACAAGGTTCAGTCTCAGAAATTCAGATCCATAAACTCGATTGGTTGTGAAAAAGAAGGCTATCCAAATGTCATGAAAAAATATAACTGGGCACAATGAAGTCTGGCCCATTTCTATACAACCAGTGTAAAGATAATGAAGTCTGCATGCCATTGTATACCTAAGTCAAGAGAAATCACCTATCCTAAATGGTGAAACTTGTTGGGAGGAGGCAGGTGGAGGCAGGATTTTATTGACATTGTGGTCTTGGTATTTATATCTCCTGTCTTACTTCTCTGTGTGCTCGGTCTATACAGACACAGTGTGTAACTTAGATACTTTCTATTACCTCCAACCTTAGTTTGTCTGTGCTGCTAAAAATACCACAGTTCTGGAGGCTATGAAGTCCCAGATCAAGGTGCCAGCAAGTATCTGTCTGGGGAGGGCACAGTCTCTGCTTCCAAGATGCTGCCTTGTTGCTGCATCCTCTGGAGGGGAGAATGCTGTGCCCTCATATGGGATTGAAAAAGAAAACTGGTCCCCTCTAGCCCGTATATAAGGTCGCTAATCCCATTCATGAGAGCTCTGTCCTCATGACTTAGTCACTGCCTAAAGGCCCCACCTCTTAATACAATCACACCGGCAATTAAGTTTTGACACACGAATTTCGGAAGACATTCAGACCATAGCACCAGACAATGCCAGTACACGAAGAAACAGCAAGTTTGTTGGGATCCGAGGGCAAAAATCTATAGTTTCAAAAAGTACAAAGAGTTTTATGATTGTTGTAGTTGTTACTTTTACTGCTCAGCAAAATGAATACAGCATTGTATCAAAAAAAATCTAAATTTTATAGTAATATAGGCCACAGCTGAAAATCTAACCCAGTTATTTAGTACTAGCATGTTACCTTTCCAAACATGATTTTTTTCATAATAAAATTCATGTTGTAATATCACTCTTGAGGCTAGAAACAAATTGAAAAAAACATAGGAAACAGATGAAGATTAAAATATAAACTTTTTTAAAAAGCTAAAGCTGAATTTGAGGATGTGGCTAAGATGTGCAACCGCAATGAACTTATTAATATTTCATCCCAGAATTAAACTTCTCCCTCCAGTCTCAGGCAGAGGAGAGAGCCCACTCTTCTAAATATAGCTGAGAATACATCCCAAGTAAGGGGTCTTAAAAGGGATTGACCTACACTAGGCTTTCTCAGTCCCTTCTCTTAGTCTCAACAATCAGGCAAGAAAATCATCCTCTGTCTTGAAGGGTGAGTGAAGGGTGATGAGAGAAGTACATAGTCCCCAGCCTCCCAGCTCTGGAATAATTAGACGCAGGGACTGGAAATCCCCTTACACTACTTTGAAGATTATTGTGAAGATCGATTACAGATGACATATGCAATCTGTCTATCCACAGCAATAGGCATTTTCAGTGGAAAGAGATAGTTAAACTCATCAAGACTTCATTTACCACATAGAGGATTGTTCCTTCTTCTGATAATGAAATTTAGTAAAATCACTTCTTTTTTATTTTAATTTTTTCCATATCTGAGAGTAAACTTTTTAATTCATGAGAAAAGGAGATGTTCTGTATGAATTCAAGTTACTTGTAATTATGTATTTTGAATTAACTCTAATTAATTTTATATATGATTCTCAAATTTCATTCTAGTAAGATAGGTAAAATTGGTGAAAATACCAGAAATAATGTAATACCAAACTGCAAACATGAATATTATATTTTACTATTTCAACTGTTATTGTTGGTATTTTGGTTGATCACATTGGATGGTAGGTACTTCATCTTTCTAGATAGAACAATTTAGCACATTTGTTCAAAAATGAGGATTTGCTGTCTCAGCAATGATACTAACATATATTATTTATTAAGAGCTTTATACATCAGACAGTGTGCTGGTGCTTTACAAAACTTTATTTCTAATAGTATAGCAACCTTGGAAGGAATTATTATGATAACAATTTTCTAAAGGAGAAAACTGAAGGTCAGAGAGATAATTTTTAAAAAATTATACAGAATCAGAGTAGTGAAGTCAGGATTCTAACCCTGAATCCTGCAAATTCCTTCCTTTAAATATGTCTTTCTGCCTTTCTGTAGGAGAATTTAATGTGAAAAGGAAGAACACAAGGTTGTAGTTCCATCAGTGTAACTAACAGCAGTGACCTTGGAACTTCACTTGATTGAAGTATATAAGGGACAGGAAGACAGCCCTTTTTAAAAGGCTCAGTATGAGTTTAAACACATTGGTCATCTTCACATTGTTTGGTTGATTTATCCAAACTATATTGAGAGCTTAGAGAACAATAGCACAGGTTTTCCTGCACTGCACACCATTGTTTTCATCATTTTATGATACCCTGAACTTCTCCCTTCATAGGATTCATCACAATTGTAAACTCTTTGCTGAAGTTTGTGTCAGATTCTAGCCCCTGAGCGGGGCAGTGATGACTTTGTCTTATCACTCTATCCCCCATTGCCCAGCGCAGAGGATAGGATAGGTGCTCGTTATATATCCATTGGCTATTTGAATGAGTTAATGACTAATGGCATAGGGTTCTCAGAAATGAGTGGCAGAGGTATTATCAACTTCAGGCAAGAAAAGGAGAGACTCTGTAGGACTCAATCTTTCTCGAACTGTAGCCTTTTTTTTTTTTTTTTTTTTGATAATTAAAAATTACTCAGAATTGCACACACCTTGAGTCTTTCAACACTTTATACCATATGGCAATATCTGTTATATTTTCATAATTTGCATGTATAACTGCAAAATCACAATGCTTATTTTAGATTCCTAGGAATTAATGTAGATTGCCAAAGATCACCAGTGTGAAAGCTCATGAGCCAGCATAAAATTAGGTATTGATGAGCTCCAGGGAGAATAAAAGATATTGATCTCTGTTGGTTCTCTCTAGTGAACTCCTCTCTAACAAACTGGACCCTCTGGGCTTGGTGAGGAATGGATCAGAATGCAAAAACGGTGGAGCAAAATCTATGTTATGCACTTTCTCTTCCAAAAGGCCACGATTCCTGTGGGTCCTTGTTTATCTCCACTCTCCTGATATTTAGCATATGTCTGCCTACATGGAACTGCTCTCTCCTCAAGTTTTGCACCTAATTTCTCCTTAACATTGGCAATTACTTATGCTCTTCTTCACATATAGTTTCATGATACAGTACAGTTATTATATTACAAATCTGTACTTTCATTTCAGTTTTTAAAAAGATTAAATATATGGGTTTTCATGTAATCATATTTTGTAGTCTGTATCTTTAAAACAAAAAGTCACTTAAAACACTGACAATTTGCCTCCAAACGTGCCTTAAATATCTTCATTATTTAAGAGTGCTTTTTCTTTTTTTCTCTCTCTCTCTCTTTTTTTTTTCCCTAACTCCAGAAAGATTATTCATGGGAAAAGTCCTAGAGCCTGCTTCCAAACTGCACACAAATGGTAATACAAAGTGCCCTTTCATATAGGCTCAGCATTGCCATCTAGGGACTATGTAGGTCTCAAATGTGAAAGGATGTTCAACCAAAAATGGGCATTTCAGTTTTAGGCAAAGTCTCGACTGAAAATAAGTCTGCTGCCCATGCTGAAGCCACAGTAGGGATAATTCAGGCATAAAACTGAGCCACAAGGGGAAAATACTTATTTGTATTCTTGAAATAGATGATATTTTTTATATTCTCCAAATCAACTGGTTAGTTGATCAAGTATCCTTCTGTAGATATAGATTTATCTGAAAAACCATTGTCTAATATGGTTTTATTTTTCTCTCTCTCTTTCTGTCTGTATAGCTATATACAAGGGAGTCTGTGAGGGAGAATAATAGCTGGCATTTACCAAGTACTTTATGTGCAAACACTGTTCTAAGCACTTTACACACATTAACTCATTTAATCCTCACAATACATATATGAGGGAGGCATAATATTATCCCCATTTTTACAAATTAGGAAATTTAGGCATAGTAAAATACATTGCCCAAGCCCATACAGGTAGTAAGCAATGACTTGCACCAGACAGTCTGACTCCAGACTGTGCTTTTTTTTTCTTTTTAGACAGAGTCTCATTCTGTCACCTAGGCTAGAGATCAGTGGTGCGATCTTGGCTCACTGCAATCTCTGCCTCCCGGGTTCAAGTGATTCTCCTGCCTCAACCACCTGAGTATCTGGGATTACAGGCACTCGCCACCACGCCTGGGTAACGTTTGCATTTTTAGTAGAGATGGGGTTTTGCTATGTTGGCCAGGCTGGTCTCGAACTCCTGGTCTCAAGTAATCCACCCTCCTGGGTCTCCCAAAGTGCTGGGATCACAGGTGTGAGCCAGATTCAGATTCCATGCTTTTTAACAACATGCCAAACTGCTGCTAGCCTCAGAGAAAGTGAAACATAATGGGAAATCTAAATAGAACTGATAATTCAGCAATATGAACTGTCCCACGATATTATGTACTTAGATGGCACATGGCCTCTAAGATAGCAGTAGCTGCAGATACAGAGTATATATTTCCCCTGCCTGTTTTACTGTGGATTGGGGTAATCAGGGGAAGCTTCTTAGGAAGAAAACTATTGAATTGGGCCTTCTAAAGTGACAGAATCGGATGAGAGAAGTAGCGTATAGAAAGCATTCTCAGCAGGAAGAAAGGTTTGAGCCGAAATGTACAAAGCATTATTATAGGGGATAGTGGGAAGGCCAGTTTGCCCAGAGCAACAGTCTTAAGTAGAGAAAGCAGATATATTTAGAAAAGTTGCTTAAATCCAGATGTTACAATGATGTGACTCTCATGCGAAGAACGTGGACTTCATTTCATAGACAAAGCAGGGTTGTCTTAAGAGGTCAAGAACAAGAGTGGGAAAATGAAAAAAATGTTTGAGGGAATATTAGTCTGGCAACGGAGTGCAAGAGAAATAAAGGATAACAAAAAGGAAGCAGAGCCTTACCTGGAAGTTGGTGCATTTTTCAAGATGAGGGCCTAGAATTTAATAGACATGGGTTAAATAAATAAAAGGAAGGCATCAATCTTGGAAATATTACTAAGGGAAAATTAGTAGGAATTGTCTGAATGGTTATGAAAACCTAAGGGAAAACATCAAAGATTATTTCAAAAATTTTAAGCCTGGGAAACAGTAAGATGGAATCCAAATAAAAAGTAGATACAAATTGGAAATGAGAGGAGAGATTGGGGTTTTGAAGACGCTGATTTAGAAGTCATCATCATAAATAAGGACTGATTTTAAAGAGAAACTGGGGGACTGACATAACCTTAGGTAATGTCCATGTGTGAAGGGTAGAAAGAAAAGTCTACAGAAGTAACCAGAAAGACACTAAAACTAGAGGCTGTGGGGAACCAGGATAGCATAAGCTTCATGGGTGTCAATGGAGGAAATGGTTTCAAGGTGAAACTATTGTGGTCAACAGTTCCAAAAGTCTCAAGAAATAAAAGGAGAATGAGAACACAGAAAAAGATAATTGAATCTACAAACTCACATTGCATAGCATATACCTAAGTAGACTTAACTTTACTCTTTTAACTGTAATTATTTTTATTTTGTCAAAATCAAAATTATTTCCTATTGGGTAAATCAATTGTTCCTTATTCTTAGCCAGCCAATTAATCAGCAATACTTATTGAGCAGTCACTATATTCAGAACACAAGAGGAAGAAAGCTTGGTGGGAGTGGGGGAGGTAAGTGTAACTCACAGTAAAATCAAATGGTCTCTGAACTGCAGAGCTGGGGTGACTTTCACTCTGATATCCTTTTCTTTAGGCACATGGAGAATAGAGGCAAAAAGGTGACATGGTGGCTGGACATGGTGGCTCATGCCTGTAATCCCAGCACTTTGGGAGGGCGA
This sequence comes from Macaca nemestrina, assembly GCF_043159975.1. Taxonomy (NCBI): domain Eukaryota; kingdom Metazoa; phylum Chordata; class Mammalia; order Primates; family Cercopithecidae; genus Macaca; species Macaca nemestrina. The sequence continues at coordinate 70,456,837 of NC_092127.1, read as the reverse complement.
GGTGGGCAGATCACTTGAGGTCAGGAGTTTGCGACCAGCCTGGGCAACATGGTGAAACTCCGTCTCTACTAAAAATACAAAAATTAGCCTGGCGTGGTGGTGGGTGCCTATAATCCCAGCTACTCAGGAGACTGAGGCAGGAGAATCACTTGAACCTGGGAGGCGGAGGTTGCAGTGAGCCGAGATTGCACCACTACACTCCAGCCTGGGTGACAGAGTGAGACTCCATCTAAAAAGAATTCAAAAAGGTGACATGGTGATAAGAAGCTATGGACTTGCATTATAAACCCCAAGGGTGTACTGGCAAATCTCATCTATTTAATGGATCTTTGAAACTTGGGTCTGTATTTGGAAAAGTCATTCCCCACAAACACAGGAGGTTCCTCCTCAGGGACGTTCTCTGTGATCTTCCATGGCAAGGACCTCCTGAATGCTTCTAATTTGAAAGATCTGTTGAGGATTAGTTAAGAGAAGAGGTAGGCTGGGTTCTGTCAACACACCCACCCATGCAACTGGGTGCTATGTTGCACATCTCACTGGTCTTTGGCCAGTGTGACCTACTGTGTAAGAGTATGTGCTTTGGAATCAGATCTGGATATAGCCTCCCTCCCTCTCCATTTACCAGAATTGTGATTTGGAAAGTCACGTAACCTCTTCAGACTTTTTTTTTTTTTTTAATCTGTAAAGGTGGACATAATAACCATAAATAAAAGATTATTGTTAAATGCTCTGTTCATGGGATACACTAAATACATGGTAGCTACTCTAATTATTGTTTTAGGAGTTGAAAGAATGTTGATTGTCCTGGCTGATTATGGGGCCTTAAATAGTGTCACAGGGTCTCCATCCTGATGCCTTTCACTATGTAATAAAATGACTTGCATCTTCAAGCTTCTGCAAAGCCCTTCCATCTCCACTAATACATGTTATCCTCACAACAAACCTGTAAATGACTCAGCATGTCTGTTATTACTCCTGTCTTGCAGATGGAGAGAGAGGGCCTTAGAGAGAGGCAAAGACTTGTTTCAGTCACAACATGAAAAGGTCACAGAGTCTGAACTGGAACCCATGGATGCTCACTCCCATCAGAGCTTGATGGGAATAATCAAGAATATGCAGTCACTTTTCTTGCCAAAATCCCCCTCCACTTTTGTGGAGAACACAGTGCTGAGATGAGCTAATTCTCTAGACACATAAAAGAGCTGCTTGTTGAACTTTTGACTGTTGGCAAGTTGTGCTCATTTCTTAGCCTCAGCAATGCCTTGACACTTCTTCTGCTTTAACCTTTTATCTTTCAAAGGACTTTACTCTTAGCATTTTTGAAGAGTGGGCATTGTTTTCATCCTTCTCACATCTCAAAAAATATGTGTCTTATGTTCCATTAGTCCATCCACATACTTACTTAAGTCAGAATATTGGTTTGGATGCCGTGGTGCGTGTATGTTGGGGTTGGGGGTGGGGTGATTTAGCCTGAGGAAAGTGCATGAAACTTAACCTCAAATATTTTGAGATACGTGATATTACTTTAAGTCTTCTCATTTCGCATATGAAATATGCTTTTCTTCAGCTTTGTACACCAAGTTAATTAATTAAATAGTCCATGATTTAACAAATTTCATACTTGCTTGGGAGGCTTAAGTACCTAGATAAGCAGGCCTTGGTCTTAAGTTATTGGGTTTACTCGTTGGGATCTTGCGGCAGGTAGGTGTGAGGGTGGGCAATGGAGGAGCGGGGTCAAAAGCACAACACTGCAACCCCTGAATCCATTTCCAGTGGATGGGATGACGATCCTGAGTAACTCTGCCTTACAATGTATCCACAGTTGTGTGAGGAGGGAAACCCTGGAAAATTCTTTGCACCTCTTCCTATAGTGTTCAGTCATCTCAGGAAACAGACTGCTTTGGTTGTCATGTTTCTTGTAGGAGCAACGTGATTTGATTAGGAGAAATGTTGAAAATTTCCCTTAGATTGCTCCCTATAGAGATTTTGAGGATTAAGTTCCACGGTGCCCTTCTAGCCACTAAGGAACAACTTCTGATTTTTTGGTGCGGAGGGAGGGAAGACGAATGTTTCTGCATTTTGGGTCCATAAATCCAATTTTACTTTGATTGAAAATGTGTTCCTCTAAGGTATCAATGTTTACATAAGACAGATGGCATTTTGACCCTACATGGTATATTTCTATTCAAAGGATTTTAGGATCTGTTTATTCATCAATTAGTAAAGGCAACATGATTTGACTACAAAGTTATTGGGAACACTCAATCTATTATTTTTACAGAAAGACAATGAACTTATTTTCCCCAAGTGTGAAGTATATTAATTGCATCAAGATATATTCCCGATTACTATATCAGGACATCAAAGGAAAGCAGGTTCCTTGAATCATTACTCCCCACCTCTTTCACTTCACTGACCAATCACGGAGGTTTGGATCCTAAATTTAACTTTGAACGTTTGCTGCCAGTTCCAAAGAATTTGCTAAATAGGTTTCAAATGTTCACCCTTTGTAGGCTTGAGAATGAAGAATTAAAAGAAGAGTGATGGTTACCGTTATAGTAAAAACTTGGCACAAAATAAAAAAGGGCTTTTCTTTCTTCTCTCACTTTTCCAGGTGCTCACCTAAAGCAATAAATGTGTGAGTAATTACCCATGAGTTTTTCCAATCCTAAGGCAGTTAAATGGCATGAACAATGTGCTTTTTAAAAAGATCACTCTAAACATTTATTTCAGTTCAAGGAGTATTTGTGTACTTACTCTGGGGCAAATCCAAGGAACCTAGGAGATTCAGAAGAAACATGAACTAGAGGCTCGCTCTGTCTGGTATCTGTGACCACTGCATTGCCTGGCCATACTTTCCTCATTCATTCCTCCTCTACCCCCCTTTTTTTTTTTTTTCACTTAGCCCAGGGCAAAGCTATCTATCAACTTCTATCCATTGGCATTTCCGAGCCTCTATCCTTTGTCTTTTCTATCTATACTCTCTCCCTAGTTATAGTACATTGACTGGTGACCCACAAAAAGATTTGTTCGTGTCCTAATTCCTGGAACCTGTGAGTGCTATCTTATTTGGGAATGAGGCCTTTGTAGATGTAATTAATTAAGGAACTTGAGCTGGAGAGGGCCTAGATTATACAGGTGGGTTCTATCCTTCTAAGAGACACTAGGAAAGATATGATAGAAGAGGAGGAGGCAATGTGACCACAGAGGTAGAACTTGGAATGATGTGGCCACAAGGGCACAAGTCAAGGATTGCTGACAGTCACCAGAAGTGGGAAGAAGCAAGAAGTGCTTGTTCCCCTAGTCCCCAGAGGGATGCAGCCCTGCTGACACCTTGATTTTGGATTTCTGGACTCCAGAATTGTGAATGAAAAATTTTTCTGTTGTTTTTAGCCACCAGTTTGTAGTCATTTGTTATTTTCCATCCTGGTGAAAATAAACAGACCTAAAAGATATTCAACATCATTAGCCATTAGAGAAATGCAAATTAAAATAATGACAATATCACTACATATGTATCAGAATTGCTAAAGTAAAAAATAGCGACAACACCAATATTGACAAGAATATGAAGAAACTAGCTCATATTGCTGATGGGAATGTAAAATGGTAAAATTGTAAATTGAATGTAAATTATAAAATTAGTTTCATGTGGCAGGAAACTAATATATTACGTACATTTATCTAATCTCTCATCTTCGAATTCCATCTCTATGGGACTCATTAATGTAAATCTCCAGTCCTGACTTCTCAGAGCACCCTACTCAGACATCTAATTGCCTACTGGACATCTCTGCTTGAATACCTAATGGGTATCTCAAACTCAATATGGCTAAGAGAATGTTTTTATTTCTAACCCCTATGCTCACAAATCTCCTTGCAAGTCTTCCCCATCAGTAAATGACGTTAACATCTCAGGCTTAGGGATTAGGCCCCAAGTACTTCATGGCTCCAGGAGAGAGCCTAAGCAGCATGCTTGATTCTTTCCTTCCTCTTACCACCCTTCACTTAATTCCTAGATGAATCCTCTTGGCTACCACCTTAGTTCATCGTTTCTGATTTGGGCTGTTATAGTTGCCTTCTAATTTCCTCCCTGCCTTTAGTCTTACTTTTCTCCACAGAAGTTAGCATAAGTTTAACTCAGTTCTTATCCCTCCATGCCTAAGATGTTCTAATAGCTTCCTATCACCCCTAATAATATTCAGATTTCTTACCTTTGCCTGCAACAGTAGTTCTCAATGGGGGACTATTTACCGCCACCCTCTTCCCCCCCACCTCCAGGGACACTTGGCAATGTCTTCTGTAGACAATTTTGTTTGTCACTACTAGGGAGAACCTACTGACATCTAGTGAGTAGAGTCCAGGAATGCTACGGAACATCTTATACTGCACAGAATATCCCCCCGCAACAGAGAATGAGATGTCACTAGTGCTGAGGATGAGAAACCCCAGCCTACAGACTCCACAGGAACCGAGCTCTGCCTTGTTCTGCTGCCACATCTCCGGCTTTTTCCCTCGCTCACCACTGTCCAGACACGCTGGCTTTTATTTCATTCTTCAGGTATGCTAAGCTTGCCCACCTCTCAGAGCCTTATGTTCTCCCTTTGTGTTGAAACATACTTTTCCAAAATCTTTGCATCTCTGTGTCTTCATTACTCAGGTGTCAGTTCAAATAGTATCTCCTAAGAGAGGCGTTCTCCAACAACCTTTACTAGAGCAGCCTCCACCATCCTACTCCCACTGCTCTATCATGTTAGTCTATTTTTACCTCCTATATAGCTCTAATTTATCTTATTTTTTGTGTTTATTGTTAGAATTTTCTCTCTAAATTCATAAAGCTCTCTAAGGTCTTTCACGTTCACTGCTGCCTGCCTACATCTAGACTACTACCTGGCCCAGAGTAAGTGTTCAATAAATATCTGTCAAATCACTGACACAAATGTAAAACAGTAGAAGATAACCAAGTATTCCTAAAATGTTTGGTGCCAAGAGTGATGCAGTGTATCACCAGAAAGGCAGGGTTTTTCTTCTAGAATCTTGTCAATTTCGAGTATATGGCTCTTTAGTGGATGTTACCTCCATTTAAATCTTGACTCTACTGACAGAATGAGGCTTTGGGATATTCAGCCCATCTCGTTGGCCGGAAAGATGAAATTTTTATCTTTGAACTTAGTGTTCTGAAGACACACATAAGAGCAATCACCCTGTATCCCCTTTTGCTCCGTTTCATCAGGTAGTAGATGGCTGGCAACTGATTGTTCCTGCAGTTAAACTTTGAAGCATCCTCACAGCAGCAATGGATGAATCCCTGAGAGCAGATGAGCTCACTGAGGGACTGCTTTTTGAAGAGGAGCTGTCAAAGGAAGTAGAGAAAAATGATTAGAAAAGCAGTAGGAAAACAAGATGAAACTAAGTCTCTGTAGCCCCAGAGTGATAGAAAATAGCCAATTTATAAAGGAAGTCTTGTTAATGTATCTTTGACATATTATGCTTTTTTAATAGGGGCAGATGTTCCTTTCATTAATGAGTGAATAGCTAAAAATGTTCCTGCAAAGCAAAATATAAACTTAGTGATAACAGGTACCTACAGAGAAGGCAAAGTTGAGAGCACTTCGAATAATATAATAATCATTAAAGTATTCAGTTCTTACTTTCTAAAAACATTAACCCTGCTAGGACATTTTCCTAATTATAAAGGGTTTTAGAATAGTCCTAAAGTCCCTAATTTTTCTAATATTTTGATTAGGAGAACTTTGACTATTTTTAATAGCTCCAAAGTGTTGGAAATAGAGGTCATTTTTGTTCCGTTTCATCCTGTGTTGAGTGATTGAGAAATCAGTTAGGGAGATAGGCAAAATCAAGAACTGGGAAAAGCTTCCATCTGCCCCAATCTGATCCAGTCCTGTTTCCATGTTTGGAAATGGTTCCTTGAGCTTATCCACATTTTGTTGGCAGGTCATATTTTTGGAGAATGACAAGTGCTTTTCTCCTTGCCACCCATTAGCCATAATCTTGGCCTTGGGGAATGCACACTGCCTGTAATGTTCAGAATCTGAGGGCAAGTAAGCTGAAGGCCAGGTTGAATTGTGGATGCAGCCATGATATATGAACTACACTGCAGTCACACACTGAGCTTGCCTGCTGGTGGTATATTGTGTCCCATAAGATGAAGAGAGAAGGGAGGGAGAGATCATTTTTCAAAGTAATATAGAGAATAAGAGTTAAACATATCTGAGAGTGAACTCAATTTGTATTACATTCTATTCTAAGAAAAAGGCACCTCTATAACACCTTTAGTGAGAGTAAATTTTTGTGCCCAAAGGCATCCTAGGCAACTGTCCATCCTATTAGATCATTACAGTGAGTATACAGACCAATAGTCTCTGTCCTACTGAAATGTGTTTTCATCTAGGAAAAATAGACTTTAATCATATTTGTAATTTCAAAGTGGATGAATTTAATAGCACATTCATACAGGCCACCAGACTAAGAAATCATTTTACCCGACTTACTGATCTATATTACTAGTAATTAATTGCTACTTCAATACTGAATAAATCTGAAATAATAAGGAAAACTTATGACATTTAGATTTTTTATGTATTTACACTGGACTGAAAAACTTATTTTTAAGTCTTGCATCTTTAACTATTTTTTAGAAGATGGAGTCTTGTGATGTTGCCCAGGCTGGCCTGGAACTCCTTGGCCTTCCAAGTAGCTCAGACTACAGGTGTGTGCCACCGTGCCCAACTCACATCTTTACATGTTTTTAAAAAATCAGATTTTATTATACTTGTTTATTTTACCAGTTGATCAAATTCTCAGGGAAATGAGGATACACTGATTTTAAAAAATTAATATTAGTACATGCTGTTATTATTTATTTCCATAGTCTGTAAAACTTTTATTGCAGAGGTACAACCTCAGATCCTCTAACCAAACAATTTGCATTAAGCTTTTTGAATAAAGGCCTAGGAGACTTATTACTCATATTTAACCATTGCTTCTAGGAAAACTCATAGTAGAATGTAGGCCACAGCTGTACTGGGTACATTCTGTCCTCGAAATGCAATCAATCAATCAATCAATCAGTCAGTCAACCTTCTAATCAAATACTGGCCAGGTGATGCACGGCTCTCACTGAGATGGGATTGCATCCTATTGGGATGTCCATGGGTTTTGCATGAGAGGGACCACCCATTAAGATTGTCCACCAGGCTTTTTGCTCCATTTAACCTCATTCTAGCATATGGAGCAGGTGCCAAGGAAGTTTTGGAGAATAAAGATAAATGATAGATTCTTCAAAATGAGAGATATGGCTGTGCTTGGTGGCTCACGCCTGCAATCCCAGCACCTTGGGAGGTTGAGGTGGGCAGATTACTTGAGCTTAGGAGTTTGAAACCAGCCGGGGCAGCAGGCAAAACCCTGTCTCTACAAAACACACACACACACGTCCACACGCGCGCGCGCGCGCACACACACACACACACACACACACACACACATTAGCTGGGTGTGGTGGTATGTGCCTGTGGTCCCAGCTACTTGGGAGGCTGAGGTGGGAGGATTGCTTAAGCCTGGGAGGTAGACGCTGCAGTGAGCTGAGATTGTACCACTTTACTCCAGTCTGGGTGACAGGGTGAGAACCTGTCTCAAAAATAAATAAAAAATAAAAACAATTAAAAAGTGAGAGATATGGAAAAAATATTATCTGAAAAAACCATCAGGCTTTATTTATTAGGGTGCCATACTATTTCTCTCTCCCTCTCACTCTGCCTCTCCACTTCCACCTGTATCTCCATCTTTCTCTCCCTTCTTCCCTCCCACTCCTTTGTTAGTTTTTTCTCATTAATCTTAGGTAGTTTCCAAGGAAGAAGGTTTATGGTAAAGCCATTCATATGTTTATTCAATAAATAGTAACTACTATGTGTTAGATATTGTGCTGGAGATGTAGATGTTCTTACAAACAAGAAAACCCCTGCTATCAAGAAACTCAGTCCAAAGGACTGAAAAAAAGGCAAGAAAATTAACCCTTGTGTAGAATACATAGTGTGTCCCAGGTGTTAGCTGGGACCTCCTGGTCCCTTGAGATCTGACTGAAATCAGCACAAAACTTCCATTTCATGTCCTTTTGAGGCCCAAAGGCTGCTCCTAAGATTTCTGTTGCATTCACAGTCAGTTCTGCTCTGATTTCCTGCTTTCTAATGTACTGTGCATCTTGTAGCTGTTCTTTTATCTCTGTCTTGGCATAAACTCAAGCTTGGGAGACAACTCTTTCTCATCTATTCTCCCTCCCCTACACCACACACAAAGCAATCATCAAATCCAGGCTGATAATGTATTGCAAAAACTTGAACTGGGAGTTTTTGGGTCATGGGAGAGCACAGCAATAAACTTCAAATGACAGAGTGCACATTCCTGTTTTAAGTCCATTTGCCAGCACCCCCCAACCCCAACCAGGCCCTTCTCACTGTCTACTTTACCCCACACAACAGCCATACTCCTGCCAATCTTCTCATCCATCTCCCAGTTCTATTCCTCATATCATCCCTCCTGCACTGCATTCTACCCTCCTCCAAACTCCAGCTCCAGGAAGTGCTTGCTGTCTGTTGTACAGAGTAATTCTGTTCTTTTCGTGCATCCCCAAAATTCAAATCCAGGCCCACTTTGTTCATACCTAAATCCATCCTGGTGCTCAGGCATGGGGACTTTTATGTTCCAGGATCTACTCTTTAGCCTCCATAGAAGGCAATTATGGTTACATAGTATTGTTTTTTTTTTTTTCCTTCTTTACTTGTATATGATTCATTTATTCAGTCATTCGACAATATTTACTGGATGTCTGCTATGTATCAGGCACTGTTCTAGGTGCTGGAAATAAAACTGTGTACAAGATGGCACAGGTCCTGTCCTCATGGATTTATATTCTGGGAAGTACGTACAAGATGATATCAAAAAGTAGAGGGGGCTGGGTACGGTGGCTCACATCTGTAATATCAGCACTTTGGGAGGCTGAGATGGGAGGATCACTTGAGCCCAGGAGTTCAAGACCAGACTGGACAAAATATGAGGCCCTATCACTACAAAATTTTTTTTTTTAATAATTAGCTGGATGGAGACTGAGGTGGGAGGATTGCTTGAGCCCAGGAGGTTAAAGTTGCAGTGAGCCATAATTGTGCCACTGCATTCCAGCCTGGGTGACAGAGTGAGACCCTGTCTAAATAAATAAATAAATAAGCCCATACCTCATTCTGGGATGGGAGACTATTGTGGATTATGGAAAGCTAAATCTGATAGGACAACCAGGATTAATCTAGGTGGATTGGAGGGGCTCAAAGGCAAAAGTTGGCAGCAAAGTTCTCAACCATTCATTTGGGTGGATAGAAAGAAACAGGAAATAGAAAAAGTGTTTTATTTGAGAAGGCATTCATCATCGCTCCCTCCGACTCCTATACCTCAATACTCAAGCAATACCTTTAAAGCAGAATTGAGGTATGAGCTCTCTAGGGAGAAAGAAAAGGCAGTCTCCCTCCCCATTTCGGCTTCTGGGTAGAGCTGATAGATAGAATAGGCTTGTTTGAGTTGGTTTGTCTTTCCCAGAAACCCTGGAGCACAGCTCCCCACCCTTACCCTTGTCAACCCCAAGGGAGGACTTCCTCTATATAATATTGCCTGAAGAAGGAAAGCCAGGGTATGACAGAGGGTTTGGTCAAGATCCTAAATTGCTGTGGGATTTAGGATTGGACCCCAGGGCTGCTGCTAGTTCATATGAAGCATTTATACAAATTTAAATTATATATATATCATATATATACACACATAACATATATAGACACACATTCTGGGATGATATAACCCAAAACTACTGTTTTACAGGGCTTGGCAAATGAAAGGCCCTCTCCCCCAGGTCCCCTTGTATTGGGTATTACCTGAACAAATGGTGGCCTAGTTTGTCCCAGATTGTATAGATTTTACAAATGTAGGTTGAACAGATTGATGAAGTTTTTAAAGTATCTGAATTCACTGATGTACTTGAAGAGCAGGTCCTTCCTTACAAAGCTCTGAATGATTAGTTAATAACATGTTAGTGTTTAAGGAACTGTACCTCACAGTAAGTACATCTTTTTCCTCTTTATCCAGTTACTTAAAATAACAGTAATAATAGTTTACCATTATTCAGCATAATGGATATGTTCCAGACATGCACTAAATAGTTTACAAATATTAATTCTATGAATTCTTATAACAACCTTATAACACAGGAGGGTACTATTATTCCCATCTAATATTTCAGAAAACAAAGGTTTCAGTGGTTCAACTCAGCTACTGAGTTAATTTCAAGCCCATTTTAGCTCCCACTCTATACTGCACATTTTTTTTCCCTCCTACCCTTCTTCTTTCTCTCTTCTACTTCTGTCTCCCTATAGGAAATAACATTCTGCAGAGGAACCATGTAAATATGGTTTTGGTCAAGCTACCTGATAACTCTACAATTGACCTTTTAGCTCTGACATTCCCTGAGCCTGGGTTTTCCAAACAAACAACTTCTCTTTGTTGTTTGGGTTATACTTAAGAGCCAGCATTCTGAAAATCCTGGCTTCAGGTTTCCAAACCAGCAGGTTGTGCTCAGAGCCTAATCCTTGCTGGATGGTAGCACATTTCATCACACAAAAACCATAGCTCCTCTTGGTCCTTGGCCTGATGCTCTCTCTGCAGCTTCTTTGGCCAACTCAACTAAAAGTGCAGTGGGGAAGCCCCATTCATGGTCATTTCCAGAGAACCATTTGCCTCGCTGGGGGAAAGGGGTATAACACAATCCCTGATAGTTTCTGGACAAAGAGGTTCCATGTTTTCCCCTATGCTTTTGGCATGCCTTGGATAATTCTCTTTGGTATTAGTCATCTCCTTAAGAAATCGTAAAATATACAGCATTTAACTAAAGTTTGTAACACCAGATTCTCTCCAGAAGGTGTTTTCCTTGATTTGGCTTTTTAATTCTTCTTGATTTGAAAAATCTTTATACCTTAAAAAAAAAAAGTCAACTTAAAACATGGACCTATCCATGCAACTTTAAACTTTATTAGAGAATGTCATATAATGAAGATATACAGCTATTCCATAAAATGTCTAACTGTGGTGAAAAAATACGTGACATTCAATGTATTCACTTTCAAATAAGATAACTTACTGCTCTTGGTTATTGGTTTCCAAAGACTTGCTGAGCATTTCCTTGTTTGGCCTTGGAAGAATTTGCTCTGGGATTTCAGCCTGGCCCTTGACTCGCTGAAAAACCACAAGATGTAGAACAAAGGGAGCAGGCTGAGAAGCCAGCTAGTGAAAATGAAAGCAAGAGGTCCCAGCCTGAGGCTTAGTGTGTGTTCTTGAAAGAAGGAAGTTGCTGCAGGGTCAGGAGAATGTCACTGGCGGCCCTTGAACTTGCTAATGCCAATCAGACCTCATGGGCTCCAGGCAAATCAACAAAGTCTGGAGACAAAATGTTTGAATGTAACTGTTAGAGCAATGTCCTGGCTCCACAGAGATATCTTTTCTCCCAGAGGTCACTGTTTCACCGTTAACCATTTAACCATTTTCCCAGCCACTCCGGAGCTCCAGTTCACTCTCCCAACTCAGCAGGAAAGTGAGTAACAGATTTTCTAAATTAGAGCCCAGACTTCGAAAGGTCACAGCTAAGAAAGCACCCACAGGCATTTGCCTTGCCATTTAGTAAAATTTCTGACCATGATACAGTGATGGGGCAATCTAAGAAGGAAAGGGGACTGGATTTGTGTGGGTTTGCAGAGGTTAAAAGAGCAGTGTCTTCTAGGAGGCCTGGGTGGAGGAGTGATGGGTCTTTGTTCTTTTTAAAGAACTTGAAGTATATACTGACTTGCAACGGGTAGAGAAATTTTTAAAATTTCAAATGAATGGCATAACCCCCTTGTGGAGTCCTCTCTTTTCAAAGTTGAAAACAAATTTTTGCAGAAGCAAGCTCAGACTGACTTTGAGCCCTCCTGCATTTTCCAGGTGGAAATTCCTTGACCTTTGAACTCTGACTAAAACATCAGCGATTATAAATCTAACTGCTAAGTATTATGAAATATAGCATGGCAAAACTAAAACGAAAACAAAACAGAACAAGAAACTCTACAGAACGAGAGGAGTGAGGAGACCACTGTCTTAGTCTCTCTCTAGTTGAGCAAGTCCAGTAGACTTTCCAGGTCAGTTCAAAGGAGGGACACGAGTCATTAGTTAACCTCAAGGGGCCCTTGCAGCTCCTAAATTCTATACTCTCATAAACACAACACTCTGTCTCTGGTGGGTTACCACTGTTTTATGATCTCCTACACTGTACAGTTAAGTTTTAGACCAAGTTTACAAGGTAGCATTACTCTCAAACATTTTTCTGATATATTAAATTGAACTCTAAGTCCCAGAAATGCTACATAGAAATTACATTGCACTTTGTAAAAGTTCTATATGTCTCCAAAACTGCATTAGAGACTAAGAATATATTTCCAAACTCTTACATGCATGGTGTTAGTTTAAAATGGAAAAGGTATTTGTAAAAAAATACAATGTTTCTCTCCTGATGGTAATACTGGGTTTATATTATCCATTACCAGTGCTTTCACTGCCCTCTGCTGCTCTGAGGGCGTGTGGAAAGCTAGTCTTTTATATCTCACTGGAGGAGGCCAGCTTTTCATTTATGGTCATGATTATTAATGTTCACTGGCATATTCCAAGTGTAATACTATCTGACTTGGAAAATCCCAACAATGAAGTAGTCAGTGGCCTGAAACCAAATGAGCACTGTGTTCCTGTGAATCAGGACTTTCTAAAGTTTTCTGAGGTTTTATTAAGTTCTGGGCGTTCTTTCTATAAGGTCACTAATATATGAAAATAGCTGTTATTTTGGAAGTTGATTACAGGGGTTTTTTTTTGGTAAAATACCAGTTATTGTTTAAAACATGAAAACTTAGTAGAAATGTCAACAAAAATGATTTGAGATGAGAACCTGGCCTCTTTAAAAAGTAGATTGAAGTGTAATAGAATTTAATTGTGGGAATGTTCTATTGTTTGCATTTAACTATTGGAGATTAGCATAAGGAAAATATTGAGCACTTTCATTGTTTCAATTATATTTATCTATTATTAATTAACAGCATTAGGTAAAATTTCTGTTCATCGTCTAGGACTTCTGTTTAATAATGATAAAAAAATTAATAACTGACATATATGAGCCTTCTTGGAAATATAATTTGTACTCACTCTCCACCTAGCAAAAGCTTTATCTGAAATCTATTTTACTCCTGAATTATAAATTATCAACAGATTTCATTATCTTAACAATTATCTGTCATATGCCTACCATGTACCAGACATAAGCATGTAGATGAATAAACTGCACTTCTGCCCTAAGGTGCTCACAATTTATTCAGAACAAAATATATATAAATAAATGTTTTATTGAGAAATTTCCAAAGGTCTTGCTACCATATGTGCCAATCAAGAGCCCCAGAAGTTTGATTGCTTCTGATCAAGATCTATGACACAGTCACTAGTGAATAATTCTGTCCCTTAGTACTCTTTAATATTCACTCAATAAAACAAGAAGTTTGTATCCCTCCAATTTTTTTACTATATACCCTTTAATAACTTCATACCTCCCTTGGACAAGATGCATGAATGCTTTTACCTTAACCACCCCACATATTATTTACAAATTTGTTTGTAAATAATAGGAAGATAAATATACTTCCCATAGCAGGTAACCTCATTTCATTATTATAAAGGGACTGTAATAGAAAACTTGCCTTGCTATGTCAAATTACTGCCAAAATAGAGAATGCTATGAACGAATACTCTAGAACCAAGGTGGGTGGATTTGGCCTATGACCACATTAGGCTTCCTAAAGCTTCCCTTCATCTCAGAAGCATTTGCACATGCAGAGAAGAAGTCCTCACTTAGAAGAGGACTAGAACATGGTGTGTGCTTTATAACTCATTGTCAATAAATAAATGAATAAAGTAATCAATCAAAAAGATCACTTTTGTTTTTTCTCAGAGAAATGTCAACATAATTTCCAGAGGACATGGAATCTTTTCATTTGTTTTGACCCCCCGATGATACTTTGTCTCCTTAAACTGGCCTGTTGTTAGCCCCACACTCTCTGGGGTGGCAAAAAGCTGGGGTCGCTTTGGGACTGAGCACATCCTGGGGCTAGTGAAAGATCCCATCGGCACCTTCCCTCCTTCTCTCCCTCCATGTTATAATGCAGTATGTTATTCTTTGATGTGAAGATGAATTTATGTTATATTTGATTTCTGAGATTTGCTCAGTGTCTTAAGTTAGCTGTTTTGGCTACTGTTTAGTAAATTACTCTAAACAATAAGAAGATAATTATTATGCATCTTTTAAATTGAAAACAAAGCAAACCCACAACTCTTAAGAACAAAGAGCCAGAATCCGTGGATGGTTATGTTATACCAGTGTTTTCAAGACAGCAGAGGACTGGGCGACTATCTCAGAGGTCCCAAATGTTGAAGGCTTACAGTAGCTCTCATACATCCCACCATCCTTTTAGGCTTTAACTTGAAATGATCAGTTTTACTCACAACAAAGATGGACTGGACAATGCGTCTTAGACCTAAGGCTAGAATGGCACTTCCCTATCTTTTAGGAATTAATGGTTTTACTTTAAAGTCAATGGGTCTCCAGTGAAAGGGTAGCCTGACTTACTCATTCATAGACAGCAAAGCTGGCCTGGAGAACAGAAGCTAGCTGGGCCTGCTAGGACAGGGTTTGCCTACTTTCTGGGTCCTGAATCACAAGTGAGTGCACCGTCTGTGAACACAGTGGTCTGAGGCAGTAAGAGAAAGACCTGGTCAGCTCTTCTTTTTCAAGGCAGTAACCATAGTCTCTGAAAAACAATGGCTCAATGACTTTCAGGCTCTCTATTAATCCAATTAGCTACTCTTCCCATGGCGAGAAGTGACAGGAGAGATCCAGAAGTGTTATGCTGTCCCAACCATAAGAGGAGTGGACTTCCCTCTTTTGAGAAAGTATAAGCCTGATGCGGTGGCTCATGCCTGTAATCCCAGCACTTTGGGAGGCCGAGGCGGGCGGATCACCAGGTCAGGAGATCATAGCCGTCCTGGCTAATCCGGTGAAACACGTCTCTACTAAAAACACAAAAAGAAATTAGCTGGGCGAGGTGGCGGGCGCCTGTAGTCCCAGCTACTCGGGAGTCTGAGGCAGGAGAATGGCGTGAACCCGGGAGGCGGAGCTTGCAGTGAGCCGAGATTGCGCCACTGCACTCCAGCCTGGGCGACAGAGCAAGACTCCGTCTCAAAAAAAAAAAAAAAAAAAAAAAAAAAAAAAAAAAAAAAAAAGAGAGAGAGAGAGAAAGTATAAGACGGAAAATAATGGTTTCTTCAACATCACATGATTCTACAGGGATGGACCTCATAGCGTGGTCCCAGTGAGCTTCATAGTACTCTGTAATGGTCCTGAACAGCTTCGTAGGCTTACATGTAGAACTCTGTTTAATCTCCACAGAAATTCTGTGTAGGAGTTATCCTCACTTCTGATGAGAACTTCCATCAGAACATAAAGGAAAGAGAGGAGACAGAATAATATTTAACTGTACTTATAAAAACAGTTCTGAGGCCAAGTGCAGAGGCTCATGCATGCCTGTACACTTTAGGAGACAGAGGTGGGAGGATCACTTAGGCCCAGGAGTTTGAGGCCAACCTGGGCAGCATAGGGAGACCCCATCTCTACAAAAGAAGAAAAGAAAAAAAATAGCTGGGTGTAGTGGTGTGTGTCTGTAGTCCCAGCTACTTAGGAAGCTGAGGTGGAAGGATGGCTTCAGCACAGGAGGTGGAAGCTGCAGTGAGCTGTGATTATGCCACCGCATTCCAGCCTGGCTGACAAAGTGAGAGACCCTGTCTCAAAAAAAAAAAGCCGGGGGCGGGGGGGATTTCTGAGCTTCCAAGCAGAATCTGATTCCCTTACATTTCCCCAAATGGGAAAATAAAACACTTTTTGTGTGTGTGTGGTTTTTTTTTTTTTTCTTTTCCTCCACACCCTCCAAACTGCAAGAGCAGTTTTTCTAAACCAACTCAGAAGGGAAACTAGCAAATTTGTCTCTTTGGTGCTGGCTTTATTTTTTCTCCATCACTTCCAGCATTGTCCTTTTAGGATTGTTGTCAGGTTTACAGAGACAGCAAGGGTGAAACTGTTTTGCCCACTGCCTACAATTTTAAGTTATACATCTCTAAGTTTAAATCTAGTTCTGTGACCTTGGGCAAGCTACAGAAATCTCCTCAAAGCTCAGTTTACTTTTCATCACAGAGTGGGTGCTTAATAATTTCAGTGTCTTTCATTTGAAAATTGGAAACAAGATATCACAGGATCAGAAATATATATTTTGTAAGCTGGCTGTCCCCGCTTGCTTACCTGTTTTTTCTCCCCACTCACACCACTTTTTCTGCAGACAGCAAGTACCAATGGTCCCCACTTATGATAGCTCAACTTACGATGTTTCAACTTTATAATGGGCTTATCCAGACATTAAATGCATTTTTGACTTATATATTTTTTTTATTTATGATGAGTTTTATGGGACATAGTCCCATTGTAAGTTGAGGAGCGTCTGTAGAGTGAAAAAACATTTGAATTTTTGAATAAATCAGAATTATAGAATTAGTAATTCTATATTATTATGTGAATTCTGTTAATTATTATATGAATTCCATCAATTATATAATTAATAATTCAAGGTTTCTATTATGCTATTAATAATAAAATTATAGTACCTCAAATATAAGATTTTCTCAGCATTTTAAAAAGTAGTTTTTATTATACATATATATAAAAATATATAATGATTCTAGTAAGGCATACACTTGCACTGTGTGCACACAGAAGTCAGCTTCCTTTCACAGTGGTGCTGATTTTTAAGAGAAAGCCATAGCATAGTGCATATGATATGATACTGGCAGTTTTTGTTTCTGTGATAAGTGAGGATGAATTAATCCCTGTGCATGTCAGGTTTGCCTAACCACCATAAAAATTTCCCTTCACCAAATGTAAATATGTATCTTGCCAAGTACTTTCCACTTACTTTTTAAGCTTCATGTTTTTCATTGGAAATTTAACCCGTGTGTGTTGAGTTATTTACTGAACTCAGAATACTATTGGGCAAATGCCAGTTCATAGCCAAAAAATTCCCTCCCCACAAAAGAGCCCACCATAAATAGCCACATTTTTTTCTCCTTCCCCTTCATTTTCTTAACCACAATTTTGGATATTAATTAGTATCAGAACTAAAAGAAGCTTAGTTTGGTCCAGAAGTTACATAAAAGCTATATAGTCTACACCAATCAGTAGCCGTAGTACATAAAAGCTAAACAAACCCCACTGAAATAAGCAATCTAACATCACTCAGAACATAGTTTAACACATGTAAATTTCTTCATTGATCTGTTTTAAGATTCTTCTTTCCTCACGAAAGGAGGAGTCAGGTATTATTGTTCCCATTTTACAGCTGAGAACGCTGACTTAAATCATTAACCAGTTTATCTTGGTCATATGATTTTAATTTTTGAAAAGAGAGTTGAGAATGAGATTTAAACATAGCTGAATAGTAAACCTGGACAATAATTACATTTGATCTAAGAAAAGAGGCATTTCTACAACACCTTTAAGTGGGATAATAAATTTTAGTGCCCAAAGGGAATCAGCCATAGCAAGTGGCATCTGTAGCTTCTCTCTGTGGGATGAGATAGAAAATCTCACACAGGTGTTATATTATTGAGGTTCTCAGGCCCTAGAGATCCCATATCTAATTGTAGTGGTGGCTCTTTTTAGAGCCAAGTTATATAACAGGCTTTCTTGTTTGTGAATATACAATCCATCCTTGACTCTCTTGCCCATCCTTGGCCACTGGCCCAGCAGAGGCCCAGACCCAGAATATTGTGGAAAACTGTGGACTTCTTGCCAGATTAGGTTTGACTTCCCTCACAGTTCACTTGTCCACACCTGTGACTTCTCCCACATCTATCCCTAATTGATATGTTTAGCCTTGATTGTTCATTTGTCTTCTAGTCTTAACTCAACAATTCAATTGACTGTAACACATCCCTTTGCCTGGGTACTTGCTAGCAGTGTTCTCAAATACAATCAATGTTAATACTGAAAATTTTGAAAAGAGAGCTGAGATTTTAGGGTTTCTTCCCCTAGATTTTGATTCCTTCCCAAGATTTCTTTCTTCTACCAATAGCATCACCATTATTAGGACTTTAGATTCATCCTTGACTTCTGCTTCTCTACATACCCTATCTCTCACTAAGCCTGCAGTTTTGCCTCAAATGTTGTCTCTTATCTCCTTCCTGGGGTTATTGCAGGTAACGCTAATCCAGGCTCTCATCACATTGTGTTTGCAGAACTTTAATGGTTTCCTTGTTTCTCTGTCTTCAGTCATCTCCTGTCTAGTCCATGCTACACACTGACTAATCTCCCTAGAGTGCTTACAAACCAATAATAATTTCTCATCACTACTGGATGACCGCCAAATGTTACATTCTGGCATTCAAAACTGTTTTCAATATGGTTCCACCCCAGTAATCCACCCTTGCTTTCAACAACCTGTCACACACACCTTCCACCCATGTGAGGCTACCCTTTGCACCTCCAGGCATACACGGGACTCTTTCCCACCACTGTTCTGCCATAGTTACCTTGTGGGCCACACATCACTCAGTCATTGGGCTAAAGGAGCTAGACAAAGACCAGCACACAGAGTAATAAATAATTTGGGTGACAGATCCCAAAATCTATGTAGTGCTAGTGCTAGAAGGAAGACAAATCAACAAGTAGAATAGAGATTGGGCAAGTATGGCAACAGAAAATTTGGGGTTGTCTGGGTAAGGAGTTCCTTTCAGAAAAAAGTCAAGCTTTAAGAGTGGGAATGGGCTGGCATATGAATGACAAACAGAGATGAAGGATCCAATACAACCATTATGAGGAACTTAAGGGTACACACAGACAGCACTTGGGATATCTGCTAACAAGTGGTAGCAGAGTCCAAGCAATCAGGTGAAATTCAAGGCAGGACTTTCACCCCTGGGAATGAGGAGGAGATGCAAGGGGAAATTCCTGTCATAGAAGAGCTGGGTTACCACCCAATTTATTAAGGGCACAATTAAGTCACAAACAGTGAGACACACAGGGATATAGTTACAGGATTAGTTCCCTAGCACAAGGCAGAAGCCTAATCATCAAAACTTGGACTCTGGATCAGAGCCAACCAGCATTAAGTGACACAGTCTCATACCCCAAAAAACACAGGGCTAAGAATATGTGCTCCAGAGCCTGAGAAGGAATCTACCATAGTAAATGCCTTTGAACTTGAATTTCATTCTCCTGCCACTAGCTGTATGATCAGACACAAGTCCTTTAACTTTTGTGAGCCTTGCTTTCCTCGTACATAAAAGTGAGGAGAATAATAAATATTTTACAGATTTGATGCAAAAATAGAAAAGTGCCTGCTGTGGAGCCTGCCATTTATTAATAGACTCCTGTCCTCTACCAGAGCTTTTGAAATCTTTCCTGCCCCATAACTGGATTGACTCTAGTGACTTGAGGAGGCACTAGCCTTGTGGGTGGGTTCCAGCCATTCTACTGAAGGCAGGGAAGAGCTCCAGAGGCTAGAAATCAGGCATGTCTGGATCATAATCCTACCTTGTCTGTGGAGCATCAACTCTGCTCTATAGAAATTTCTCCATTCTGTAGGCCTCCTTTGAACATACATCATGCTGATTAGTGCTTGACCTTGTACAGTGTTAGCAATCCCAGTTTTGACATCTCTAAAGCAACCCTGTAGGTTTATGGCATTGCCACTTATAATCTTGCAAAGACATAACTTCCACTCAGGAGTTCTGCAAGCCTGGTTCCAGGTAGTAGGTTACTAGCCACGTGAGTGAACCCAGCAAATAGGACCTCATATATAGTCCAACATAGTTTTGTTGATGTCAACTTGCTGTTGCATGAATATTTTATGAGGGAATTATATGCTACTGTAGAATTTGTGGATTGGGAATTTTCTAAGATTTTTAGGTGAATTACTTGAAAACGTCAATGGGTTATGATATCATAACTTATTGATTTTCTAGTTGCACCTTGCTTCTTGGCCAGATTTGCCCATCTAAATTTCAAGCTTCTCTAGGAACTAGCCAAGTCTCATCTTTCCCTTTGTTCCCCACAATTTAGCAGAAAGTTGCCCTCAAAACAAGCATTTAACCTGCAGTTGCTGATTGACTGAATTACTGTATCTTGTTGACACTTTACTTACTTTTTAGAATTCCAGATAATCGTTTTCTCTACTTGTTCAGTTGCATCAAAAATAAAATATGGCATTTTCCCTAGCATAGTAAAAAGTGAAGTAAAACACAAAAATGTTGGGTCTAACATTAATTTTTTGACAAGAAAAACATGACAAACCATTTGCAGGGAAATTTTGGCTATACCTTATCCTTTCACCAGTTGGCTTATGAATAATCAGGGTAATTTATATTACCTTGTTCTGTTTACTGTATATATATGTATGTATTCCAGTGGATTTTCCACTTGTCCCAATGATTTGCTGAAATGGAAAAAAACATTCAACTTCATTTACAAGGTAATGATTATCAGTGCCCAATCAAATCTCCGTTTCCAGATTTTTTTTAAAAGTTCTTTATTTTGAAAAATTATGCCAGGACTTTATGACTAATCATAGGTACAAGTATACTTGTATATTTCATGTGAAATACTCCTGACACACACACACACACACACACACACACACACACTTAGCCCATTTGTTGAAAAGTGCCTGTAACCTTTTTATGTGTAGGACTCTAATCCCCTTGTCCAACTTATTGTTTTATCCTATGTAGTGCCCTTGAATTGAATTCTGCTTTTCAATAACACTGCCCCACACACATATGCGCATTCATACATAGTTTCTGATGCCATTGCTCTAGTTCAAATCTTTATTGTTTAACACCTGGATTGATGCGATATACTCCAGAGGAGATTGTGGATCGGTCTCTTTCCCTTTCCAATCATTCTGTGCATTTTGCTTTCTGGCTTGCAGCTCCATGGCACCTCTCATCTCCTTAACACAAAACACAAACACCCCTAGAATATGGCTCTGACCTTCCTGTCCTGACTTGCCTTCTACTATTCTCCCTTACCCGCCACACCCTCTCCTGCTCAGCTATCTCTTGAATCGTGTCTATGCTTTCCTACTTATAGTGTTGTTGTGCCATTCCTGCTTAGCATGTTCTCTCTTCCTATGGAAAGAAATAATTTTGTCACCTACAAAAGTCTTTGCATGCTGTAGGGCCCTGTCTCAATGCAATTTACTTTGTAAACCCCTTTCCTGTGACAGTGATCTAAAATCCCACCCTCAACTCTAAGTCAGAATCAAATACTACCATCTTGTCTATCAAGTACTTATTACTGGCTGCCTTATTTTCTAGTTGCTTACACATGCAACTTTTTGCTAGATTACATGCACTTTGTGGGCAAGGCCTATGCCTGGCCTTTGTATTTCCATATTGTTTATGACAATGTCTTGCCAATAATATATGCTCAGTAAATATTTGTTCACTGGATGGATATCCTTTCATTGTCTATATTTTCAGCACAATGACAGGGTAGCAATAGAGGCATCTATTGCAGGAGGCCATACAAATTGTACTTCAGATATTCATATAACCAGGAATTATAGTCTGAGCAATTACTTTAATAAGTTATAACCTGTCTATAATTACAGGTTACAGATGGTGACATAAAAACACAAAGAGGTCAGGAAGTTTGTATACTGCACTCATTATACTTGACCTAAAAAGAGTGGACATTTCATAATTCTGAGCACCTTGGTCTGTTGCTTGGTCTGTGCCCTGTGTTATTCTCAAGAAAGGAGACTGGAGCTCAACCATCATTCATCCACACTTGTATTATCTTTAAGCACTGTAGAGGAAAAAACTGTTTTGGGGCTTGAAAAATGAAGTTGGATACATTGCATAGTATATGTTGTTTTTAAGCTAACTTAAAGGGAAAACTTCCTGATTGAAAATAAATCATACTAGTTTAATTAATGATGACTGCTATTAATAATGACATATATACCCATCTATAGTATATTTTAGTAAAACTTTTTCCTCTGTTTTGTGGAAATCTTGATTTTCAACTCTTTCTAATGTATTTTTCTATTGGGGGCCTACTCAGACCTAATATGTCTTCTGGAGGCAGAGTGAAAAGCCTTGTTAGTCTGCCGATGTGCCTTTGGAGCTTCTCTGGAGTGTTCCTTGACTAGAACCATCAATTTTCTGGCTGGCTTTTCTGGTAGAGTCTATCCACACTCCTAGAACTGTCTACTGTTGGCTTGGCAAGGTCTACCTAGATCCTTCCCTGACCTGCGTCATCCTGGAAGCTGTGGGACCACAGTGAGACTTGTTACTTCTTTCTTTCCCCCCTTCCCCAGCACACACCCACACGTGCCATCATTTCACCAGTTGGACTAATTTTATCGGAAACTAGACTTGTAAATTAACAGACACATATATGATTTCACTTACAATTTGAAAAAAAAAAAGAACTTGATCAATAAGTGTCAACATCACCATTCAGAGTATCTATAACTATCACAGCATAAAGTAGCTGGGAAAGAAGCACATATTGGAATTCAGTGGTTTTCAAGTTCCAATGGATAACAGTGAACCTGGTTTAGTTAAAGAGGGGAGGGAAAGGGAACACTGCCTCTTAGGCCTCATCCTGGTGGTGGTCTGTGTGGCATACCATCTCCACATAAGCCTGTGAACCCCTAATCTGAGTTAGATGAAACACTTTGCCTATGTGGAAACTGAGCCTGGAATGCTTAAGTGACTTGCTCACAGTTACATACCCAGTTTGTGGCAGAGCTGATTCTCAATCTCAAGTTACTAAGCACAGTTTCCTTTTTCTGGGCTTTCCCCACAGCACCAAATAACTGCTAGATAAAGCACTCTTTTCTGCTCATTGGGCTGGTCTAGTTTATCTCTGTGCCCAAGAGCAGTTTAGAGGAACTAGCATTTTCCATGCAAAAATCTTTGTCGAAGGAGATTCGTGATTAACAGAAATCACCCAAAGCACCAGAAACAATGCAACAAACCATGAAGGACAGCACAAAGGCATGTGTTTTTATCTGACCCGTTTGTTCCAGGATGGGCTCTCTAGCTGAGCAGCCTAACAGCCCTGCAACCAACCTGTCTCATAAGCCCTGCACAGAACAACCCAGCATAATTCCTAAGCCTGCTCACGTAAACAACCAGAGAAGTTAATCATAGGCATGAGAGACTTTTGGTGGTGGCCAATTAGAGCAGACCCCCCACAGAGCTTCATCATAGGGTAGCCATGTCACTATCCTCCTCCGTGCAGCAATCCTTGTGATTAATGTAATCACTATAATTACTGACCTCTCTTCTGAGAGTCTTGGTCGCATGGAAGAGTTGAATGTTTTCCCTGAATGCGTTGTCTCCAAACAATGTATGTCCTTAATTATAGAATATGATGTCATAAGTTCTGATTAGGGGGTTGCCCTAGAGGAGCTGAGGATTGGCCCTAAAGGCATAAGGGGGCCAGTTCAACTCATAGCCCACCCTAGTCCTCATGGTCACATACAGGTAGCCAGTTACTTGATAATTAACAAAACAAGCTTGTGGTTGTTGCTGTCGTCCATTTTACTCCTATGTCTTTTGGGGTCATCTTGGGAAATAAAGGCTTCCTTTTTCCTCATGTACCTCATAATTATTGTGCCCCAGAACTGGCACATAATTAATTATTATTTTTCCTTTCAGGAGTTAACGCTTCAGCCAAACAGGTCGGGATGGAAACCCAGTTTGCATTCAGAGGAAAGTAGTTGACTATTCTCAGACTAGACCACTTGAGGGCGGCATCGCCTTAGGAGAGTGTGTTTTGATCACCTAACACATAATCTAAGGAGGAAATATGCAGCGTGGGTGCCACAGACACATCACTGTAACTCAGGGAATAAAACCACAAAAAATGACAACATACTCCCAAGGAGTCAACTCACATTTAGGAATGAAGGAATAAATGTCTCATTTTAAAGGTGATTGCAAAGTTTTTTTTTTTTTTTTTTTTTTTTTTAACATAACAATTGCTTGAGGCAGGCATGGTGTAAACCATTTTTATGGAGAAGGATTTATTCTGTGAAATGAAGTGCTATTGAAAAAAAAGATAATGTCCAGTGCAATATAGAAAGAAAAAAAGAAAGCTAAAATATATTGCTCAATGAAGCCTGGGGACAAAATCATGAGTATGTTTGCAGGTCTTTATAATCCTCTCGGGTGCACATAGTTCTTCACAATGGACATGTCCCCATTATAACCTCTTTTAATTTAGCAGGGAGCTGCTCCTTTGCCTTTCCTTCATATTTGGGGAGTCAATTCAGATGGATGAGAGAAAATAAAAGAGGGGGAAGAGAAGAGAAGGAGGATGGTATGCCCCTCTGTGCTTGGAGAATCACTAGTAGTGGTCTCAGTCACAGGGAGACACACTGGTTCCACTCATCTCTGATCCTGACCCAATAAATTATTTGCAGATATCTTTTTGGTAGTTTTAACAGGATGCTGATAAATCACAACTGATCAGCCTAGTGTGCTAGAGATATTTAAGTTCTCTTTCCAAATATCACTGCATACGTACCTAAATAACAGACCAATCATTGATTTCCAGAAACCTGTCTAGAAGGCATTTTACATTCCTTCCTTTGCTTCTTTTTATGTGCCACAGAAAGAACCTGATAGTTCTTGAATACATTTCCCAGATTGTCCAAAGAGGTCAAACTCTTAATGTTAAGCACAGTTCTTTTGAGACTGTGACTGTGGGGGAGAAATTAAAGAAAGATCTGGAAGCTAATGGAAGCTACTCACATGAGTAGCTTCTTTAGTGCAACCTCAGTTGGAACGTCAGTGACTCTTGAAAATTCTTTCTTTTCTCCCAAGTCAATATCCTATCAAATTGCTTTCTGTGTGTGTGTGTGGTTTTTGTTTTGTTTTGTTTTGTTTTTGCAAATCTCCAAACAGAAACTCATACCTCCTGGAACACAGAGGTAATCTCGGCTAGTTTGCAGAGATGGCTAAGGAGATTAGGTGTGACCTTCTCCGGTTTTCTTCCCTTCATTGTTAATTTTGCCTTTATTCATCCCCTTCTGTCTTTTCCAGGATCTTGTTCCATCAAACATCTCCCTACCTCCACCCTTTTCTTTTCAACCTTTTCCTCTGCACTTATGGGGAAAGTTCTTTACCTCATTTCTCTTTCCATCATCTATCCTCTCTGCCTCCATTCACACTAGATTCCTTGAAAAAGGTCTACACAGGACACCCCCATACTCTGGCATTCCTTTACTATTTCCTTGCATTATTTTCTCCAGAAACTACCCTTTAAACCCCACCAGTGAGCTACTCATCTCCAGGTGGCCCAGGGGTTTCTTCTCAGCCCTTCTTCTTAGTGCATCACATTCCTATTACCATGATGGCAGCATTGATCTGAAATCCCCCGACCTCTCTCCCTTTGAAATACTTCTCCCCTTCATCAGAATTTAATAACATGCATACTCACTCGCTGAACATCTCTCTTTAGTCTCTGTTGGCCCCACTTCTACTTCCTCCTTTGTGTAAGAATTTTTCACTACTCAGCCCCTTTATCTGCTATGTGTTCTTTACTGAACTCATAGAATCCTACAACTTTAACTACCACCTCTTTGCTCATAACTCCTCAGTAGTATTTCTAACAATCTCTCTCCCAAGCTATGTGCCTGCCCTTCCAAGAGGATATTTATCGTTTCCGCATCTATGTCCTATATCTCAGGCAAACATTTTCAAAATAGAACCCATCTTTCCTGCACAGCCTCCCCATATCCTGGTCCCAAACTGAGTTCCCCTCCTTACCTTTCCTCAACTCTCAGGTCAAAATTTCAACTATCCTTGACTTCCCTTTTGTCATTTGTAAGTTTGTAAGTTGATTGGACATGGGGAGCACAGGATTATGAAATGTCTTTTCAGAATCCCCGTTCTATATGCATTGAGAGTACTCTATTTCAAGCCTTCGTTTCATCACCTAGACTTCTGAAAAGATCACCAAACTGGTGTTTCTGTCATGAGTCCCCTCTTCCTCATTCCAGCCCAACCAATATTTGGCTATTAGCTATTTTTCAAAACAGTCCTTTCCATACAAAATAAACTGGTAACTTTAGTTGCTTCCAAAATAGGTGACTGGGAGACACAGATGTAAGAGAGAGAAAATTTACATTATGTACCATCTTGTTCCTTTAAAATGCTGTGCCTTATAAATACATTAGCTATTTAGAATAATAATGTTTAGGTTAAACATTAGATATTATCTGTTTAATTTTAAAAATCCTCTTCAGTTATTCTTCTGATCAAAATCCTACACGCATTGCCTTTGGAACAAAATCAAACTTCATCATATAGTTCAAAGCCCCTAAAATGGCCCTTCTAGTTTTACCTTTACTCTGCTTTCAGTCTGCCCTCTGACACACTCCACAGGCCAGGCACAGGCCAGCACTCTGGATTCTTAGGCTTCCAAACCTTTGTTTAAACCATTCCCTCTGCCAGTGGTGTCTTTCTTCCTCCCAAATTGAAGTCCTACCTTCCTTCCAGCTTCACCTCAGACGGCACCAATTCCAAAGTACTTTTCCAGATCCCAGCATTTAGAACTACTCCTTCCCTTCTGTAAGTTTCCTGGCCTAAGCACTTGATGATTCTATAAAAGTCAGCCTGGTTTTGTGGTTCTTTATGCACATGACTGTTCTTATCTTTGCATATTTTGCACTGCTTAGTTCAATGCATTTCACATGATGGATACTTGGAAATGTTTCTGAATGTCATTGGTCCTCGAGACACTGAGAAATCCAAAATTATAACTGTTTGGATATGAGAACCAGTGGCATCTTTGTGTCATTTACGATTGTTCGTCATTGACATTAAGAAGTACAAAGCTCAATGGGTTCCCTTTAGGTCAGTGCTTCTTCTAGTGTGGTCCTAGACCTGGAGCACTTGCTAATGTGAAGATTCCTGGGCTCCAAGAAATCTACTGGTTCAGAGTCTCTGGGGTAGGATATGGCAATCTGTAGATTAAATACATATCCCAAGTGCTCCTTATGTACACTGAAGCTTGAGAGCCACTGCTGTAATAGGATGTAGCAGGGTTTAGGGGGAAGGTTTTAGAGGCAGATAATCCTTGAGGTTTGATCCTGCTTGTCCGCTCAGTGCTCCTTAGCTACTGCCAGTCCTTCAGCCCTGCTGCTCAGCTGGGTTCATGCACCTGGCTGTGCCTCGTGCTCCTGGAACATGATTTGCCCTCTGTCTCTCCTTTCGGGAGACAGCTGAGCTGTCAAGCTCTGACTCCCTGTGGAAGCTGTCTGGTGCTGGCACATTTTGATGGGAGAGGGATGCCTCAGACTTCAACAATAATCTCATCTTTTTTCAGTCTTATCTTCTCCCCTAAAACTGCTATAGTCAAGTGACTATCATCTGTGTTGTAGACAGGAGGATCCTGTGTCAAGAAAACATTGAGACTTGCCTAAGCCACTGACATATTAATAGAGTTAATGTCAAAAGCCTTGTCATCCATCTGGGCATTCTCAGTGACACTGTGTCAATCAGTAAGTCAATCAATTTATCAACAAGTATTTAATGAATGCCAATTAGGCACCCAGAAGTGTCTTGTTTAACATCCGCTGGCTGGGCTGGGCCCTGCACAGAACTTGGTTCAGTGTCCTTACATTATCCCTGATCGAGGATCTAATTCTGTACTATGTCATCCACAGTTGGCTGCCTTTGTGGTCACACCAGTTTGCTGGGCTATATTTCATGTGAACACCACCATTTACTACATTATTCTGTAGGCCCTAATGAAGTTAAGAGGAGCAGGATATGGGGGCCAGCTATTTAGCCCTCCGATGTGAACAACTGTTCAGCAGTCTTAGCATGATGATGTACTTCTCACTCTGTTAGGTTTTCCTTGCACTTCCATTGAATTAAAATTAGAAATTCTGTGGACAGGGATGTGACTCTATGAAAGCAACCTTCTTCCCCTCTGCCAATCCATTTGCATGTAAAATCCCCAACCCTCAGCACAAATGACCTTTGTTCTCCAATTTCCAATCCTTTTATAGGTTATAATTATTATTTAAACCCACCCTATGGTCCCCAAACCTTTCTAAAAGTAATCAGCCCATAGGATGCCCTCATGCAAAAGGCTACATTTTCTACACTTACATTTTCATTTATTTTCTAATAGTCACAGTGGAAACTGTAACCATGAATGTACAACTCAGAAATCCAGTTAAGACTTGCTTTTTTCTGCCAACTTACTCTTTTATGAGCCAGAGACAGTAAAATAAATCCAACATGTTTAAAAATGCCAATTTGAACTTCAATTTCTACGCCAAGAACGTTCTGTGGGTTAGTATGCATTCTTCTAGGTCACTCGGAGTACTACAAACCAAATTTCACATGGTTTTCAAAGTAGCCCCAAAACTCGACCTTCATCTCAATTGGCATTAGTGTTACCAAAGGTATCTATGAGAACATCACTGGCCCATCTCAAGTTTGAGAGATGATAATAGGCACATGTGGCCATTTCCACTATATCTAGTCTAGGATTTAGTCTATGATTTAGACTCCCCAGCTGTATTTAAAACTATTCCAAACCACCACTGGCCGCAGGAAGCATAGACCTTTTCTGAGAGGGATTTTGGCTAATAATTTTACTTCCACATTGTTCCATCCTCTATTTCAGGATGCATGATGTACACACTCTTCCTTTTTCCATCTCATTTAACCATTAAATACATGCCCTGGCTGGGTCAGAGGAACCAGGAAATAGACTATTATTCAGTGTGCTATTGATATGGCCTCCCAAAGCCTCCAACAACTTCCCTACGGACATCACAGAATGGAACAGAAAATTCCAGTGGATCACCGTTGTCCATTCATAGGCACTGCAAATGTGTTAAATATGTCTCACTCAATAAACCAACACGGCTTGGCTGAATTATGCTAAGTCAAAGTCTTCTTTAAATCCCATTATCCTTATCATTGTTCTAGGTGAAATTGCAAATAAATAAAACCTCTAATGAGTTATTTTTAGATATCTAAATGGACACAGGAAAATGTTAATTGACTCCTCAAGTTTACAGAACAAGTTAATAAAGGTAGAATAAAAAAAGAACTAGTTTAATAACTTTCTTCTAAGACTACAATGAAATTTATTTTATCTCATAACATAGAATGTCACATCTAAGGAACATCAAGGAGAAATTGGATGCTTTTTGTTCTTTAGAATTTTACTTTGATACAGATAATGTTGCATTAGTTATTCTTAGTTTTACTTCTTCACTTGTTAAAATGCATAATATGGGCCAGGCATGGTGGCTCACGCCTCTAAATCCCAGCACTTTGGAAGGCTGAGGTAGGAGGATTGCTTGAGCCCAGGAGTTTGAGATCAGCCTGGGCAACACAGGCTGATCTATAAAAAATAAAGCAAAATTCGCTGGCTGTGGCAGTGAATGCCTGTGGTCCCAGATATTTGGGAGGCTATTTGGGAGGATCACTTGAGCCCTGGAGTTTGAGGCTGCAGTGAGCAGAGATCACTGCACTAGATATTGACTGTGTCCATTTAGATATCTAATGGACCTCTGCACTGCAGCCCATCTAAAACAAACAAACAAAACAAAAAACAAAAAAACCCACAACCCTAATGTGAACTCAGATCACTGCTTCTAGATTATTTTCTTCACTTAGTACTGATGCTTCTGAAAGTAGAATGAGAATTGTATTGCTATTTAAGTATATTAGCAGTGTTATTACTACATTCCATTTTTGTTTTTAAAACATCCATTTTTATAATCACCTACTCTATGGCTAGGTCTTTAACATACCTTTTCTATATTCTTCATAACATATAAGGTGTGTATAATCATCATAACCCTACAGAAAAGGAAAGGGACTCGGAAATATTCTGTACCATGTGACGTACTTTAGTTCAGAGTCTGGCAGGTAACAATTCTCAATAAATATTAAAGTAATCATTATTTTTCCCAAAGCCACAGAGCTATTAGATGGGAGAATTTGAGCTCAAACTCAAATATAACAACATTTTTTTGCTAATCTGCACATGTACTGCCTTAATTTTCACACTTGATTTCATGATCAGAAAAGTTATTTTAGTCCTGTTTATTTGAACAGCTAGAGCAAATATTGCATAAACTATTATTTGCCAGTATCTCTAACATTAATTTATGTGAATGTGCACCTGTGTATCTTGTATTTGTTCTATTTTGGTCTGGTTTTTAGGTTGCAATATTGTACACTGTCATGTTTCTATGAAAACCAACAATTTAGTTTTTGTTTTTGTTTTTTTTTCCTGGGGATGAGAAAAAGGTGTTAATGGAGAAGCAAATAAATGTGAAATGAAACAGTTCTGCTCCAGGGAACAGAAGGAAACTTCGCTAAAAGCAGAGGCTCCTAGCACAACCTTATACAGCAGGTTGAGCAAAACCTAACTCTAAAAATGGTACTTGCTTTCAACTACAGGACAGGACATTTGGATTCTGTTTAGTTTCCAACTGAAGTTTTGGAAAGTACATCCAGCATTTCCTTTAGAAAAGCTCCAAGGAGTTTCTTTACCCACAAGTTATTCTGAAAAACATTTGTGAAGATGTGGGCTTTTATTTTTATTAATAAATGGCCACAGCTTTCATTTTGGGAGGAATTCAATTGACATTATGATGGAGACTTTCAGGTCCAGACATTCTCTGTAAGCACAGCTGTGAGAGCTACAGGAGCCTCACACTTGGCTCTGCCCAAGCACAGTGCAGGCATCTCTGCGACGGCTGGTGGCCAAGGAGCCTCCACAGGAAACATGCACCTTCCCCCACCCCAAAGTCATTGAATCGCTTCAGTCTTAAGGGTCTCCACATCTTGACAGAAGGCTCAACTTTGATGGAAACTTCTCTGGAAGAACACTCGACTGGTACTTATGGTGACCAAGCAGGTCTTACAGTTCCCTTCCTCAATTAAAACAATAAAAAAAGAACAAGGTTGTCACATATAAAACAAGAGTCATTGAATTAGGCCAGAGCTAGGCTTTGGAAATTGAAATTAAAGGCCTGGAACCAGGGATCTTAACTGCATACTTTAATGTTTAAACACAGAGCAGTTGAATTGGGAAAGCATCTGAGCTTGGTTCCGGCTGCACTCAGCTGCTTTAGCCTGCTGCCCTTGCCAGAAGACCCTGAATACATTTGAAAGCATCAGGCCCTGGCTCATGATTATGCCTGTGGGATGTTGTGCCCATAGCTTGAGAGGAGATGTTCATCTTCTGGGGGAGTAAACAGCATGTGAAGAGGTTTCTGGAGTGTAACTGGGCATAGCTAAGGCTTTGGCAAGCTTAAGACTGAGTGAGAGTCAGAGCCTCAAACTGTGACTCAAATTGGCATATGATTCTGAACTTGTTTGCACCATTCTCTAATTGTTTCATGTGTGATCATATCTCCCTAGCAAGCCTGAGGGCATCTGAAGACAGAGAGCATGCTATTTTTGATTTCCCAAAAGAATCTGACAGAGTCACGGACTCATTTTATTGACTGACAGTCACTGCTAGCAGTGACTTCAGCCACAAGTAAAAAAAAAAACAGTTTGTGTTCTGAGTAATAAAGGAATGTGTCATGTAGTCATGCTTCCATGGTATATCATTGATTCATCATGATAGAAATATCCTGTGAAGCAAACATAAGCCAAATGCACACAGTATCTGGGAATCTTGTGGCACAGACAGAAGAAATAAGTGGATGTATTTAGAGTTAGGGACTTGGTGGAGGAGGCCTATCTTGTGTTCAGGCAGGGACACAGACAGAAGCTCTCCAAGGAGACAACACCAAGAGTCCCTGAGAGTAAGCTCTGAGACTGTGAAGACCCCTGTCCATCAGTAGACCGATCCACTTCACTCATTCATGTATTCTCTAATTCAGATGTTAAATCTTTCATGCATACAGAGATGAATACACATGACCTCTACCCCTAAAGTTGAGATATATTTGTAAACAGATGCATTAAAACATCAAACGCAATACCATATGGCAGTGTGATTTAATGAGAAGGGGTTTCGCACAAGAGGGAAACGGAGCTGGTTTTGCATACAGGTTTTGTGATCTATTATTGGCTGTATGACTTGGATTTTTTTTAGCCTGTTTTCTCCTCTGCAAGTGTGGGTAATAATACCTACCATATTGGATTATTGAAAGAATGAAAGGAGAAACACCGAACTGACAGCTCACATGGTGTACAGGATAGACCCTCAGGAAATGTTCTATTCCTTCCTCTCACAAAGAAACGTGCAGTGCTGTGGTTGCTCAGAGGCAAGAGCCACAGCTGCCTGAGAAAAGGAGGAGAGCCTTCACCCAGGAAATACATCTTTGCTTGACCCTGAAGAATCAATAAGTTCCTTATTCAATTATTTATTCAGCAAATGTTTACAGAGCACTATTATACACCAAATATTGTGCCAGATGCTAGGGATAAGATGGTGAACAAAACAGATATGGTCCTGGTTCTCATGGATCTTACCTTCCAGACAGAGTGACAGACCAGACCAAACACATAGACACAGCAATTCTGAGCAGGGAGACTAAGCTGGATAATTGGTTTTTGTTTGTTTATTTGTTTGTTTTTGAGACAGAGTCTGGCTCGGTCACCCAGGCAGGAGTGCAGTGGTGCAATCTCAGCCGACTGCAATCTCTGCCTCCCGAGTTCAAGCGATTCTGGTGCCACAGCCTCCTGAGTAGCTGGGACTACAGGTGCGCACCACCATACCCAACTAATTTTTGTATTCTTAGTAGAGATGAAGTTTCACCATGTTGCCCAGGCTGGTCTCTGTTTTCCTGACCTCCAGTTATCTGCCCACCTCGGCCTCCCAAAGTACTGGGATTACAGGTGTGAGCCACCAAGTCCGGCTTAAATTGGATAATCGTAACCCGCTGGTGCATTCAGGGGCTTCTGGCAAGAGCGCCAGGTGAAAGCAGCTTGACATGCCGCCTGAACTGGGCCAACAGGCCCTTCCAAGTCAACTCCTTTGGGTTTAAACATAAAATTGTGCAGCTAAGATCGTCAGTTCCAGGACTTTAAATTCAACTTCCCGGGCCTAGTTCTGGCCTAATTAAATGACTCTTTTTAGTGTGTGACCACCTTTTTATTTATTTATTATTGTTTTTTTAGATGGAGTCTTGCACTGTCACCCAGGTGGGAGTGCAGTGGTGCCAGGTTGACTCACTGCAACCTCTGCCTCACAGGTTCAAGCAATTCCTCCGCCTCAGCCTCCTGAGTAGCTGCGATTACAGGCACACACCATCAAATCTGTCTAATTTTTGTATTTTTAGTAGAGACGGGGTTTTGCCATGTTGGACAGGCTGGTCTTGAACTCCTGACCTCAGGTGATCCGCCCGCCTCAGCCTCCCAAAGTGTTGGGTTTACAGGCATGAGCCACCACACCCAGGCTGTTTTTGTTTTTTTAATTAAGGAAAGGAACTGCATGACCTACTGCTCATCATAAATGCCAGTGGATGCTCTTCAAGAGAAGTTTCCATCAAAGTTGAGCCTTCTATCAAAGTCTAAGATTGAAGTGATTATACTTTGGGAGACAGAGCAGGGGGAGGGGGAAAGAAGAGAAAGAAGAAAGAGGTGTATGTTGTCTACTGAAGCTCCTTAAGCACTGACTTTTGCAGAGATGCCTGAATGGTGCTTGGGGCAGAGCCAAGTAGAGACTCCTGTAGTTCTTACAATTGTACTTAGAGGGAAAGGGGCTGGGAGGACTTTTGGCATCATATCACCAAAGAATCAAAGGACGAGAAAGAGCAAGCAATGCAAAGGATGAGAGGAGGAGCATTGTAAGCAGAAACAGTACATAGAAATGCCCCGAAGCAGAGAAGGGCTTGGCTGAGGAAGTGAAAGTATAGAATAAAACAGGGAGAGGATAGTGCTTAATGGAGTTCGAGTGAAAAGGATTCAGGGGAGTTCATTCCAGAGTTAACAACATATGCAAAGGTGTAGAGTCTTAAAAGAGTCTGACACAGTCTAAGAATAGGGAGAACTTCATTGTGGCCTCACTCTAGCCTGGAGGAAAAAGAGGGCGGCAGGAGATGATGCTAGGGAGGTAGGTGGAGGTCAGATTGTGGGGGATCTTGCTTGTATCATAAGTGAAGACATTTACATTTTGTTCTGTTTATAGGCAAGACTCTACACAGGTTTTTTATGTGGAAGAGTGGATGCATGATTTGACTGTAGTAGTGTAGAGGATGGATTAAAAGTGAAGAGATTGGAGGGGAGTTTAAACGCCAGGCTGCTGAAACAGTCTGAGGAAGGACTGAAATAAAACAGTGACAAGGAGGACTGGATTCAAGGGACAATCCTGAGGTAGAAGCAACATGATGTAGGAAGTAATGGAGTGAGGGAGTGATGAATCAAGGATGACAATGAGGTTTCCAATTTTGGAAGCACACATTCCATGAGCCATCACAGTGATGGTGCCATCACCTGTCAGGTAGCCTCTGGAAAGTTCCCCTGTATACTCGTAAAAGTGAAAATGACAAATAATGCCTTACTATTTTAGGAAATAGTTTTGACCCCAAAGACCCTCTGAAAGAATCTCAGAGATGCCTCCAAGGTCCTTGGTCCACACCATGGGACCTGCTGTTATAGGCAGTGAGTTAGGATTCCTGTCACCATCCCTGAGCCCTCTCCATGACCTACTCACCCACCAACAACCTCATAAATGCACATGGTCTGGAATTATTTGCACTTCGACTTGCTATTGCATCTTAGGTTTGGAGATCCTGACCCAGCTCTGCAAACCCTCTAAGCTTGCCTCTACTTCCATTTAGAGTACTTTTGTAAGCGCCCACCAATTTTGGGACCCTGACTTCTCTGCATGGCTTCACCTCTTGCTACTCAGATGTGGGGCATCTTCTGTTATCTACAAGACAGTTCCACACTGTCTCTGCACAAAGAGAAAATACTCTCTACTCTGGACCCTGGGTAGGTGATTAGGCAAAGCTAGATTCAGCTTCTTAAGAAAACTACTCAAACCAAGCAGAGTCAACCTGCAAGATAATAGGAGTAGTTATGTGAGTTAATGGGAAACCAGTGTTAGTCCTTGGAAAATAAAGCAGCATAAGAGAATTACTTACATTGTCAATGAAATTTTTAAATTAAATTCTGATTTTCAGAATCAAAGAAGGAAGAGAGAGAAGACAAGAAACAAAATGTGTATTTTTGTGTGTTTGTGTACGTGTGTGTGTATTTGTAGGTATTCTCTTTAAAAAGAAATAGTGCCTTACAAAGTAGAAATGAAATAGTAAGCATGATGGACTGTGTAGCATTAGCCATTGTAGAGAAACATAATTTTAGTGGGTTGAAATTTATTTGGAAACCTTTTCCTGTAGACAAATGTATCTCATTTTATGAGGCCTCCTTGATTTAGCTTGGTTTAAAAGTCAAAGGAAAAATATATTCCATTTGATCAAATTGTCAAGCACAGCTTGTTAATGTGTCTGTGTGAGTTTCAACATCTCACCACTGAAGTGTTGGATTTGTCCTCGTGTGTAAGCCACAGCAATGTTCCTCCTTCCTTCTCCACTTTCCTTTTCAAGCACAAGTCTCCTGGCCTACAAGTTTCTAGGCCGACAGACTCCCATGACAGATGTTTTCCCCCCGTATGACCTGCAGCTTAGTACGGTATTTCCAGATGTTTGTATGAGAACCTGTTTAACTGATTTCAGAGTCTTTTCTTTCTTCCCATATTTTTCCCCCAATTACTTTTTACTTTGTATTTGAAATATTTTTTCTGAATTTTCTAAATTTTAAAGGACTCTTGAATGTTTACTTATATTCTGACATGATGAAAATCTATTCCACTATCATGTTTAATCCCTGGACTTATGATGCTGGGAGCATGGAGTGATTTAATGCTTTGCCTAGTCTTACCTAGCAAGCCGGAAGAGACATAGGCTTAAGCCAGACCAGCTGATCATCAGTCCCATGCACCGCCCCTGAGCTGATTAATATTTCCTTTTATTACTGCTGAATATTTGGTTCTTCTAGGGGGCCTCTGGATCAGTCACTACCACCATATTAGGCCACACTCTGACAAGTAGTTTTGTTCCTACAAAGAATCTAATTTCTTTCTCCCACGTGTGGCCTCCTAAGACCACTGTGCTCTGCTGGTGATGCTTGAATTGCTCAGGGGAAGAGGCAGATAGCCAAAAATTCACCAATTTTAGCAGAAAACCCTGCCATCAGGGACAGCTGGAGCACCACAAAATCTATAAACGCACTTGTTACTCATCTGCTGTGCCTGTAGGGCAAGCCAGATATGTGACCACTGAACATCTTGTAGAGGAGAGGTTTCTTAAGCGGGTTTCCTGACAGAACCTGAGATGAGAAGAATCAAACAAGCTTGGCATTCAGAACATTGTGTGTTATTAGTTTAGCCCTGATTTGAAAGAGGAGACCTACCACCTAAATGTGATTTAAAGAATTGAGGCGTGGAGTGACAATTGGATTAGATGCATCAATATGAGCACTGTTAATTCAATATATGAGCTGAGGAGTCGTCAATTTGAGTACTAATTGGTTACAGAGCAATTTTCTTTAAAAACTCTTGAAAGGCTTTGTACCTAGCATCTTATCATCTAGAAAAAGGCAAAGATTTAGTAAAATGCAATCCTAATGACAGAGTAAATTTACATCACATAACCACAAGCTTGGTAGAAAGTGGCATGTTATTCCCATAAACATTTTGGAAATCTAAAGTTAAAAATCCTGGGGGTTATAGAAAAAGATCTTTGTTTCTAGTTTTGGGGTATTTAATTTTTAAAATTTTGGCATTTATTTTCTTATCCAAATGCCTGCCCATGCAAGAATTAGATTATCTGAATAGGAGATAAGACATACCTAACCCCTGTGATTAAATTTTCTTGGATTTTAGGCATGTAACCATAGATCCTTGATGAATAATTTTTATTTACTATTTTTCAAATCACAAACTAATGAAAGGACATACAAACAAACATGCTCTCACAATTCAGTTCATTCTTTTAGACTCCTTGAATGTAAGAGCAAGGTTCATATATTTTACTTCCAGTGCAATTCTCTATAATATCTAAGTGCCATGAACACTCAACAGTGCTGTCTCATGATCTAATGATTATTTGCGCTATTGACTTAGGATGATCCCAGCCTGTAGCTCTCATTTGCAAAGCTCTTTAAACATATGCCTTTGTGATGAATCAAAGTCATTTCTTGAAAAAATAGAGCTCTGACCAGATACTATATTAGATATTTGATGGAAATATATATTCCAGCTTGGATATATATTGAGCTCCAAGCCCAATATATGTGATAATAGCAACTATTATTTACTATTTATTGTATACCTATCACATATAAAATGATGGGCATTTTATATACATTATGTCAGTTATTCCTCTCAAAAACCCCACAAGATAGGCATATTATTTCCAATTTTACAAATGAGAAAAACCAAAGTTTGTTAATTAAATAACTTGCTCCAAGTTACGCAGTTAGTAAGTGAAGGAGGGGTTATTTGAACTCAGGTTGTCTGATTTCACAGGCTTTGCATTCAGAGTGGCAGTATAATGCGTTTTGTAAGCATCAGAGTCAAATTGTAAGCTTTGACTCTGAAGCTAGACTACCCAGGTTTAAATCTTAGCTCTGCCCTTTAATAACCAATAACTTATGAGACCTGTGACAAATGACTACAAGAAAGTTTAAAATTGAGCATGTGGCTTACATTTGAGGTCCATGTTATATTTCTATTGGACAGTGCTAGGTCTGGACTTTTCCAAATGCTGTCTTTCATTCTTTATCTCTCTCTCTCTCTCTCTCTCTCTCTCTCTCTCATCTGTCTAATACTGCTTTTTTCTGTCTTGCCTCTTTTTATATTTCTTTGTCCACACTGATGCTCAAGATGTCTTACTAAACACAATCCAATCCAGGCTCTTTTGTACTGAAAAGCCTTTGCTAGCTCCTATCACCTACAACGGAAAGCCTGAACTCCATTATGTGGCATACACAAACTTTTCATCCTCTTTCTACCTATCCAGCCTCGTCTCTCTCATGACTTTCTTCCTTGCACTTCCCATCTTGGAAACACTAAGCTGTGCTTTGGTTCCCAGGTCAGTTCACACTTTTGCCTTTGCACTTGTTGTTCCCTTTGCTTTGAATGCTCCTCCCCTTTCTGGCTGCAGTGACTGAAGTTTTATTCATCTCCCAAAATCTAACTCAGACATCGCCTCCTCTAGAAAGGTTTCCCAATATGGTCAGCCACCCCCTCCCCCACCGCTTTTGCAATGCTTGTGTTCTTTATACATACTTTTATTACCTTTGCCAGATGTGTAACTTGTTTTTCTGT
This sequence comes from Macaca nemestrina, assembly GCF_043159975.1. Lineage (NCBI taxonomy): Eukaryota > Metazoa > Chordata > Mammalia > Primates > Cercopithecidae > Macaca > Macaca nemestrina. The sequence continues at coordinate 70,418,271 of NC_092127.1, read as the reverse complement.
CTGCACCCCTACCATCCTGAGTATATGGAGAATATAATTGTATATCATTTGCATATTGATAAAAAAGTGATTGAATAAACAAAGCAATACCTTCTCTCAAGGAGAGAAATACACTTTTGTACAATAAAAATCAATATAATACAAGATATAAGATATGTCATAAGGCCAGGTGCGATGGCTCACGCCTGTAATCCCTCCTTTGGGAGGCCAAGGCGGGTGTATCATGAGGTCAGGAGATTGAGACAATCCTGGCTAACACGGTGAAACCGTGTTTCTACTAAAAATACAAAAAATAAGCCGGGTGTGGTGGCACATGCCTGTAGTCCCAGCTACTTGGGAGGCTGAGGCAGGAGAATCCCTCGAATCCGGGAGGTGGAGGTTGCAGTGAGTGGAGATCGCGCCACCGCACTCCAGCCTGGGCGACAGAGTGAGACTCTGTCTCAAAAAAAAAAAAAAAAAAAAAAAGTCATAAGACAGAGCAATCAATAAACATCTATTTGCAGGCAGAGAAGAATTCAATTAATTTTGACAAAAATGTAAAAGATGTAATGAGGTAGGGAAACATTGACTGACTGGCTGATATAAGGTCTCTCAAGATGGCCTTACCTTTGTCAGTGTAGCATAGTCCAGGACTGACTCTCAAACATGCAGATTCTGAACCAGTCTTGTTATTGCTCAAACAGTATCTAGGGATACTATACTCATGCTACCTGAAGACACAGAACACTGAGGCTAAACTAGAACTCTGGTTTGTTGCTTCAGAGAGAGGGAAAAAAAGTATTGATAAGACCGAATACCTGCATCTTCTAGCCAGTACGATAGTTTCCCTTAGGAACCAAATTTATTAGTAAAGCTAGATTTGTGAGTGTGGAATCAGAACAAAGTCTGTGAGTTGAAAGATTCAATAGTGGATGCCTGCTCTGCTTACCTCTGCAGTTGAATGCACCTGTTACTTGCACCAGGCAGAGCAAATCTTTGCTCTGGCTGCCTTTCTCTCTGGGCAGTACTTTTATGGGCACTGTTTGCCTATGACTCTTTTCTAATTTCTATTTCTGGACAACCCATTCAGAAAGACACATTCTTTCTTTGGATATGTTAATACCTCCCATTAGTCAGCTCTGTTCTGTGCTCAGTCCACTTATGAGGCAACTTTAAACATTTCTGTTCTCATAGGCAATCTGTTGATTTAGAGTTAATCCTCCAAGGCAAGCCCTGTTCCCTTATTTCCAAGATCTTAGATGTCCCTGACTCCTGACAGTACAATAGCTTTGGGGGAATTGAGAAGGAAGGAGAAGGGGGCTTCCTGGAGGAGACAGTGTTAGGATTCTGACGGGAGTGGTAAGGATGGGAGACTAGGACTTGGTTAACGGTGCTGCTTGATAATCACATTTTTCAAAAAGCATGTATCAGTTATTTGAGCAAAACTACAAGGCCTTGAATTATGTAAATATATATTTTAATATGCACACTTCACTAGCTTGGTTATATTCTAAATTTTGTAGCCTTTTTGCTGTTTGAAAGTATGAATTTAAGAGAGTGCTCAAGGATGGAGCATTATTTGTATTGCTAGGAGTGCTAAGCAGTGAAACACACTTTAAGGGTAAAGTTTCCTTTCTGGTGGATAAAAAAAGAGAATTATATTATCGTGTATATTTTAGGTTTTTTCTATGTGTCTGATGATGAGAAAATTAATTATGAAAACTTCTAAAAATTGTAATTCTTGCTTCTTAGGAGCCAGAGAACTTCAGTAAACCAGAGTTTAAACGAGCAAGTTTACATGTCTATTAGTTGCTCTCCTGTTTTAAATGAGTATTAATATCTTAGTGCCTGGTTCAAAATTTACATCTCACAGAGAAAGGCACCTTAGAGTGTGACTCAGGATCACTGAGGTCTGTGCTAGTTTCAGCTGTGTCAGTAGCTATGCAATCTTTAACAGGGATCTTAACCTCTCTGGGTCTCAGTTGCTATGTCTGTGAAAAATAGAGGGTAGGTATGTTAATGTTTTCAATCTTTCACAACTCTGCAACTTTGTGAGTCTGTGAATTATTATTCCAATAAATGGATCAAAGTTTGAGATTAACTCTTCTTCCTCTCCAATAAATGGATCAAAGTTTGAGATTAACTCTTCTTCCTCTCCATCCTTCCTCTCTGCTCCCTCCCTCTCTCTCTTACTCTGTTTTTTTTTTTTTTTTCCCTTTTTTTTCTAACTTGTGCTAAAATGTGCAGAGCACAGGATGTCCTTTAAACATCAGCAGAGCTGGATACTTGTTGAACTTGTGATCTTGGGCAAGCCATGTAAAATCTCAAAGACTTAGTTTTGTCTTCTGGAAAATGGATTTAACAGCCTTTATCTCTCAGGGTTATTGTGAGGATTAGAGATAATGTATGTAAAGTGAAATGTTTAGCTGTTATTATTACTCATTTACCATGAAGGATACGATTTTTTTTGTTTTTTGAGACAGGGTCTCACTCTGTCACCCCAGGCTGGAGTGCAGTGGCACCATCATGGCTCACCACAGTCTCGATCTCGCAGGATCAGGTGATCCTCCCACCTCAGCCTCCCAAATAGCTCAGACTACAGGCATACACCACTATGCCCAGCTAATTTTTTTTGTGTGTTTTTTTGTAAAGATGGGGTTTCACCATGTTGTCCAAGCTGGTCTCAAGCTCCTGGGTTCAAACAATCCTCCCATTTCAGCTTCCCAAAGTGCTGGAGTTATAGGTGTGGACCATGGTGCCCAGCCTGGATAATAAGATTAAATATTATCTTATTATATTAAAATAAGGTTTCTCCTTTTGTAAAGATAGTAGAGATAACACATTATCTAATAATTACAATATAAAGTACCAGAAAAGAGATACAGGCGCATACCACCGCACCCAGCTAGTTTGTATGTATGTATGTATGTATGCATGTATTTATTTATGTAGAGATGGGATCTTGCTATGTTGCCAAGGCTGCAAAGTAATTTTTACTGAGTTCATAGACTCATAATACCTCTTCCTGGGGAGTACAAGAGAATAATCAGGCAAAGGGCTTCATTGATCTGGGCTTTGCAGGATAAATCATATTTGAAGACAGAATCTGAACACAGAGAACAGTTTCCTTCTAATCTACTACCATCTTCAGGGTTTTGCTCTATTGCCTGGTACTTTTTAAAGGTTTTGAAGTAGAGATGTTCAACACCACTGTGTATTTGCCCAAGAAGTCATTTGTCCTCTGAAGAAGCTGGCAAAGGAAAAGTTGAAGGAGCTTTAGGGAAAGGCCCTTTAAACAGAAAGGAGCTCCTGACCATGGGTTTACCTGGGAGGAAAGCAAGCCTCCTTTAGTAAGCAAATCAGAGTCTCATTCTGTCACCCAGGCTGGAGTGCAGTGGCACGGTCATGGCTCAATGTGAGCCACTCTCTCTGCTGCAATGTGAGCAAGAAAGCCTTCCTGTTATCACCCTATCAATCTTTCTCCACCAGGTAGCAAGGTTTGGTGACTTAATGAGGTAATAAAAAGCAAGACACTGACACAGGTAGGGGATGTGAGATGTGAGGCATTGTTTCCTTGTGAAGGAAAAAGACCACTTGTAACCCACTGAGATAACCTGTCCTTCATTTTCCTGGGCCAGAGAGGGTCATTGTCCTTTCACCTTTTCTTTGCTTTCAATGTGAAAGACCTTGCTAATAATAGGTGAGAGCCCCCCTCCCTTTGATATGTCCAAGCCGAGGAAGACGTCCTGATGACTGTCATATAAAACAGCAGAAGACACCCACAGACACACACACAGAAACAGACACACACATGAGTAATGCAACCCCAGGGATCACCGCCCAGGATTCATAAAACAGCATGAGCTATAGCTGCTCACATTACACAGGCTTCCTTCTCGGCAGTGTGGCGTGGTGCTGAAATGCTGTTCAAAAATTTGTGCTGCCACCTTCATACCATGGCCATATTTTGGAGCCCATGAGCTCATTACTGTCTGAGTTGCCAGGGCTGGATTCCAGTAGAAAGGGGAAGGGAGGTGGACAGGAGAGAGAGGAAGCAAAGATTAGCAAGTTGAAATAGCTAAAACATTTAATTCCACTTCTTTGAATTCAATTACATCATTTGCAGAGAGGGTCCATGTTTTCCTGCTGTTCTTTCTTTCTTTCTTTTCTTTTTTTCTCTCTCTCAACATCTGCTGAGACATAAGTAGAAAATCTGTAACTACCTGAAAGCATTCACTGGGGCACAAATCTCTTAGGTCTAGAGTTTCATATGAGTGCAGTGAAGTGAAGTTATATTTGAGCTCTCCATCGTAGAATTTCTATTCCACATGGCTGTTCTTTCTACCCTCATACTTCCCCCTCAAGAGGTAAAAAGTCTCTCCATTTTCATACCCACTGCTCATTTTCTCCTTGGCTTTGTGCCCCATAGGGGGTGCCATTAACATGTGTCTAATGTGGTCATGCCCCCTTGAACCTGTGCAGTGTCCTAGCCCTATGGCCCTTCCATACATAGTTAAAAGAAGAATGGATCAATTGATAGAAAAAAAAAAATGGAAGAGAGAAAGGAAAATTGCTTCTCCACCTCAAAATCTTAAATCAAACATAGCGTTGTACACAAGACACAGATACATTTATATATATTTATATTTAGATACTGACTTCTAGACTAGGGACAGGCACTGAAATAAAAACAGCACTTTAATATTGTCCTTAAGTGGATACTCATTGCTAACTGAAGAAATAGGCAAGTAGCTATTTAACCCTTCGTGTCCATAGCACATAGATTATTTAATATTCTGCAGCAGAACTTTTAGAAAGTCAAGGCAACTTTCATTTGTACAGAGTTTAAGTTTAAATTCACAGGTCACTCAAATCCAGTATACTGGAAAGCAAAAATATAAAAAATGCAAGGATTTGGTGAAAAGCCATGATGCTTTTTAAAATTTAGTTCTTATTCTTTATCAAAGTTACATATACCTAGTGTAAAGAGTCAAACAGTTCTAGAATACTTGTTATGAAAAACCATCAATTTTAGATTTCCCAAAGGCAAAACATTTTCTTTTTACCTTTGTCTAATTTTCTTATTTCCAAAATATACATCTGTGTGATTTCTTGATTTTTCTCAGTTGTAAAAATTATTCATTATTCATTGTTACGCCACAACGGAAGATGAAGATATATAGTTCTGCTACCCTTCTCCAGGCCCTACTTCAAGCTCGTATGATTACCTAGTACCCCCTATCCTCCCAATTTAATTATGTTTTGACTGAAACACTGTTCAGTGCTTAGATTATTAAGCTTAGCCAGGTAGCATGTTAATAATACTTTTTCCTTTCTTGCACAAATTATTTTCTCCTTATAATTAACAACTGTCTTTCTTTTTAAGATTTTAGTTTTCTAAGTATTTGTCGTTAATTAATCCTCAAACTCACTCCATCTAACTGTCCTCTGGGATATTTTAAAATGTATCAGGAGTGCTATCAATGTCATTTTTTTTTTTTTTTTTTCCTGAGATGGAGTCTTACTCTGTCACCCAGGCTGGAGTGCAATGGCATGATCTCAGCTCACTGCAACCTCTGCCTCCCTGGTTCAAGCAATTCTCCTGCCTCAGCCTCCTGAGTAGCTGGGACTACAGGTGCTCACCACCATGACTGGCTAATTTTTGTATTGTTAGTAGAGATGAGGTTTCACCATGTTGGCCAGGCTGGTCTCGAACTCCTGACCTTGTGATCCGCCTGCCTCGGCCTCCCAAAGTGCTGAGATTACAGATGTGAGCCACTGTGCCTGGCCAATGTCATTGGTTTTGTAGCCATTTTCCTAGAGTCTTCTACCCTCCTCTAATTTAAGTTAGTGACTCTCTTTGCTAGGCGCACAGCTGTCTTCCTGGAGTTTCTTCTTAATCATCCTGGGGATTTCTCTTTTCTCTCTCAAGTTGGATTCCCTGTTTCTTTGGTTTTTCTTCCTCATTTTTGTGGTTCACCTCCTCCAGCTGCTTCCTAAGAACGAGTGAAGAGAGCTGAATTTTTGAGACTGGGTATATTTGATACCATCTTTATTCTACCCTCACACCTAATTGATAATTTATCTGGGTATAGCATTATAGGCTATATTCTAGGCTATTGATTTGAGTATATTTTCATCTATTATATAGGCTTTTTATATACAGCAATGCTTGCCTTCAATTGTAAGAAATTTTCTTGAATTATTTGATGACTTACTTGTTTTATTTTCTGTTTTCTCATTCTGGAATTTCTGTTATTTAGATGTTGAACCATTTGTATGCATCCTCTCTAATTTTCTTAGTTTTTTCATTTTATTTTTATCTTTTTGTCTTGCTGTATTAGTCCACTGCTCACACTGCTATAAGGAGATACCCAAGACTGGGTAATTTATGAAGGAAAGAGATTTAATGGACTCACAGTTCCACATGGCTGGAGAGGCCTCAGGAAACTTACAATCATGATGGAAGGCAAAGGGGAAGCAAGCACTTACTTCACAGGGTGGCAGGAGAGAGAAGTGCTCTGAAGGAGGAACTGCCAAACACATGAAACCATCAGATCTCGTGAGAACTCACTATCATGAGAACAGCATGGGGGAAACCGCCCCCATGGTCCAATCACCTCCCTCCCTTGACACGTGGGGATTACAATTTGAGATGAGATTTGGGTGGGAACATAGAGCCAAACCATATCACTGCTACTCAAACTTGTTAGGTTTCAGGAGACTCTAGAAAATTTTTTCAACATTGTCTTCCAAATTCTCTACTCAGCTATTCACTTCTGCTAAGAGAGTTTTAATTGCCAAAAGTCCTTCTCATTCTTTTTTGTATCATTCTGTTTCTGTTCCATGATTTGATATCATTCTGGAGACATTAGTCATAACATTTTTTGACATTTTCCTCTCCCAGTATAGTCTCTATGTTTGCATTCTGACTTTTTAGTATGTATCTCTTACAGTAGAGGCTTTCCTTTAGATTAGAACTGATGTCCTTGGCTCTCTGCTTACTCTAAGGGAGTCAGGCTGGGCTGTTTCTTGGCTAAGTCTTAATATCACCATTTTAGTTGACTGACTAATCAGAATCTTCCATTCTTCTCCTAGAAAGGTATAAAGTCCAGCTGCCAGAGTTCTGGGAGCCCAGATAGAACACGGCTTTAAGTGGGAATTTCAGGATCCGGTAGTTAATCGTTCATTTCACCCTTTATTTTCCACCCTAAACTGTGCCTGGTGTCCTGTAGGGTAAATAAAGGATATTTGCGTGGCTGTGGGGAACAGGAAATGGCATTGAGAGGGTCTACTATGTTCTTAGACTTTCAACAAGGCTTCCTATTTTCAGCCCTACATTCACCTTTGCTGTTCTCACAAATTCCTAATTCTTCAAGGAATTCTGCAGAGCAAATTGTATTGTCTGTTTGGCTTTCTCTATCTCTAACTTAGGGTTTGCCATTCCCAAGTCTGTCCATTTGTGGTAATTGTTCAAAATTACCTTTTCCTATAACTGAGAAAAGTTTTAAAATGGCAAATAAATATCTACCTTTAGAAAACTGTATGTGCAAACAGTTGCCAAGAACAACTAAATGATTGTTTTGAAGCAGCATTAACACTAAGCTAGTCTAGGAACATTAAAATCCAGTTGGAGCACTCAGTAACTATAATTATTACATTCTACAAAGATAATAAATGGTTTCCTATTGAACCACTGTGTGTCCATGCGGAGAAACTGAGGTATCTGAGCTCCAGCCGGAGGAATCTGGGCAATAGAAAGACAAAGACGTCTGCCTCCTTAGCAAAAGGAAGCTGCAGCTCACCCAGGCCACACTCACCCTGACACCATCAGCAGTAATAAATACAAAACAACTACTTACAGATAAACCTGAACATGAAGGTGTGAGAGTTGGTGTCCTAACCCTGGCTTTTCTTATACTTTTTATAATGCATGAAGCCAAAAAGACACGCTGATGAAGTTGTTCAAGATGGAATCAGTGTGTTCAAGGAAAAGAAAGCACAACTAACACTCTTAGGGACAGAAGTGGACTATTCTTTTACAAGAACACAAAGTATCCAGTGAATTTATATACATAACCCAAACACCAAAGAATCTTCTAGCTGTGGAGAAAGACCCCAAAACTATTTCCTTGGCTGTCAGACCCAGAAATATGCTCATGGAAGCCTTGGGGATTACTAAGAGAAATTATGTGACTATTAAATCCTCAGGATTTATAAACTACAGCTGCCTTATAAAGAAAATAAAGGAATGCATTTTGGGAACAAAAATATGACAGACTCACAATTTGTGGTACTTATCCCATTTAAAAATGTCAATATCAAAAGAAGAAACTAATAAAGATCTGGTAAGCATCACTAATAATTGTATATAAAATAATGAATTAAAGTTAGGTAATCCCCAAAGAAGCATGCAGATTGTTTATTTCTTTATTTTCTTTGTAACACTTACAATATTTTATTTTTATATGGATACATCTGGAAGTAGCTGCTCTAATTCAGCTCCTGAGAGCAAGGATTATCTGCATAGCCAGGGTGTCACCACATGCTGACATGGTCTGTCTCATTACATTTACCTTTCAATCTACATTTATTGTCAACCAAGTTTTTCTTTGTTTTATGCTTGCAACAATTTTTGTGACCATCCTAAATTACCTCATATTTCTTCAGGTTCACTTAATTTCTTGGTTTGTTGCATCTTTATTTTACTGTTGTTTTCATTACATTTTGGGACTTCTAAGGGTTATGGACATCACATGAGGCAATGTACTTGGCTCTGTACCAGGTAGAAAGACATGATCTCTAATGTCAAGAGGCTTACAAACAATTCTCTCCCTCCCCTTCTCTTTCTCTCTCTCTTCTCTCTCTCTCTCTCACACACACACACACAGACACACAGACACAGAAGGAGCCTGAAAATCCCCAAAACAAAAAAGAACAAAGGTAAATATATATATATATTTACTTTTATATATTATATACTAAATATATATATTTAAAATAGACATACTGTCTACTTTACCACTAACTTTTTTAAAAACTGGAAGGCACAGGAGAAAAAGATCATCCTGAAATGTTAAAAAACAAAAACAAACATAAAACAAAATGATTTCATCTGGTAGTTTGACTTTAAAATTATTGAGCTAGAGGCACATAAAGTACTTACTTAGATTTATGTCTATAAGCCTTATATATGGCATGGTCATATGCTTATATGGCATAAATCAAAACCTATGTTTCATGATACTCTGTTCATCATTTATCAGCCAACAGCTTCGCTCTTGGGAACCAAATCCACATTGCACTCATCAGCGGCACCAGAGTGAAGCCACGTTGGCCTTGGTCTTCATGTTCATGTCTTAGCTCCTAGTGCTAGGAGTGTCACTCTATGTTTGCTACAATCACACCCTTTCCTATTTTAATATGGATTTTAATGGTTTTTTAACCACTGATATTGGGGGACTGACAAAACATTTATTTGTACACTTATATGTGAACATCATCTTATACTTCTGCTGCATGTATTTTGTTTTAAGGAATATGAACATGTCAAGTATATATGTGTTAATAGAGGAATATATGAGAATGGATCACACATGTAGACCCATGAAGAATTTGTAATATACATTATTATTTTCCAGAGGAGGAGGAAGGGAATAGAGACAAATAAATGAAACACAAATGGGAGACTAAATTTTGCAGCAGAGAATGCAACAGCTTTCCATTTCTGAGAGGCTTTGTTCAGGAACTCAGCTATATTCATCTTCATAGATTTCATAGTACAGTACCTTGCACATATTAGGTGATTAATACTTACTTGTTGGATTAAGTCAATCTTGATGAGTTTAGTGCCCCTCTCGCTGTGGGTACTGGTGATTATCTGTGATTATCAAGGCAAGTCATATATCCAGTCTTTTAAGATGGGACTCCAATTGCCAGTTCTTCCTGGGTCTATCCTAGACCAGCAAGCCTAGAACACTACCTACTGCTGGAGGTACTCAGTACTTAGTGAATGAATGAACACCTTCCAAACTGAGGGGAAATGAGCAGTGGAAATTTGCGAGCACACTGGTTTAAATTGCACAGGTTTTTTTTTTTTTTCTTGGCAAAGCAAGCTTTGAATGAAGTGTCTTAGCAAATATAAATGAGATTAAACAGTAACAGAAATTATGATGTTATTATAAAAGATGGATGCCAAAACATTTATTTGAAAAGAAAAAGTAGGTATTTAATGTTTTCATTGAAATCCAAATTGTTTGGTAGCAAGATGAGGAGACTCAACATTACTTACATTTTATTTTACAAACAATTTTTAAGATTATAAAAGTTCATCACAAGAAATTAATGTTTATTTCCTTTAAAAGCATAATTTATATATGATGCTGTGTAGTTTAATTTTTTTTGCTGAACTTTAACTCTTATTAAATATTTTAATATATTTATGTGCCATTTAATTGCTCCATTTCCTTCAAATATTAGAAGATGCCATATTATTTACAACTAATTTAACTAATGTGGAGATCATTTTTTCTATAAAACAAGCACTTAGTAATTTCATCTCTTTGCTTCAGGTTTATGTAATAATAGAGAGGAAATGGAAATTTCATCATATTTAGTTTCAATGAAAATCAAGAACAAATGAAAACCCCTTGTCTTCAGCATGTTAGATTTTGTGATCAGGTAGAGACTTAATAAAAATTATAGTCATTGTACATCTAGCACAAATATTATCACATGCTTCATAAAGATTGTTGTATGCTTGCAGTGGATACAAAATATTTTTGTAGAGCTAGTTATTGGCAAGCATGATCTGCCTAGGGATAAATTTTGGGCTATAGTTTTTACACATGGGTAGTCCGTCTTCAGCAGCACACCAGCTTACATTAAGTTTGCCACTTCTGACCCAGGGAGTCTTGGCTTTGGAACACCTTTGCTTTCAAAACATTAAGAAGCATATAGTTTAAATAAAAGAACATGCCAAAAAATCTCAAAATAATGATCATAGACTTATCTTCTAGTCTCCCTAAAAAATATGATTATTTGAAGCTCAATAGAGTTAATTATATGGTTCCTTGTAGGAAAGCCACTCAGACATTCAAAGATTTGCCTATTTCACACACACACACACACACACACACACACACACACACACACACGTTAACATAATTGATTGGCCCCCAAAATATTTCCCTGAAGTATTTTATAGAAAATAACGCCATGTTCTGTCAAATAATGGACCTCAGAATCACCCGGGGAAGCTCATTAAAAATGCAGATACCCAGGTTCCCGCTTCTAAGAATCGGCTTCCATGGAAGGCAGGGGAATAAAAGCGGGGTTCTGTACTTTGAAAGTCCTCTCCAGGAAAGCCTGATATTTGCCAGAAGTTATTAACCACCATCTTGTAATAGAAGGCCATTAATGGTTTATGAGTCTTTAGTACAGCCCAGTCTCAAACACTAGTGTGTAGAGAAATCACCTGGGAATCTTGTTAAAATGCAGATGTTGATTTGGTAAGTCTGGGTTGCGGGTTGAGATTCTGTGCTTCTCACAAGCCTCCAGGTGATTCCAGTGCTGATGGTCTATGAGCCTCACCTTGAATAGCAAGGATGGGTTTTTCTCCATAACCATTTTGTAGGGTTACACCTGTCAGCTCACTTACATAGTAATTGTTCTGAGTACTCTATTAGATACTATAGTATTCGTGGAAGGTGGTATTGTGTTGTGAAAAAATAGGTCATCCAGTAAGCACTGACTGAGCGTTTACTATGTGTTAGGCTCTATGCCTTTGCCTCACTGACTTCCCTTGCCCCTCTGCATGAAGCTAACATTAATTTGTCTTTTAGGAGTGTATTAGTCTGTTTTCACACTGCTGATAAAGACATACCCGAGACTGGGAAGAAAAAGAGGTTTAACTGGACCTACAGTTCCACATGGCTAGGGAGGCCTCAGAATCATGGTGGGAGGCAAAAGGCACTTCTTAGATAGCAGCGGCAAGAGAAAATGAGGAAGATGCAAAAGTGGAAACCCCTGGTAAAACCATCAGCTCTAGTGAGACTTGTTCACTACCCTCAGAACAATATGGGGGAACCGCCCCTGACTCAAATTATCTCCCACCAGGTCCCTCCCACAACATGTGGGAATTATGGGAGTACAATTCAAGATGAAATTTGGGTGGGGACACAGAGCCAAACCATGTCAAGGAGAAACCGTCTTCTTTGAGAAGCCTTGCCTGCTATGTGCTATGTGCTGTGCACTTCCATTGTATACTGTGTTCACTTTGATCATATAAATTATCATGTTGAGTTGTAGTTATCTACTCTTTTACATATTTTAGAATATAAGACTCTCAAGGGCATTATTCGTTATTTCAGTTCGGAGCCCATAACACTGTTTGTCACATTAAAGACAATCAGCTAATATATAGTACAATAAACTAATTAACCAAATGAGGTAACATAAGCAAAGTTTTAAGCTACAACTCCATTTCCTTACATAAGTTCAACACAGACCCCTGGCTGAGTAAAGAGAGAGAGTAGCTGAGGGTTCTTGCCTGCCTCTGCAAGGCTCTCCTTAGCTAGCTCTGGCCCAGGATCTTTTTGGCAAGATGGTAACATTCATGTAGGCTCTCCTCAATCTGAAATAAATAGGAGAACTATTAGTCAATCGCAGCAGGGAGCATGACTGGTTTTAAAACGCACTAACAGAACACTTACGTGGACACCAAGGGCACTTGGCATGACCCTGGTTTCCCTTCTTGAAGTACAGGATTTGGAAATCACTACCACAGCCCAGTTCAGCTCACATGGACCTGCCAAGACCAGCAGAGTGCACAGGAGGTCCAGCAGAGTGCACAGGAGGTCCAGCAGAGTGCACAGGAGGTGCGGCAGCACCTGGGGTAGTGCCTTTGCTCCAGCGCCTCACTCTGCTTCAATGCATACATTTATCTCCATAAATTGCAACCAAGCTGACACAGTGATCGTTTTTAAGTTTTACTGATTGCCTTGTGACCTTACCTCTCTCATGGGGCCAGAATAATGATGGCGAAATACAGTGATTGGCAAGTACAGCTGTGGAGTTGCTTATTGAGTGATGGTGGGACCGTTGCCTTTGCTGGGGAAGACTCAGGTATCTCTGATGTCCAACATTCAATAGGAGCAAATCTTTTGCACAAATGCACTGGGAATTCCCTATGTATTACAATACTTTTGTCATAATCTCATACCCTAAAGAGACTATGAAAAAAGAATAAATAGAAAGTAATAGGTTTAGGAGTGCCTGTTGACCTGGGCATTAAGAAAAGTGGAGACAGACTTTTGGGTAAAATTCAATCTTCCCATATTGTCATTTATTCAGCACATATTTATTGCAGTCTACTATGTGCAAAACACATGTCAGGTTGTGGGAGATACAAAGATCTTTGTGTTGCACTCTTAGCTCTCAAGGAATTTCAACCAGCCAATAGTTTGGAAGCTAAATGGGAGCTATTTCCAAAGTAACCTTGATATAGTAGCTTGGCAAAGATTTTCTTCTCCCCTTCCTCTCCTTTCTATAGACTTTTTTTTTTTTTTTTTTTTTTTTTGAGATGGAGTCTTACTCTGTCACCCAGGTAGGAGTGTAGTGGTGCCATCTTGGCTCACTGCAACCTCCACGTCCCGGGTTCAAGTAATTCTCCTGCATTAGCCTCCTGAGTAGCTGAGATTACAGCTCCGAGTACCTGCCACCACGCCTGGCTAATTTTGTATTTTCAGTAGAGATGTGGTTTCACCATGTTGGCCAGGTTGGTCTTGAACTCCTGACCTCAAGTGATCTGCCTGCCTCAGTCTCCCAAAGTTCTGGGATTACAGGGATGAACCACCATGCCCAGCCACCTCTCTATAGACTGAATCTATAGAACTGGGCTGAAACTGTTTGCCTCTCCATTCCTCCTGCCAGCATCGCCAGAGTGATCTTTAGCCTGAATTGCTTGTTGGTTTTAGTCTTGCTCTTTTAGCACATGGTTCCTTTTTTTTTGAATTTTACTTTAAGTTCTGGGATACATGTGCAGAACGTGCAGGTTTGTTACATAGCTATACATGTGTCATGGTGGTTTGCCGCACTTATCAACCTGTCATCTAGGCTGTAAGCCCTGCATGGATTAGGTATTTGTCCTCATGCTCTCCCTCCCCTTGCCCACTTGACCCTGACAGGTTCCAGTGTGTGATGTTTCCCCTCCTGTGTCCATGTGTTCTCATTGTTCAACTCCCACTTATGAGTGAGAACATGTGATTTTGGTTTTCTGTTCCTGTATTAGTTTGCTGACAATGATGGTTTCCAGCTTCATCCACGTCCCTTCAAAGGACATTAACTCTTTCTTTTTTAGGGCTGCACAGTATTCTATGGGGTATATGTGTCACATTTTCTTTACCAGTCTATCACCGATGGGCATTTGGGTTGGTTCCAAGTCTTTACCATTGTGAATAGCAGCACATGGTTCTTAAAAGGCAGCGTTTTCTGGTTTCTGTCAGCCTATCTTCCCTAGATCAGACCTTACTTCTACTTACTCTTGCATTGCCTTCAGTGGAACTTCCTCCTGTCCAACTCAGATACTCAAAAATGCTTACACATGGAATTCCTGTCCCTTTAGACCAGTTATTCTCAAAGTGTCATCTGCAGACCTCTGGTGGTCTCTGAGATACTTTCAGGCCAAAATAATTTTCGTAATAATACTAAGGTGTTATTTGTCCTTTTCACCATGTTGACATTTGCATGGATGGTACAAAAACAATAGGCCTGAAACCACTTGCACCTTAGCCCTTAGCATTCAAGACAGTGACACATAAATGTACCAGAGGCCTTTGTGTTCCTCACTCTCATACATTTGGCTTAAAAAACATGATGCCAGTTTCACATAAGGATATCCTCTTTTTTTTATATATATATATATAAATTATACTTCAAGTTCTAGGGTACATGTGCACAATGTGCAGGTTTGTTACATATGTATACATGTGCCATGTTGGTGTGCTGCACATATTAATTCGTCATTTACATTAGGTATATCTCCTAATGCTATCCCTCCCCCCTCCCCCCACCCCACAAAAGGCCCCAGTGTGTGATGTTCCCCTTCCTGTGTCCAAGTGATCTCATTGTTCAATTCCCACCTATGACTGAGAACATGCACTGTTTGGTTTTTTGTCCTTGTGATAGTTTGCTAAGAATGATGGTTTCCAGCTTCATCCATGTCCCTGCAAAGGACATAAACTCATCCTTTTTTATGGCTGCATAGTATTCCATGGTGTATATGTGCCACATTTTCTTAATCCAGTCTATCATTGTTGGACATTTGGGTTGGTTCCAAGTCTTTGCTATTGTGCGTAGTGTCACAATAAACACACATGTGCATGTGTCTTTATAGCAGCATGATTTATAATCCTTTGGGTATATTCCCAGTAATGGGATGGCTGGGTCAAATGGTATTTCTAGTTCTAGATCCTTGAGGAATCGCCACACTGTCTTCCACAATGGTTGAAGTAGTTTACAGTCCCACCAACAGTGTAAAAGTGTTCCTATTTCTCCACATCCTCTCCAGCACCTGTTGTTTCCTGACTTTTTAATGATTACCATTCTAACTGGTGTGAGATGGTATCTCATTGTGGTTTTGATTTGCATTTCTCTGATGGCAAGTGATGATGAGCATTTTTTCATGTGTCTGTTGGCTGCATAAATGTCTTCTTTTGAGAAGTGTCTGTTCATATCCTTCGCCCACTGTTAATGGGGTTGTTTGTTTTTTTCTTGTAAATTTGTTTTTTTTGTTTTTTTTTTTTTTGAGGCGGAGTCTTCACTCTGTCGCCCAGGCTGGAGTGCAGTGGCACCATCTCGGCTCACTGCAAGCTCCGCCTCCCGGGTTCGCGCCATTCTCCTGCCTCAGCCTCCCGAGTAGCTGGGACTACAGGCGCCCGCCACCGTGCCCGGCTGATTTTTTTTGTATTTTAGTAGAGACGGGGTTTCACCGTGTTAGCCAGGATGGTCTCGATCTCCTGACCTCGTGATCCGCCCGCCTTGGCCTCCCAAAGTGCAGGGATTACAGGCATGAGCCACCGTGCCCGGCCTTCTTGTAAATTTGTTTGAGTTCTTTGTAGATTCTAGATATTAGCCCTTTGTCAGATGAGCAGATTGCAAAAATTTTCTCCCATTCTCTAGGTTGCCTGTTCACTCTGATGGTAGTTTCTTTTGCTGTGCAGAAGCTCTTTAATTTAATTAGATACAATTTGTCAATTTTGGCTTTTGTTGCCATGGCTTTTGGTGTTTTAGACATGAAGTCCCTGCCCATGCCTATGTCCTGAATGGTATTGCCTATCTTTTCTTCTAGGGTTTTTATGGTTTTAGGTCTAACATTTAAGTCTTTAATCCATCTTGAATTAATTTTTGTATAAGGTGTAAGGAAGGGATCCAGTTTCAGCTTTCTACATTTGGCCAGTTTTCCCAGCACCATTTGTTAAATAGGGAATCCTTTCCCCATTTCATTTTTTTGTCAGGTTTGTCAAAGATCAGAGAGTTGTAGATGTCTGGCATTATTTCTGAAGGCTCTGTTCTGTTCCATTGGTCTATATCTCTGTTTTGGTACCAGGACCATGCTGTTTTGGTTAATGTAGCCTTGTAGTATAGTTTGAAGTCAGGTAGCGTGATGCCTCTAGCTTTGTTCTTTTCGCTTAGGATTGACTTGGCAATGCGGGCTCTTTTTTGGTTCCATATGAAGTTTAAAGTAGTTTTTTCCAATTCTGTGAAGAAAGTCATTGGTAGCTTAATGGGGATGGCATTGAATCTATAAATTACCTTGGGCAGTATGGCCATTTTCACGATATTGATTCTTCCTATCCATGAGCATGGAATGTTCTTCCATTTGTTTGTATCCTCTTTTATTTCATTGAGCAGTGGTTTGTAGTTCTCCTTAAAGAGGTCCTTCACAACCCTTTTAAGTTGGATTCCTAGGTATTTTACTCTATTTGAAGCAATTGTGAATGGGAGTTCACTAATGATTTGGCTCTCTGTTTGTCTGTTATTGGTGTATAAGAATGCTTGTGATTTTTGCACATTGATTTTGTATCCTGAGACTTTGCTGAAGTTGCTTATCAGCTTAAGGAGATTTTGGGCTGAGACGATGGGGTTTTCTAGATATACAATCATGTCATCTGCAAACAGGGACAATTTGACTTCCTCCTTTCCTAATTGAATACCCTTTATTTCTTTCTCCTGCCTGATTGCCGTGGCCAGAACTTCCAACACTATGTTGAATACGAGTGGTGAGAGAGGGCATCCCTGTCTTGTGCCAGTTTTCAAAGGGAATGCTTCCAGTTTTTGCCCATTCAATATGATATTGGCTGTGGGTTTGTCATAAATAGCTCATACTATTTTGAGATGCATCCCGTCAATACTGAATTTATTGAGAGTTTTTAGCATGAAGGGCTGTTGAATTTTGTAAGAGGCCTTTTCTGCATCCATTGAGATAATCATGTGGTTTTTGTCATTGGTTCTGTTTATATGCTGGATTGCGTTTATTGATTTGCATATGTTGAACCAGCCTTGCATCCCAGGGATGAAGTCCACTTGATCGTGGTGGATAAACTTTTTGATGTGCTGCTGGATTCGGTTTGCCAGTATTTTATTGAGGATTTTTGCATCGATGTTCATCAGGGATATTGGTCTAAAGTTCCCTTTTTTTGTTGTGTCTCTGCCAGGCTTTGGTATCAGGATGATGCTGGCCTCATAAAATGAGTTAGAGAGGATTCCCTCGTTTCCTATTGATTGGAATAGTTTCAGAAGGAATGGTCCCAGCTCCTCCTCGTACCTCTGGTAGAATTTGGCTGTGAATCCGTCTGGTCCTGGACTTTTTTTTTGGTTGGTAGGCTATTAATTATTGCCTCAATTTCAGAGTCTGTTATTGGTCTATTCAGAGATTCAGCTGCTTCCTGGATTATTCTTGGGAGGGTGTATGTGTCGAGGAATTTATCCATTTCTTCTGGATATTCTAGTTTATTTGTGTAGAGGTGTTTATAGTATTCTGTGATGGTAGTTTGTATTTCTGTGGGATCGGTGGTGATATCCCCTTTATCATTTTTTATTGCATCTATTTGATTCTTCTCTCTTTTCTTCTTTATTAGTCTTGCTAGTGGTCTATCAATTTTGTTGATCTTTTAAAAAAAACCAGCTCCCAGCTTCATTGATTTTTTGAAGGGTTTTTTTGCATCTCTATCTCCTTCAGTTCTGCTCTGATCTTAGTTATTTCTTGCCTTCTGCTAGCTTTTGAATGTGTTTGCTCTTGCTTCTCTAGTTCTTTTAATTGTGGTGTTAGGGTGTCAATTTTAGATCTTTCCTGCTTTCTCCTGTGGGCATTTAGTACTATAAATTTCCCTCTACATACTACTTTAAACGTGTCCCAGAGATTCTGGTAGGTTGTGTCTTTGTTCTCATAGGTTTCAAAGAACATCTTTATTTCTGCCTTCACTTCGTTATGTACCCAGTAGTCATTCAGGAGCCAGTTGTTCAGTTTCCATGTAGTTGAGCGGTTTTGAGTGAGTTTCTTAATCCTGAGTTCTAATTTGATTGCACTGTGGTCTGAGAGACAGTTGGTTAAAATTGCTGTTCTTTTGCATTTGCTGAGGAGTGCTTTACTTCCAACTATGTGGTCAATTTTGGAAAAAGTGTGGTGTGGTGCTGAGAAGAACGTATATTCTGTTGATTTGGGGTGGAGAGTTCTGTAGATGTCTATTAGGTCTGCTTGGTGCAGAGCTGAGTTCAATTCCTGGATATCCTTGTTAACTTTCTGTCTCGTTGATCTGTCTAATGTTGATAGTGGGGTGTTAAAGTCTCCCATTATTATTGTGTGGGAGTCTTTGTAGAGACTCTTTGTAGGTCTCTAAGGACTTGCTTTATGAATCTGGGTGCTCCTGTATTGGGTGCACACCTAAGGATATCCTGATGAAGCAATTAAAGTTTGATTTTTATTAAATCTTGAGTGCACATCTTTTTAATATTCTGTGTGACAAAATGAAAAGTACATATAAAGCACTTTGGCTGGACACTGAAATGCAATGTTTACCTCAAGGGAGAATTTGTAGGAAATTGTTTGAATCGCAAGCCATACTAGCCCTTTTTTAAATTTATGGGACATCACTTTTATTTTAAAGAATGACAGACAAAATATGGTTATTCAGACTTTGATATTCAGCAGATATTTTCTAGAAAATAAGCAAAGTCATCCTGCCCATTTAAGAAAACTGACTGACAATATTCGAACTTTCAAAGGAAAGTTAAAATTTTAAGAAACTGTCATCTGCCACTGTGAATTTGATAGCATCCCAATACTTAAAGACTTCTCTGATGAGATCATTGGCAATATTGAGAATGATTGTTTGATATCGTACAAGGAAATGTGTCAGCATTTGAAAGATCTGCATAACTCAATGAATTGATATTCTCCAAATGATCAATCCAAATGTAACAAAGTCACGCATGCATAAAAGATACATTAAAAATGCAAAATGGACCAATAGATTTTTTTAATTAACAGAGTATGAAAAATTTATTCCTATGGTTTCAGATTCTGCACTGCAACTTTAGAAACTACTGCTTGTTGAGTTCAATGTGATATCAAAGAAGAATATCCAAAATTACCCTATAAGACTATTAATGTACTCCTCCTTTTCCAACTATATAACTGTGTGAGGCTCAATTTTCTTCATGCATTTCAATCAACACATCACAACAGATTGAATGCAGAAGCACATCTGAGAATCCAGCTGTCTTCTATTGAGCTCAGACATTAAAGAGATTTACAGACCAGGCACAGTGGCTCACTCCTGTAATCCCAGCACTTTGGGAGACCAAGGCGGGTGGATCACTTGAGGTCAGGAATTCAAGACCAGCCTGGCCAACATAGTGAAATCTTGTCTCTACTAAAAATGCAAAAATTAGCGGGGCGTGGCAGCGCATGCCTGGAATCCCAGCTACTCGAGAGACTGAGGCAGGAGAATTGCTTGAAGCTGGGAGGCGGAGGTTGCAGTGAGCCTAGATCGTGCCACTGCCCTCCAGCCTGGGCAACAGAGTGAGACTCCATCTCAAAAATAAATAAATAAATAAATAGATTTACAGAAGTGGGAAATGATACCACTATTCTCACTACAATACCTGTTTTATACAATATGGTTTATTTTTCATAAAAAAGGACTTATGTTAGCATGCAGTGGGTTTGTTGTTTTTCTAATTTAATAAAAATTTACAATTTCTCGTTTTTGATATCTAATATGGTAAATACCAATAGAGAGAACTCAAAACAGAGTATCTTTGCAATTCTTAATTATTTTTAGGAGTCTAAATTTTTCCTAAGACCAAAATATTTAAGAACTGCTTCTGTAGATCACATACTCTTAAACACCGATGATGGCCTAAATGAAATTCCAGTTAAGGCTTTGAAAGTGATCATTTAAACCAGCTCTTCCCTAAAAGGGCAGTCTTTCTGATGTGATTAAATCCCCCTGGCTCCAGCACCAGCCAGTTTTTTTGTCAATCAAACCTCTCAGTATGTGCTGTGGCTGGGGAGGTAGATATTATATCAGTCATGTGAAGACATTATTGGCCCTGTCTTTTCCCCCAGTACCCTACTACAGTAAATGTTCAGTGCAGTCAACTTAGTTTTCTTGAATTAAAACTATGAAAAATATTTATAAATTTGTACAGTTGATACTTTTTAAATTAAAACTTCAATGACAATTTGATGTGATTCTTTCCAAAATGGAAGCACCCTAATACATCTTATATGTATTATAGTTTGACAAAGTATAGAATTAGGAATATGGAGGGAATTCCTTCATTCTCCAAATGTTGAAAATGATTCCCTAATAACTTAAATGCTTTGCTCAAAATCACATGAGTTAGTGACAGAATTAAGACAAGATCTCTAGTTTACTAATAACTGCAAGTCCTCAGCAAAATAATAGAACTTATAAATTTTTAAAAGTCTCTACTCCTGTCATTTGGAGAAAAATTTTTCATTTTACTTATGTCTTCTTTATTTGTAGTATTATTTATGAGAAAACCAGAAGAATAAACTGATTCATCTAGTTGAGACAAATACAGGAAAACTTCGTATGTCTAGAGCTATAGAAAAACAGGGAGCTCCAGACAGGTATATTTGTTGAGTACATGAGACATTTATCTCTGAAACTAAACAGTTTCAGAAAAAATAGCAATACAAGCAAGGTATCTGGGACCTTACATTATGGATTCTAATCCATTTCCTTCACTTTATTAATGCAGAAATGCCTCAGGTTCAATTATACCTTCAGATATCAGAAACTCTTTTAACTATTTGGGATGTACTCTTTCCTAAAGGTATCACGTGTTTTTCTGCATCTAATCAGTCTGCTAAAAATGATATAAACATTTTAAATGTCTTGGGATCATTATTATTAATGCCCATTCTCTTACTCGAATAGAGCAGAGGCATTAAGTCCTATTGAGCATATGAGAGTTTTTTACACCTTCAGTGAGTGGCCCAATCTCCTGAGCCTTTTTGTTATTGTTAAGATTTTCGTGTGTTTTTAAATTTGGCTTTTACTCCCTAACTTTGGCGTTTGTATTAACTTTGCCATTTTCCTTTATACAAGATACATGATTTTCTCCCCACTTCAAAACCAAATAACGATGGTAAATAGAATTGTATAAAATCGATGAAATAGACTGAGGATAGGATCCATACACTTTCAATAATGTCCAGAAGTTTTAGTGAACTTTATTTTCAACTGTATTTTGACCATTCAAAAGACTGTAGGGAGCTTACTTGTAAGTTCTTTAGCTAACTAATTCTTATTAGCATGTTAATTTCTCAGTTAAAAGTTGTATGTCCAGTTAATAAATATGAACTGAGGCCAGACACGGTGGCTCACACCTGTAATTCCAGCACTCTGGGAGGCTGATGTGGGTGGATCACGAAGTCAAGAGTTCGAGACCAGCTTGGCCAACATGGCGAAATCCCGTCACTACTAAAAATACAAAAATTAGCTGTGCGTGGTGGCGGGAGTCTCCCAGCTGCTCAGGAGGCTGAGGCAGGAGAATTGCTTGAACCCAGGAGGCGGAGGTTACAGTGAGCAGAGATCGTGCCATTGCACTCCAGCCTGCACGATAAGAGCAAGACTCCATCTCCAAAAAAAAAAAAAAAAAAAAAAAAAAAAAAAAAAATCAACTAAAATTTAGGAAACCCAAATAGTGAGTTCTAGTTCTGCTCTCTTTTCTTAGTAATTCTTATTAAAAAGAGTATTTACATAGAGTCTTTTAAATTTTACATGTGCTTTTATTATGAGTTCTTTAAAAAGTATTTTTTCATATTCTGTACAAATGTTTATAAAAATAATCTGACTGTAGTTCAGAGACCTCTGTGCAATCTTTCATGATTTATCCAACAAAAAGTAGACCGGCACATGTCCTGCTAGGCTCTGATCTACCAGTGTTTGCCTGAAAGAGCTAGGATGTTTACATTCTTAGGAAAGAAAGAAAAGCAGAGAATACCATTCCATATTTGTACTTAGTTTTCTAGCATCATGATGGCTGCTTTATAACAGCTCATAGCAGTTATATTGCAGCATCGTTTCTGCCTGTGGAATCACTTTGGTATGAAGATTCTTAAGTATGCAGCCCCACAAATTAGGGCTCTCATTCCTGTCAAAGATAGTTATTACTCCAGGAAGCTTTCCAAGGTTGCTACCATGAATACTTTTTACTTTTATGGTGACTTGGTCTCTGAGGGTAAGACAATCATCCAAAAGAAAACGTTTTTGTCTGGACATATCTTGGTGACAAGAGGAGGAAAGGTCATGATCTTCAAAACAAAACCCAAAATGAGAGCAGGTTATGAGCTTGAACTGAGGTACTGAGTGTAGATTTGAATTGTAGTGTCTATTTGAATTTACACCTGTCACCTGATTTGAATATACAGTTTTAACTTTATTTTCATTATTTAGACACATGATGTGTAGAAGTGAATCCCAAGGGCTGAGGTTGGTGTTTAGGATCTGGATAGCAAGCCGTCTGAAAGTGGAATTATGAACTGATTTCTAAGACCTTAGCTGCTATCATCTTGCTCTGCCTCCTCTGATCATTCCTCTGGTATTAGTCAAAGAATACAGACCTACCTAAGGCTTTGGTTTAAGAGCCAGCTGGGGTAAGGGAATGCTTACTAAACCTTGTTTTACAGGTATGAGGCAGTTTTGCAAAATGCCTGAAGTGGAAAATTGAGGAAAGGCAGGAGCTTCCGACAGAGCTACTAGAACATGTATATTACATTTTCTGTCCAAAAAAAAAAAAAAAAAAAAATCTCTGAAACTTTAGTTGTTGCCTGAGATCACGATCATCTTTTTCATCCTCTCTTAGTTATTGCCAGGTCCCTGAGACTTCATCATGTGGATTGAGAATAGCCCCACATGTGATAGGCAAATTTATGCTAATTTTCTCTTTTTCCATCGATTTCAATAGATTATAATAGTGGATTTAAGGAAGAGATTGTCTTGTTTCTATCACTTACTCTGACATTTTCCAACAGGACTTGTCAATGAATTATACATGAAAATGCAGCTCCTGAGATAAAATTTAGTTCTCCTGACAGCAAGCTGGCATGATTGACAGGCCATATACACAACGCAAAATAATTTATGTACTAGGTCGATGAGAAATCAAATCTGATACCTGCTTTCTAGTCAGTCTTGGAAAACCTGGAAATGAAGAGAGAACAACAGAAGAGAAAAATGAGGTTTCTTTTTTATTTGCAAGGAATTATTTATTCATAAAGCTAAATTAGCATAGCCAAAAGTCTTCTCAGATTTAGTCTATGAAATGTAAATAATGTCGTTAAGTTTCCCAGAGAAGTCGTAACTTTCCAATTTCACTTGGTGTTGGTAAAATAAATCTTTCCTGGCATGGATCAAGAAATGGAAATCTCCACAAGTGAGTGAGAATGAGCAATATATGTCTTTCTGCACATGGCTTGTTTCCCTTAAGATAATGCCCTCCAGCTCCATCCATGTTGCAAATGACAGGATTTCATTTTTTATGACTGAATAATATTCCACTGTGTATATTTCCACTTTTTCTTTATCCATTCATCCACTGATGGACACTTAGGTTGATTCCATATCTTGACTATTGTGAATAGTGCTGCAATAAACTTGGGAGTGCAGATATCTCTTTAATATACTGATTTCCTTTATATTCAATATACAACCAGGAATGGGATTGCTGGCTAGTTCTAGTTTTAATTTTCTGAGGAGCTTCCATGTGGTTCTCCATAGTGACTGGACTAATTTGTATTCCCACCAACAGGGTATGTGGATTCCCCTTTCTCCACATCCTTGCCAGCATGCATTATTAGCTCTCTTTTTGATAAAAGAGATAGAGAGTAGAATGATGGTTACCAGAGACTGGGAAGGGTAGTAGAGAAGAGAGGTGGATAAACTGGAGATGGCTGATGGGTACAAAAATACAGTTAGAAGAAATAGGATCTGGTGTTTTGTGGCATAAGATGACTATAGTTAACAGTAATTTATTGTATACTTCAAGATAACTAAAACAGTGCAATTGAAATGTTCCTAGCACAAAGAAATGATAAATATTTGAGGTGATGGACCCCCTAATTACCCTGGTTTGATCATTAGCTTGTATCAAAATATCACATATACCCTATAAATATGTATAACAATTATGTATCCATAATTTTAAATAAAAAGTTTTTAAAGGTGGTAAGCTGCATATTCTCACTTATAAGTGGGAGCTAAATGATAAGAACTTATGAACACAAAGAAGGAAACAACAGGCACAGGGGTTTACTTGATGGGGGAGGCTGGCAGGAGGGAGAAGAGCAGAAAAGATAACTTTTGGGTACTGGGCTTAGTTCCTGGGTGATGAAATAATATGCACAACAACCCCCCATGACAGGTGTTTACCTCTGTAACAAACCTTCACGTGTATCCCTAAACCTAAAATAAAAATTAACAAAACAAAACAAAAAGGTGGTAAGCAATGAAACACAGTATTGCATTTGGTAACTACTGACATTACCAATATCTCTTAGTTATGTGATCTGATTAAATTGGGAGACACTGAAAAAGAATCCAATATTTTCGGGATAAGAACTCGCTCAGGGTCTAATATATTATGTGTGGAATGAGGTCTCTAAAGGAATGTTTTCAAGGGAAAGGAATTCCATCATGTGCTCACACAGGTATTTTGTGTCAAATCACAGTTTATGAAAGATAATTATACTCAATTTTGAATTGGCAACACATTGAGTCATAATATTGTCTATTTTTTAATTTTTAAAAATAGTTTACATATAACTGTGTGTGTGTAGTAAGCCAACACATCTGAATTCACCAATCCCTTCTTGAGCACCTCTTTGAGCTGTAGGTACATCATGAAACTTTACACACATTATTTCTAATCCTAATTAAACATCTAGACTGATAAAATTTATTAGCACCATTTTACACTTTAGAAAACTAAAGCTCAGGGTGGTGGCGTAACTCACCTAAGTTCAGACAGGTAGTAAGCATAGGTGCAACACAGTTGAAACCCATGTCTTGTTCCCTCAGAGTTGGTACCCTTTCCCACTACTACATGTATTTTATGAATCCAAGACTAATGGCTTAAGGAGACTGGTTGATAAGTTCACTGATAGATAATTGGTATCATCAGTACTAATAATTTGTGTGTCTAAATCTAGTTTTGTGATGCACAGTGTCTTTCATTTTCATAAATAAGAACGTTTCCAAGTGTTAGAATCTTTATTCACATAAACATGCACAATTATACAATTATAAAAATACATAATTATGCACAATAGAAGGTAAGGATCTTAGGTACACTAATACATATTTATCCTTCTTGATACTATAAGACCCTGTCATACCATATTTATTTGGTTGAATAGTTCCATAAAAAATGGAAAAAGAGTAGTCCTTCAGAAAAAATTAAGTGACAAGAAAAGTTCTCATCATATGTAACAACGTTCTTGAGGGAAAAAGATTCCTTGTTGTTCAGATCAATGTGAAAGGTCAGTGAAACGCAATCACAGCAGTTGATTGTGAATGTTGACCTCAAAATGTTTTCTCTGAAGGAATGCTAATGACTCTTACCATGATGCACTGGCTTATTTAGATACCATTAAAAGCTCCAACTTGACAAGCAGGATGATGAACTGCGCTTTTCCTATCAAGCAACACCTGTTTGGATGACAGGCAGCTCTGTTAAGTTGGGAGATTATTTATTTTTAAAGAATCAATTTTTCATCTTTTTCCGCAATCCCAGTTTAAAACTCAGATGACTCATGGCTGAAAAAGAGAACTTCTACTTAAGATTGGATCTTGGGGTGTACAGAGTATAATGACACCTCTGTTTTATCAACATAAAACCTCCTTGGTCCTCCAAAGGGTGAATTTTCTGTTCGAATCCTGGTATATCTGACTCCATTTAATGAATGATTTTATGCCTCAAAAATATGCCCTATTATTTACCTAATTTTTTTAATAAATAAATTTCAGTAACTGAAATGTGAATAATTCTAACCCTGACACAGATGTTCATTGTTAGATATTGTTGTATCCTTTACTTATTAAAAATTTTCTTGTGATCTTTCATTTTAAATATTTCATGCAAGACAAAACAAAACAAATATATTTAACAGCTAAATGGATATTTTCAAAATTAGGTGAAATCTTCTTTCTCATTGCTTTTGTGACTTTCTTGTAGTCTTGGAATATTGAGTTCATTTAATATTTTCCAATAAATTAGTATTTTCCAATAAATTAGTATATTCCAATAAATTAGTATATTCCAAAAATAAATTATATTTTCCAATAAATTAGTATATTCTTCTGCAAGAGGTAATGATATTGATTTGTCAGAAATGGGGAAGGCTTTCTATAGATTATAATTTATGACAATAGAAGGATGGCCTCTCCAAGAACAAAACTAATTGAATCACTTCAAATTTCAATAATGCCATTGCTTTGGCTCTTAAAGGTAATATTTTGCTTTCGAGAGTGTCATTTAAAATGAACTTGTAGATGTAAACGTTAAACCTGTATGAGTTAATATATGAATTATCATTTAAGACTTTAGCAGGAATTAGTGGGCAACTTTTAGAGATAAATTGAAATACATTTTGTGCCCAGTCAGAAATAAGTCTAGCCATGAAAACATTCTTCAAGAAGTGCCGCCTACCTGGTTTTCACCTCTCTAGGCTCAGAAGCTTTATTTTAATAAAAAGGAATAATACTTGGTAGAAAAAATCTGGAAAAGTATCTTATTCTTAAATTTGAGACTGTATGGTCATCATACATGGTTCATTGAGAACAATTGCACTCATAAAATGAAATCTAAGCACGTTAGTATCACTTAGGGCTCCAGCAGGAAATAGATGGCATGTTCAAGGAAGAATTCAAGATAATGTAATGCAGAGACTAAAAGTAGTCTTAAGGGAACCAACAAATGATAATGAAGCACCCAGAAACCCAGAGATTGAGAGCAGGAAGCTATTATCACCTGTAGGCACAAAGGTACAAGGAGATAATGTGTGTTGTTGGAACCTAACAAGAGTTAAGGCAATGATAGAGGGGCAGGCTGACAGGAGCTGTGACTCTCTAGACTGAAGAACAGAGCCACTGCCAAGCCATGGCCCAGCAGGTCCACCAAGGAGAGCATAGACCTGACCTCTCATTTTCCTTGGTCTTTGATCTCTTACTGGAATAAGAATATTCCAGTAGAATATGACACAATGCTTATGGCAGGGCTGCTGCTTTTACTTTCTGCAAAGTAATCTCTTTTTTATTCCTTTTTTTCTTTTTTTGCTAAAGTTTGCTTAGTACCATGCCTGGAGTAGCTGATTTCAATGAAGCATTTCTCTCTTTGACATACTCCCTAATATCCAGGCTCCCTGGTGCCCCACCATCTATACTGGGATGGTTTTTATCAGTCCATTTAGCTGTACAGCTCTCTCCTCAAACAAGTTGCCCTGTCTTATACCTCCTTCTTATAGTCATGGCATTTCATTCACCTTGGCAATGGGAAGGATTTTAAAATTTATTTTAATGCAGGAGATCACTTTCTCACTGGAGTGAAAAATTATGTTTTAAGACAGGGTCTTGCTCTGTCCTCCAGACTGGAGTGCAGTGGCGTGATCTGGGCTCACTGCAACCTCCACCTCCTGGCTCGAGCAGTCCTCCCACTTCAGCCTCCTGTGTGGCTAGGATCACAGGCATGCACCACTAAGCTGGGCTAATTTTTGCATTATTTGTAATTTTTTTTTTTTTTGTAGGGACAGGGTCTTGCCATGTTGAACAGACTGGTCTCAAACTGCTAAACTCAAGAGATCCACCTGCCTCAGCCTCCCAAAGTGCTGGGATTATAGGTGTCAGCCACTGTGCCTGGCCTGAATTATTTTATTTTATTTTATTTTATTTTATTTTATTTTATTTTATTTTTGAGATGGAGTCTTGCTTTGTTGCCCAGGTTAGAGTGCAACGGTGCAATCTTGACTCACTGCATCCTCCACCTCCTGGGTTCATGCAATTCTCCTGCCTCAGCCTCCTGAGTAGCTGGGACTACAGGTGCATACCACCATGCCCAGCTAATTTTTGTACTTTTTAGTAGAGATGGGGTTTCACCATGTTGGCCAGACTGGTCTCAAACTCCTGCCATCGTGATCCACCCGCCTTGGCTTCCCAAAGTGCTGGGATTACAGGCGTGAGCCACCATGCCTGACCTGAATAATTATTTTTAATGTCATCAATGTAAGTGTTGAACATCTTTTGTCATTCTGCTCTGTTTTTTATTTCTTTTATTCTGTCTGGTTCCTTTACATTGATTTACTTTCTTTTTTCCTGCTTGCTTACAATGCTATGAATTAAATGTTGATATTATGGTAAATGTTAATACATGATAAAGTGTGTGTCTGTGTGTGTGTTCATAGTGTGGTAAGAAGTGTTCAAATGGTCTTACAGGTTAACAGTGAATTAAAAATCAGGGCTGGTGTTACAATTGACAGACTTGTTTCTCAGAGATGGTGGCTTGCTTTTTATAAATTATATCATTCTGCTATGTCTCCTTTTCTACTCCACTCAGATTCGAAATCAGAGCAAAGCCTCCGGGTCTGGGCTCTGTGAGGGAGATGAAGTGGTTTCCATCAATGGCAACCCTTGTGCAGATCTCACCTACCCTGAAGTCATCAAGCTCATGGAAAGCATAACAGACTCTCTCCAAATGCTCATCAAAAGGTACAATGGATTTGCTGGAATATGTATTTTCTCTTGAAGCTACATGGGAATAATTATAGCTTTTACTACATATATAATTTGTCATTTATGGAGAAATTAGGGGTGCTTTGTACAAGGTTAGTACAGTTAAACAGAAACACAACTGTGTTTGAAAAATAGTCAATTCTATTCAACCAAACTTTCTGGTTAATTGAGAATTAAGTTGAAAATCCTTGTTTAAAGCACTTTGTTGAAAATCTTAGGTATTTTAGCCTCCTTCCTTAGAAAGCTCAGTATATTGAGCATAACTTAATATTTCTTTGATAGATCAAGATTTTGTGATGGATCAGAATCACTCAATTGTAATTATCAGATGGACAGATGAATTTAAAATGTTTAGATATTAGACCGTTAAACTGTACAATTTTTCGTTAAAAGAGGATGACTAAGAAACAGAAAAGAGAAACGACAACAAAAACTTACAAGCAGCCAGATTTCTCCAGTAAAACCAATATTTGGGGATGGACAAAAGCAAATGATTAGAACAAGGTTTTTGCACTACCAACACAAGTCATTTGGGAATTCAATCTCTTCAAATACCACTATCCCCACGTAGTTGTATAACAATATAAAAGAAACCTTCAAATATAAAAACAAAAGAAAACAATGAGGACAATAACAAAAAAAACTACAGCATTGCCATTTTTATGGTGTACAAATCACAGTACAGTCCATACTGATTTTGCAACAGAAGCCCTGACTATTGCATTATAATGAATCCAGAAAGGAAAGCTTTGACTTCCTGGAGAGCAGCTTTTAGGAAGATGTCAGAGGACATCTCAAGATGAACCTCAAAGTCCTCCAGGTTTTTCCTCAACTCTGCAGAAGCACTACATACAGTTCCCCCTCTGCTGATCATTCAGTATGATTCTCTTCTGGGATAAAAATGAACTCACTATGGCCAAAATCTTGAGACAACAATGGAAATCTAGTATTATTCTTATAATCTAAATATTTACCCATCAAACCCAGTGTTTAAGGCCTGAGAATCCTTCCTTCATATTACGAAGAGAAAATAAGTTTATAAAATATATAATTTGCTAATACACAATTAAATTTATAAAATAAAAAATTTACAAAATAAGTAACTAGTTGGTAGGATTCAAAGTGGAATCGCAATTGAAAATGAAGTCAAAAGCAATTATTATTATCACCACCACTACCACTATTTTAAATATCTGAATATTGTTTCCTGCAATAAATATTTCTCTCACTCATATCACTATCATCTATCAGTGGAGGACAAGTGTTTTTACTTTTCCTGAACTATTGCCCAGAGATAGCTAGGTAAGACTCTTTTAAAATAACTCCTTTAGCATTCCGTCTCTATTATCTTAAATGTTATTCAAATAAGATTTTTAAAATTCTATAATTATGACACATAAATTGTGGACTTGATGAGTACGTATGTAGACTGATGGGAAATGATTGTTTTAAGGCATAAAGCTTTACTCTCTCATGCTTTTATGTTATTTACTCATGTCTATATATTTTACTTCAGCTGCTGATAAATGTTAATATTTATCTGGCCATTTGTCTGTATTCCAGTCTACAAGGCTGGCATGAATTGAAACTATTCTCTTCTCAGCTTCACAATTGATTGCTAACATAATTCAAAGTGATTTAATCTATTTCCATCCCAAGGTCTTCCTAAATTAAAACTCTCTGACCTTTTGGTACCCTCAAATTCAGTTTAACAGTGTATTGAACATTTTCTATATAATAATGATCTAATTGGCTAACATCATGCTTTTTAAATACTCTATTATAATGTTGTATAAATACTGCATTACCAGGAAGCTTTTCCAATTACTTGCATATAGAGAAAGGTGCATTTTGTTTAACTGTTAGTTTGTTTGTATTTGGCTTAGTTTTCTTTTGCCAAATGCAGTTGAAAGCAAAGTTAGGAGTAAGTATTTTGAGCATTGGTCTGAAATTGCACTACCACATAAATTCTAAGGTAAATTCCTTTGAGTAGAATGCAAGTACAAGCTCATGCCCTTCAACTGATGTTCCCTGCATTAGTCATAACTATCTTTTAAGGAAGGAGGAAAGGGGCAAAGATAATTATGCTGCTTCTAAAATTAAAAAAAAAAATACGAATACAAAAATTGAAGGCATTTCCTACAGCTGTTCTGTGAATAATACTTCTAAAAACATTTACAGTTTAAATTAGAGTTTCAGAAAGAAGTTATTTAACTCTTAAACTGACATGGCTTCTTCTCACAAACCCAAATTTGCACAAACAACCGGGAAGATCAAATCAAAGAAATGTGGTGTACAGCTCTAGGCTCCTTAGCTGAAAGATAAAGGAACAGTTTCACTTCAGATATCCTAAAAAGAAAATGCTCCAAGAAACAGGTTCAAATAGAAGAAAGGGAGACATTTCAGATTATAAATACTCCATGACTTAATGATTCATTGCAGCATGGAAAGGATTTCTCTTTACACAAGAGTACTGGGCTGGGTCCACTTATTACAAAACACATGCTCACTGGGGCTTAAAAAACAGCTTCTATTTCATTCCTTTCAAGAAAGCACAGCCTCAAAAAGGCCTTCTTGAGTTATCTGTAAGTTAAGATTGATCTGAAGGTGCTGGATATGTTTATCTGACTTCATAATGTCTAGACTAAAACTTAGTCAAAAAGACATTGAAATGTTTTGTCACATTCTAGCAAACTCATTATCGGAGATACCCAGATTCCAAGTACTTACAGATAAAGGGGATCCATGTTTTTTGTGTGTTTGTTTTTTTTTTTGTTTTTTTTTTTTTTACAAATAAAAGCTGAATTTAGGATGGATTCAGGTTTCATAATCTTGCGTAAGCGTTTTGTTGTGCTTTTAAAAAAGTTTATTTGGTATCTCTTTAAGTAATAATATGAACATATTGCCACCTTCTGTTTTCAAGTATGTTGCAATTGACATTTAGAAGAAAATATTTTGACTATATCATGTATTAGACATCACAAAAGTGTCAGGAAGTTCTTTGGCAGATGTAACATAGTCTGATTTAAGTGTCTGGAATGATTTTTCTGTGTGCAGACCATCCAGTGGAATAAGTGAGGCTTTGATATCTGAAAATGAAAACAAAAACCTCGAGCATCTCACACATGGGGGTCATGTGGAAAGTACCACCCTGCAGATTCGACCAGCCACAAAGACCCAGTGCACACAGTTCTTCCTCGCCCCTGTCAAGACTGAAGTTCCCCTAGCTGAGGATCAAAGAAGTGGTCCCGATTGTGCAGGGAGCTTGAAAGAAGAAACAGGCCTGAGCTACCAGAGGGCTCCCCAAATGCCTGACTTCCAAAGAGGACGCGTGACAGAAGAGCTGATCTTAAGGGAGAAGATAGAAGCCGAACAGCCTGGCCCTGTGGTTGAGCTGCAACTGTCCCTTTCACAGGAGAGACATAAGGGCGCTAGTGGCCCTGTAGTGGCTCTCCCGGGACCCGAAAAATCTAAGTCTCCTGACCCAGACCCTAACTTGTCACATGACAAGATTGTCCACATAAATTCGATCCCCACTAATGAGAAAGCAGACCCTTTCCTGAGGTCCAGCAAGATAATCCAGATCTCCAGTGGCAGAGAGTTGAGAGTGATCCAGGAAAGTGAAGCAGGAGATGCGAGACTGCCCCGGGTGGAAGTGATCCTCGACTGCTCTGACAGGCAGAAGACAGAAGGGTGCAGGCTTCAGGCAGGAAAGGGGTGTGTGGATTCTCCAGTGGAAGGAGGGCAGTCAGAAGCACCTCCTTCTCTGGTATCCTTTGCCGTCTCATCAGAAGGCACAGAGCAGGGAGAAGATCCACGCTCGGAAAAGGATCACAGCAGACCTCACAAGCACCGAGCGCGGCATGCACGTAAGTTCTGCCTGGGCTGTCAGAAGGAGCTTTGGAGTTGGGGGCATTTTGCTGCTTCTTTGCTTGCATGAGTTTTTCAGCAAGATTTTTCTTGTTTCTCATTGGCTTAAAGAAATATTTAATTAATGCACAAAATCACAAATGTGAAATTGTGGAGAATACCAGTTTCTAAATGGGAAGCAATAAGTCTGAACTTCATATAGATTTAAACATTTTTCATGAATTAATTTTTATCCCCAAAGGCACAGGAACTGTTAAAGAAAATAATATTGTCAATGTGCCTATTCATTTTGTTTCAGAAAGTTGAAATATTTCATGTTAAAATAGCATAAGAAAGCACTTGAAGTCATGTGGACTCAGTTTAAATGTCAGAAACTGTTGAGTCTGCTACTGAGAGGTGTCTTTAAAATAAAAGCTCTACCACTGATATCAAAAGCAGATCCTCGTTTTGAAAAAAATCATTGTGCAGCTTGATGATGCTTGCAGAAGTGAGTTTGACAGACAAGGACATATGTATAGTGAGGAGTTACATGATCCTCTCCGTTTTGTAAGTCTTCATTAGACTGCAAAGTGTTTCATCTACCTTCTACACGCAGAAGTCAGTCTCCAGGGCCATGTGGAGGTATTTAAATGTCTCCAAACATAAAATATATTTAAATTCAGTGCTTTGTATGGCATTTTGTTTTACCCAGGGGAGAGAAGACAGAAAGAAGAATAGGGATAAGAATTACAGTTAGGTGTTAGGATTTCTGTTGTTTTATTTATTTATTTCTTTTTTTTTTTTTTTTTTTACTAATTTTGGAATTTTATTTGAGGATGTAAAGGCTGACAGGCAAAGGCACTTGACTGTATATATGATACACAATGGCAATGAATTCAGTTATTCAAAGTAGAATCTTAAGTCTTCTAACCTATTGTTATTCCTTTCAAAGCATATTTTTAGCATAACCATTTGTAGCTTTATTGGCAAGTGTTGTTAATCATTCCTTATACTTTAAGCATCTGTAGGCCATCTTCACATTTATAGCATATTAAACAAGAGTATTGAGACACCATTCACATACCTTACATGTTGGCAGTGAAGTTAGCAGCAACTGTGCAACTGTGACTGTCAGTTTAATAAGTTGTATAACACTAGTCAAAAAAGGAATTATATTTAGTAATAACCTCAGTTTCAACTATTTTTTCTCTAGAAAATTTGATCACCAGTAAATGCCTGTAATCATATTATAAAATTATTTCCTTGGATTATATTTTATTTTTTAAAACTTAACCATTAAGTCTGTGACAAAAAGAGCTAATTTTCAATCATAAAATAGTCAAAAAATTTTTCTTAATTTTCCACTTAACTATTTTGAGAAATTAAAAAATTTAGGGGACTCATACTCATTATCATTGAAAACATGATGTAATTATAAATTATAAATGATAGATGCTATATGTTTAGTTGCTATAAATTAATTTGCCACCAATTTATTTTTTATAATAGTAATAATGAAAGAAAATTTTAAATATTTTTATTTTATAACCATCATATTCTTGTTTTAAATGACTTGATTTCTGCATCAGTTTTTACACAGTTAAGTGGGTCACAAGTCAATTTTTAAATTTCTCCAAGATTCATTCTTGCTGCAAGGGAAGTAATATTGTATTTCCAAAATAGCAATACATTTACCAACAAATCTGTCTAGAAAACTTTGTAGCTACAGCTTCTTATATGTATTTACAATAATGTCATATTTTGAATTTTAACTAATTATTGATTCAGTACCTTCAACGATTAATTCAGTGTTTCAAATTTGTATTAATCCAGTAGCTGTGAATGGAAAGATTTGGGGCAGTTGTCAGAGTAAAAAAAGAAAAAAGAGAAAGAAGAAAACCTAAATAGCTAAATTCATTACATTAAAACATTTAGAAAATTTTGAAACATCTTCGTGGGACACTCCTCCCTTTTTAAGATTCCTGGAAACAGTTTTATATTGACACTTTATTTTAAAATATGGAAGTATGAGATATATCTCATCTTGTTTTTCAGAAAATATTATGTCTTTATGTCCTTCTTAATTCTAATTTTATCCTATTAATTGGCATTTACTAACCAGTTTTTATTATTAAAGTGGAAGGATCTCTAGAGAAACAAATGTATGAAACATATATTCTAATCAGCATATATAAAATGTTTTTATGTAAACAAATAGAACAGTATATTATTGTAGAAGGAAATATGTTAAGAGAAATAAGAAAAAGAAATGTGTTGGATTCCTTCAAAATTCAGTACTCAATGGCAATTTTATACATATTTATTTTCCCCCAGGAGAGTTCATTTCTGAGTTGCTGTGGTGTCTTCCTTGAACTCATCAGCTCAATATAATTTTTTTTTTTTTTTTTTTACTCTCCCTAGGGCTCAGGAGGAGTGAAAGCCTGTCAGAAAAACAAGTGAAGGAAGCAAAATCTAAATGCAAAAGCATTGCCCTTCTTCTAACAGATGCTCCCAACCCCAACTCCAAGGGGGTGTTGATGTTTAAGAAGCGACGTCGGAGGGCCAGGAAATACACCCTAGTTAGCTACGGTACTGGCGAGCTTGAACGAGAGGCGGACGAGGAGGAAGAAGGTGACAAGGAGGATACATGTGAAGTAGCATTTCTTGGTGCAAGCGAATCAGAGGTGGATGAAGAGTTATTGTCTGACGTTGACGACAACACACAAGTTGTGAACTTTGACTGGGATTCTGGACTGGTGAACATTGAAAAGAAACTGAACAGAGGGGACAAGATGGAGATGTTACCAGACACCACAGGCAAGGGAGCCCTCATGTTTGCCAAGAGGAGGGAGAGAATGGATCAGATCACAGCCCAAAAAGAAGAGGACAAGGTAGGTGGAACGCCAAGCAGAGAACAAGGTGCTGCCCAGACGGATGGCCTGAGAACTATGACTTCTTACCAAAGAAGGGAGGAAGAGTCGGTGAGAACGCAGAGCTCTGTGAGCAAAAGCTACATCGAGGTGAGTCATGGTCTTGGCCATGTTCCTCAACAGAATGGCTTCAGTGGGGCATCTGAGACAGCAAACATCCAGAGGATGGCCCCCATGAATAGAACGGCCAAACCCTTCCCAGGGTCTGTGAATCAGCCAGCCACCCCTTTCTCGCCAACCCGAAACATGACGAGTCCTATTGCTGACTTTCCTGCACCTCCACCTTACTCTGCAGTCACTCCACCCCCCGACGCCTTCTCCAGAGGGGTATCAAGTCCAATTGCTGGCCCAGCACAGCCCCCTCCATGGCCCCAGGCTGCCCCCTGGTCCCAGCCAGCCTTTTACGATTCATCTGAGCGAATAGCTTCCCGAGATGAGAGGATCTCAGTGCCAGCAAAAAGAACAGGAATATTGCAGGAGGCCAAAAGGAGAAGCACGACAAAACCCATGTTTACTTTTAAAGAGCCCAAAGTAAGCCCAAATCCTGAACTCTTGTCACTGCTTCAAAATTCAGAAGGCAAACGGGGCACTGGAGCTGGAGGTGATTCCGGACCGGAAGAAGACTACCTCAGCTTGGGGGCAGAGGCTTGTAATTTCATGCAGAGCTCCTCTGCCAAACAAAAGACCCCTCCTCCTGTTGCTCCAAAACCTGCTGTCAAGTCCTCATCCTCCCAACCAGTAACTCCAGTTTCCCCAGTCTGGTCTCCAGGAGTGGCTCCCACCCAACCTCCTGCCTTCCCCACATCCAACCCATCAAAGGGCACCGTTGTCTCCTCCATCAAAATAGCCCAGCCTTCTTACCCTCCTGCCCGGCCTGCAAGTTCTTTGACTGTGGCTGGTCCCTTCAAAGGACCACAAGCAGCAGTAGCCAGTCAGAATTACACACCCAAACCAACAGTTTCCACAGCAGCAGTCAATGCTGCTCAGCCTGGTGCAGTGGGACCATCCAATGAGCTTCCAGGAATGAGCGGGAGAGGAGCTCAGCTCTTTGCTAAGAGGCAGTCGAGAATGGAGAAGTATGTGGTGGATTCAGACACGGTGCAGGCCCACGCTGCTCGAGCTCAGTCTCCCACTCCATCTCTCCCGGCCAGTTGGAAGTACTCCTCCAATGTCCGAGCACCTCCTCCTGTAGCCTACAATCCTATCCACTCCCCCTCTTACCCACTGGCTGCTCTCAAGTCTCAGCCATCAGCCGCACAGGCCTCCAAACCTGGCAAGAAAAAGGGGAAGAAACCCCTTAATGCATTAGATGTCATGAAGCACCAACCATATCAGCTCAATGCATCCTTGTTTACTTTCCAACCTCCAGATGCAAAGGATGGCCTCCCCCAAAAGTCATCAGTCAAGGTCAATTCAGCCCTGGCCATGAAGCAAGCTCTTCCTCCCCGGCCAGTGAATGCTGCCTCACCTACGAATGTGCAAGCTTCGTCAGTGTACTCGGTACCAGCCTATACCTCTCCTCCTTCCTTCTTTGCAGAGGCCTCCTCACCAGTCAGTGCATCCCCAGTGCCTGTGGGCGTTCCCACCTCGCCAAAGCAAGAATCAGCCTCATCATCTTATTTTGTGGCACCAAGGCCAAAGTTCTCAGCCAAGAAAAGTGGTGTCACAATTCAGGTGTGGAAACCATCTGTTGTGGAAGAGTAATCTTGTAGCTGAAGCTGAGTGTCCACTTTGCTTGAAATGAATTGTTTGCAGTGTTTCTTGAGTCCCTGAGAATGCCTAGCAAAGTCCTCAACTTACTTAATTTCAGATATGTCACCTCCTATTCTGGGTCCAAGGAGTATAATATTTTTAATGAGTCAAAAATCCAACTCAGATTGACCTAAAATATATTTATCTTCTTTGCACACTTAAAAAATCCAGGAGCACCCAAAAATAGACATGTACCATTATATTAAGTAAGCAGGATACTTAGGATTTGTGCTGTAGCCACAAGACAGTGATCAGTGATATCAAACATCAGGAATCAGCCTTTACGTAACATAACAGCTGTGCTCCCATGCTGAAAGGTTCAAATATAGTGAAAGTATAACCTATATTGACTGAGATTTCCCTTTTAGGTAGTGCCTTATCTCTATTACTAGTGTTAAAGGAATAAAGGAATAAAGGAATAGTGTCCTCCCTATCGAGGACAGGGAGCAGCTCTGGTCTGTCAATCTCAGCCACCCGTTTGGTATCACAGAGAAGGTACTCGGAGGGCTGTTGGAATGTATATAGTTTAGTAAGAAGTGGGTAAGAAAGAGGGTCTTAATAATTACTGAGCACTTATTATGTATTAGGTTTTTTGCCAGATGTTTTCACATATATAAACTCATTTCAGAAGACTTATTTAAAGTAAATGGGGCGGGCATGGTGGTTCGTGCCTGGAATCCTAGCACTTTAGGAGGCCGAGGTAGGAGGACTGCTTGAGGCCGGGAGTTGGAGACCAGCCTGGGCAACATAGTGAGACCTTGTCTCAGTAATAGTAATAATAATAATAATAATAATGAAGTAAATGGGATAAGGAAAGAAGGATAATTATCTTTAAAGATGGATTCCCACCCTCCCTCTCCGGTTACTTAAGGAACTAAGTGATTAGATCTCCAGTTGCCCATGAAAGCATAAGTTGGTTTTCCTCAGCTGAGGCAAGTGGTAGAGTACACAGGATAATGAAGTAACGTGTAAAAAGCAGGATGCACATAAGGTGCATGGCTGTTGTTTTACCTGGAGAAACCACATGATTGGGACCTGAAGGTTTACTGACTGAGGACAGGGGCTGATTGTGAAGCACGAGGAACCCCGTGTGTGTGGAGACTGTAGGGGTGAGAACACACAATTATTAGCATCATTTCTGAGTGATCTCACAGATTTTTTTTCTTGTGTTCGTTTTGCTTTGTGACAACTGCTTCTCCCATGTTCCTTGTAATTCTATTCTCTCACCTTCACTTTATTATTTGTATTCAATGGACCAGGATAATTCAGGCAAGGTTACCTTGTAAACTTGAATTGGCCACACACCATGTCGTCACCCAGCTGGCTATGAAGTGAATAATGGTACTGAAAGTAAACCTGAAGACCTTTCTCAGATCTATTTTAAGTCTGAGTCTGACCAACCATGGAAAATATTCGACGTGAATTAATGTAGAGAACTATAAAGCATTTATGACAGCTCCAAGGAAAATCATCTGCTCTATGCAGGAGATATGTTTAGAGACCTCTCAGAAAAACTTGCCTGATTTGAGGGTACACAGTACCATTTTAATCCTCTGAAAATATCTGTATTCCTGTTCTTTTTCTGCTGTCACTGTCAATCTGCTATATTTTTCACTATCCTATTAAAATATTACTGTCTTCTTTATCTGTTCAATGTCCATATTTTAAAAAAATCTTCCTTGTATGAGCTATTCTGATCTAAGTAATTTCTCTGACATTTCTCTGTATGGCTCCCACAACCATTTCATTGTTGTTAGCATATCTATTTCTCCATACATTGTAAAACTGTGATCTTTAGGTATTTCTAAAACATAAAAAGGAGAATTAAGTCAGCTGCAGAACAATGGGGCTGATTCTTCTGCTTTTTCTCTGGAAAATCTTTCATTGCTTTTGGCGGAAATTTACCTAGAGGTTACAACCACAGGCTGTAGCTTGGTCTCTTATTTGCCTTTTTGGGAAACCAATTAAGATTAATACAGGATAAAGGAAAAAAGCAATCTATTCATTATATAACACAGTTGTTTGTATTACTTGTTCCCTGCAAAGGAAATCTGTTGAATGCTTGCATTTTGAATTCTTTTGTAATAGAACAACCAAAAAAGGCTTCTTATGGTGCAGCAGGAAAAAAGATCATTTTATAGCTTTGCATTCTTAACATAGCATTTAAAGAACGGCATGAATTAGAGGAAAGACATGGAACACACAGGTAGTCAGTTTGAGATCATCGGCTTAAAAGTCTCCTAGGATGGTAATGACCCAGAAGTATTTCCAGTTGTCTAGTGGTGTGGTATGCAGGAATGAGAAGTGTTTTCTTTCCATTTCCTGTTGGACAGGTGGCAATCTTAGCAGAGCCATTATTTGGAGTTGATAACTAAAGACGCAAATAACATGACTATGTCTTCTGGTCATCCTGGGACTATTTGGAGTTCCCCAAAACCTTATAAGAGGCATGTCAGGCATGCAGTAAAAGCATCTACAACTTCAGCTGGGCACTGGCAGCATAGGTCTCATCTTGGACCATACAGTCCCACTTTATAGAAGAGGGTGGAAGTTCTCCAAAACCAGATCCACAACAAGGTCTGACCTCACTCTGAGGGAGATGGGAAGTGGGAGGGAGAAGGACTAACCGGCTCCCTGGAGTAAGAGGAATTTGCTTTCCCTGTTTCCCCACCAGGGGGCTGTATGTGCCACCTTTCAGGTTGGGGCCAAGGAAGTGATGTCAGTGTGACAGAAGGGAGTTAGACCTCCAGACATCAGCCTCCCTCCCAGGGGGTACATTTTCAATCTGAGTGTTATTGGCTTAGCTGTGTTGGTATTACTTTGATTGGTTGGTCCGCTGGTTACGAGGTGTAGGCAGGCAGTTTTTGTTTGGTTTTTAGGACTTTGCTTCTTCCTTTGTCCTTAGCATAATTTCTAGGCAGAGCACCCACGAAGTCGATTTTCATTGCCAGCTCAAGAGTGACAATCATTTACTGAGTTCCTATGTTATGTTAGGTACCTTATGTATAGCATCCCAAATCCACTGCACGGTTTAAATACAGGCACTAGAATATAAACGAACAAGGTCTTCACAGTCACTGACTTTCTGCAGGACCTTAAACATTTCTCTTTCCACAAGTTTCCCCTTAATCATGTGTCAACCTCTCTTCCTGACCGGAATATTGTGCTGTAGTGAATCTGCATAACACTTGGGATTCTAGGAGGAAGAAAGGTTCCATGGACATGTAAGTACAGCATATTCCCCTCAGTCTTCTAGGAGGGCAGAGTGAATCCCAGAACTGGTAAGAGTGGGAATCTGAGCATTGCCACTTTAATCTTACAACATTTATCATTTTGACACATCCTGTTTTTTAGAGAGGAAGAAATACACAGTTTCTGCATTGGTAGTGTAAAGCATACCTCGTTAGGAACATGTTTTATAAGACACATTTGGGTTGTCATTCTAAAGCATGTCAAACTTTGTACTTCAAAATATGTTTAGTATGATTGTTAGTGGTAATGTGTATAAAGCCTTTGAATTGACTGTTTTATCTAATTTTCACAAGAAGGACTTATTTTAACCATAGGAAAACCAATCTGAGTTACAAATAGTGCTTTAAAATAAGCCCAGGTTATTTAGCTGTTCTAGAAAGTGTCGACTTCTTTCAAGAAGCAGGCATTGTAGGACAGCTGAGAATTATCACACAGCCTAAATTCTAGCCTGGCAGCATGAGTCACATCTGAGATGTAAAATACACATGGTCTACATTGAAAGAGGGTGGACTAACGTATGTGAGACCATTTTCCTATTTGCAGTTACAAGGTTAAAGAACTTTGAAGGTCATTTGACTGCTGAGTGGCATGTTGAACACTCTGTGTGGCTCTTTCACAGTAAACCCTCTTAAGAGCAGAAGACACATGGCTGTTAGTGTCTGCGTTTAGATTTAATCTATCAAATAAAGGCCCTTTGCTGCGTATGATTTCATCCAGTTATAAATTAGGGCTCCTGCAAGCACCCACATTCTAAGGGTGAGTTATTGAAATCAGTTGCTGTGTGATGAGTCACCACTGGCCCAGCAGGCATGGCATTTGAAGTCATGGCCATCAAAAAGAAATGATTGTTTTTGAAAATCTAAATGCTTGAAATGCTTCTAGAGGGAAGTCGTGGGGCGTGTGCTCATTCCCTTTTAACATCAGAGTTGTTGAGTTTGTTTTTAAACATTTTTATAAGTTCATGAGAAAAAATATATAAATTCTAAGAGCCAACACTGTATTCCCAGAAACATGACCCTCGCTGGTCTTGGTTCCACATATCATTGGACTCTGGGGGACACAAAGATGCCTGTGACACTTTGGTGCTGCTGAGTTAGTCAACAATTATTCTGGGAAAAAGCAGAATTGAATTCTTCTCTAGATGTCCCACCAGGGTTGGTCAAGGGCCACAAAGCAAGCTAATAAATTCCCACAGGATCCAGACACCAGGCAAAATTGCTCTAAGAAACCAGTGACTGTCATCCCTCTATGGTTCTAGAAAAAATAGTACAAAAACAACAGGTCATCCTATGAGCGTCATGCCAATGAAACTCCATCTTCTGGAGAAGCCCTTGAATCAGAATTATCTTTTTTCTTGATGTTGTCAGGTGCAGCCAGTTTCTTAATTTTTAAAAAAACTGTATGTTTCTGTGGTATGTATATTTGTACACCAAACTAGCTGGCACTTGGAAATCACAGCACTACTCAATGGCAATTGAATAAAGAGAAATTTAATTTTAAATATCAAATCTTGTCAGACATTTCTCAGACTTCTGATGTTATCAAAGGTTTGCCAGCCAATAAAGTGCATCCCAAGTGTACAGGAGAGAAAGCTAGACTTCTACAGAGTCCTAGAGTTTAAGCAATTTTTTGTTAATATAGGTAATAATTTTTCTAATTTTTATTTTTTGGTTCCACATGTAAAGCTCCTCGTGTTTACCTCTGTTTATGTCATTCTTGACATGTTTATCTAAATTGCATGTGCTCTGTGACTGGTGAAATGTAAATCTGGGATCTGTAGTCAAGATATCATAAGGATCTACTTCCCAGCCTACCTTTCTTCCTCTACCTGATAATGATAATACTCAAAATAACAACATTCAAAGGTAACATGAAGAAATCCTGCTTTCACAGCTCCTATTTCTTCGGCTCTTTAATAACTAGTGATGGTTTGTTCATGAAAAAAATTTTTTAAATCAAAAGATTGTACTTGGCCCAGAGTTGAAAAAATTTTAAAAACCAAAAGGTTGTACTTGGCCCTGAGTTGAAAAAAAAAATGCACATTCTAAGAATAAACAGAAAAATGTTCTTCTTGGAAGTAAATAACAAAAGCCATAGTGTTTTGATTTGTCTTTTCTTCAGGATACACGGTAGAAGTCAGATAATCTTTGATACTTTTATTTGGCACAATAATCAAGGCCACGCAAGAACCCAGAATGAAGCATTTTGGTTCA
Organism: Macaca nemestrina; assembly: GCF_043159975.1. Lineage (NCBI taxonomy): Eukaryota > Metazoa > Chordata > Mammalia > Primates > Cercopithecidae > Macaca > Macaca nemestrina. The sequence goes on along the minus strand of NC_092127.1, from coordinate 70,374,978 downwards.
AGTTAGGATGACACGGGTGGGGACAGAAGCTGTAGCAGTCGTTCAAATAATCTCATGGGTCCTGAGGGAAAGATAGGAGTTAATGTATTAAGTTTCTGCTATACGCAGGAAGTGTGTTAAATATTTTACATAAGTTTTGATAATAGCTAACATTAGCCGAGCACAAAATTTGGGCCCTGACTTGTGCTGAGTATCTTTCACAGATTACTGCTTTTAATCAGCAGTCCTCGTGAGCTAGGTATGAATATTATCCCCATTTTACAGATTACAGATGAGATTCTGAGGCACAAAGGGGTTGAGTAACTTGCCAAAGATCATACAATGTTAAGTAATGGCCCCTGGATTCAGTCTGCAGCCTGAATTCTTAACCAGTTATACTGTGATTTCATTTATTCTTCAGTATTACACTGAAAAAGAAGGTATTATTCCCATTTTACAGATGAGGTATCTAAGCTCAGAGAAGCTAAACAACTTGTGCAACAATCACTAAGCTTATAAGCAGTAGATTAGGGTTAGACTTAGATATTTGTCTGGCATCAAAACCTGTGCTCTCCCTACAGTACCACGTGGTTTCCACAGTCTCATCAGACCCCAGAATTTCACTCCCTGAGACTGCTTAATTGTGAATTTCCCAAACTGATTCACCAAGAGCCTACTGTCTATGCTTCATAGATGGCTTTGACCACATTCAGTGATACTAGGAAAGATTCCATTTCCCAAGATGGCTCAGAAAATCAGATGCTATGATGCATGTTGAAAGTGAAAACCCATCTCTGAGAAAGAAGCATCTGTTTTATTAGTTAAAAAAAAAAATGAAATTGACAGCAATGTTGTGTGACTTCTCAAAATTCTTTCATTTTCTTATTTCAGAATGAATAGGTGTTGTTCATCGGCTGGTAAGGGGGAAGAACGTGATTTTTAAAAATAAAGCATAATCAAAGTCTCTGCATAAAAGGAAGTGCTCCCTTTGGCTTTCTGCCATTTTAACTAAATGTAATTCAGGGAACTTTCTTATTAAGTAGTGAATCAGCACCTAGCATGGCTTGCTACTAAATCAATAATAATTTAAGGCATTTCAACAAGAATAATTCTCAACAGAATATTACTGAGGGAGTCACAAGTTTTCAGTATTTCAGATTACACTCTGAAAAATAGTTACCCCTGGAATCTTAGAGTGTCACGGTGCCAATCCCAGTCAGGCTAGCAGTCAAGTGCATGAGGCAGCAAACCCTTCCTGCCTCAAAGATTCCTCAGTGGAAGATTTCTCAACAGTTATTTCTGTCAAAGGCTTCCCAGCAAGGACACTTTTAAACCTTACATTTTTTCCAGTCGTTTTTTTTTTCCTTTTATATATCATTGTTATTTTGAAAACATCTCCTGAGGAACTAGTGTAATAGATTCTAAACATGGGTTTTGAATAGTCCCAACACCAACTTCAAAAAAAGAAGATGTGAGCTTCTAGGTTAATTGTAAAAACTCATTACATTTGCAGAGCTTTATTGCCTTAATTTAAAATCATAGAGCCACTAATAAGGTAACAATTATGAGGGCTTATGATATGCTGGGTACCATTCTAAGCACTTTTTTTTTGTCACCACAAAATGATGAAAGTATGATGTAGGTACTATTATCATCCCACTTTAAGATGAGGAAATTGAGGTAAAGAAAAGTTAAGGAACTTGTGTAACATGGTAGGGCTAAACCTCAGGACCCAACAGTCAAAATCCATGGCCGTCTTCTAACCGCAAGGCTATAATATCTCCCTTAATTGCAAGAAGACTCAGGTCACAGATAAAAGGAACTGCTCATCAGAAGTGATGAGTTTTACATGTCTCAGAGATAACTCTAAAGTTTACGCTAAACCTTCTTTTTTTTTTTTTTTTTATTATTATTTTTTGAGACGGAGTCTCGCTCTGTCACCCAGGCTGGAGTGCAGTGGCCGGATCTCAGCTCACTGCAAGCTCCGCCTCCCGGGTTCACGCCATTCTCCTGCCTCAGCCTCCTGAGTAGCTGGGACTACAGGCGCCCGCCACCTCGCCCGGCTAGTTTTTTTGTATTTTTTAGTAGAGATGGAGTTTCACCGTATTAGCCAGGATAGTCTCGATCTCCTGACCTCGTGATCCACCCGTCTCGGCCTCCCAAAGTGCTGGGACCTTCTAAATCAAAGTAAGAAATACTGAAACATCTTAAAGTGTGGTAGCTCCAAGCGATAGACATTTTTAAACAGGGTACATGGGGAAAAGCTGTAGTTTTTATTTCCATCAGCCTATTTGCTTATTATAACTCAATAATGGCGAAGGGAAGCTCAACATTTTGCTGGTTTCCATTGAACAAATTCTCACAATGCACTAGACCAAATGCCTCAAACACCTACTGCTTCCAGCCAACTAGCATCATATATTACCAGAGTTACGGTAATTTATACCTGGCAAATAAAGGAAGAATAGAATAGTGATGAGAGAAACCCTCAAATTTCAGTAACAATAATGCAGAGATTAAGATTCCTTCCAATTTTTTAAATTAAAAAGAAGACATTTTTTTTTTAATTTAGGAAAAGCAAAAAGTAATCATGTCTTAAATGAACTTCACATACTATTAGATGAGATAAGACGTGTAAACCTTGAGTCCACAAGAAATACATTTGTAGTGGTTAAGAGTGTGGGCTCTAGGGCCACACTGCCTGCCTGTGAGTCCCAGGCCTGCCTCCTGCTGGTTGGGAGACTTTAGATAAAGGATTCAGTCACCCTGTGCTTCAGTACCTCAGCAGTGAAATGGAAACAATAATAGGTGTACTTCACAAGTTATTATGAAGGTTAAATGAAACAAATGCATTATGTATATAAAGCAGTGCCTGACACAGAGAAAGTATTCAACACATGTTAGCTATTGTTATTATTCTAAGGGGCACTCAATAAACAATAGCTACTATTTCAAAAACTTCCAATGAGGAAAACACAATTAAACAAGTTCTTTTGTGTTCTCTGTTAATATGAATCCCACTTTGAGACCCACAACTAAAATAGAAAAGGTAGAAGTAGTGTCGCTATCAATCTCACACTGACACAAGAAATCTATTCCCAGGAGTTGTTAATTGAGAGATCTTTGTTTTTTCTCTTTTTTCTTCTTACTGAAGTTTATATGTTTACATTCCTCTGTATTCAGCTTGTTTGTCCATTTTTTCCTGCTTTGCATTCATCTATTGTGCTAGCATTCTTTTCGTGGTATACAAAGATGAGACCAGATTCAAAAAGACTGGCTCAATATTTTTATAAAATAAACTTAACATCATCTTTGAGCCTCTACTATAAAGACACTGTTTCAGTTCAAAGTACCAATATTAAATAGAATGAATGTAGTGGACCTAGCAATATGAAGAGAGCTCTTCTGGGGAAATGTTTGTAAACCAAACATATTCTCTAAACAGGATAGCTGGTATCCTGAGTAACCTGGTAGCACAGTTGAAGCTTAAATAGGCCTATTACACTGAAAGTGGAGCAGTTGGCAACTCTATCCCTGAGACTACCCCACTTCAGACCTGCAACAGTTGGGCTGACCTAGGAGGGCGCAGCTCACAGCTGTCCTTATCCCTCCTTTCCACACTGTCCTAGGACAAAGGGTCAGCAACCTGGCCTTTTTAGAGTAATTGATCCTCTTGCCTGAGAAGCATGATCACTTTCCAAAAACAGAAAGAGTGAAACCTTGGCCTGAACAGAGCAAACTCCCAGCTCAGGGCAAGTGATGAAAAACAGTTCTAAGAAGCTGAGCCACTGACATAGGGAGGAACTTAATATTCCAGCTGCCTTTCAAACCCAGGGAATTTTTGTGGGTTTTCTGGTACTTCTAGAATCCTTCTGAGTCAGAAGCAGAAGTCAAGACTCATCTTGAAGATAAAAAAATCAAAGCAAGCTGAGATTCTGAACATTGTATCTGAATCCAGAATAGCTTTTGTTTCAAAAACAATTAAATTGATTTAGTTTTACTCTCTTTTTGCGCCATTTAATTACATTTGAACATAAAGCAAAACTAGATCTCTTTCTGCACTAAAAACCCGTTAGTTCTTTTTTCACCTAGCATATCTAACACTGATAAAGAAATGTTCACAAAACCATTTTCTAGAGCTAAGAATCTCTAAGGAATTGGTTGAACTAATATAAAGTACTAATTTAAGGTTTCATTCCAATCCTTCCACAATTAGATCTTTGGTCAGGGGTTTTGTTTTTGTTTTTGTTTTTTTAATTCACACTCATAGTCTGCTGGTTGTGGTTGGATGACTTATTACTGTTTATCAAGTGGTGCGGATCATAATTCTTCACATAAGTCCAATATGGGCTAGATTTTGAATTCTACATTATGAAATACTCACCGAAATATCACAACTCATTGTGGGTGGTATTACTGAAATAAAGAGCAATGTTAAATATACTACTTAGAACTTTTAATTTTAGTTTTACATTGAATGGACTATTATGATTTCCTTTATATACAGCACTTTAGTATGAGCAAACTATTCCCTTCATGGTGTTGCAACATATAACTTTCCAATTTTTGCTCCTGGTGTAAAATTAAGATTTCCCCACCTTAGAGATAGCCCCACCTTAGAGATTCTGATTTACTAGGTCTGGGTGGGGCCTAGGAATTTGTTTTTGTAACATTCAACCTAGGTGATTCTAATGCTAATGGGCTGTGAACTACACTTTGAAAAACACTTTTCTAACATGCGAACCACTTAAGTCAACTTTATTCTTTAAAACCCATAAATAGTTTTCCTGTTTATCCAGTCAGGGACAGCCAGACTTGTAAACTGCACCTGCTTCCACAGTCTTAGTGCCCTGTCTAAAAGGAACAGGCGCTGAAGCACTCATCCTGCGGATTTTATTTCAAACGTCCAGGAGATGGCAGCAAACCCTCCTTCCCTCTCAGCGCTTCACAGGCAGCCATTCTAAAACTCGTTGCATTGCAATTTGCTTTGAATATTCTTTCTTTAAAAAAAAAAAAAAAAAAAAAAGACTAAAGGGGGTCTTGAGACGTGATTTTTATCTGACCCCCTGCCTCTAATCAAGAGTGAGTATAAATATTTCTAGGAATAGAATAGAATGATACAATTTTATCATCTAGAAAAGAGATTGAATTTCCTTGGCTGTTTTTTCTTATCTCTGGGGAAAAGGATGGTATGACTTCCCTTGGCTGTTGGGCCCTAGACTCTGTTATCTCCAAATCCAAAATGTTCTTACTAATAACTAGCTTAAGTCTATCTGGCAGTAATCTAAACATTCTTATTTTGGGATCTAGGCTAAAGGAAAATTTCGAAGCACTTTGAATGCGTATTAGCTTTTTAAAATGAAAATAAATATGATTATAAAATTTTCAAAAGAAAAAGGAAGTTCATGCACTTTATGCCTCAGAGGGAAAGAGCCCAATATTTTTGTTTAACTTTAACATTAATCTTGGCAAATAGAGTAGTATGTCAACAAAATGCAAACTCAGTCAGAGGCTGCTTACATGTTACAAGAGTGTACAGAACAAAGAAACAGGCAGGCCCACTTGGTGATGGCTTTGATCGTAACGAGCACATTGTTTTCAAAACTTTGAGGCACTAAAGTTTATTTCTAAAGCAAAAAAGATGGTGACGTATTTGGAAGTTCTGTGATGTGAAATATATGTTTGTACATTTACCAGTGGGAGGAGAAAAGACTAATGGGAGAGCTGGATATTATAAATGATGGGTTAATGCTGGAGCCTAGATCACTGCACAGGCTTGATGCCATGTGGTCGATGAATGACTAATCTGTTCATTGGTTTTTTTTTTATTGTTTGTTTGGTTGTTTGTTTGTTTTTTCTTTTTTGTTTTGTTTTGTTTTGTTTTTAGACAGAGTCTCACTCTGTCACCCAGGCTAGAGTGCAGTGACATGATCTCGGCTTACTGCCAGGTTTTTTATTTTTTTAATGGATAATTGCTTAAGAATTTAGACATACATACTACTGAAGGATCTCTCTCTTCCTCTCTTTCTCTCAAATGTGTATTGATGAGGGCCTAGCCATTTTAGTATCTCCAGAAGTGACTTTTTATCTTAGGCTAAGATTATATATCCATAGCAGTTAAGAGGGCTGATGTAGTATTTGAGTTAATTCATAATATTTTTGTAAATTCCTCAATGCATTTGTATGAATCAATACTAAAAGTGAAAAAAATTATTTAACAATTGTAATAGTCAATAAATACCTAACATCCAATCAAAATGAAGGCAAACTTTGGGATAGGGAGAAGTCAGGAGAATACTAAAGAATGAGATCCTTTTAATAAATGTGTGGTCTACATAGCAAAATTTGCCGTAGTATTAACATGCAATGTTATCTCTAGACAAGTATGCATTGCAGCTTCATGAATGCATTAAGAACGCTATGCCGGCCAGGCGTGGTCTTTCACGCCTATGATCCCAGCACTTTGGGAAGCCGAGGTGGGTGGATCACTTGAGGTTAGGAGTTTAAGACCAGTCTGGTCAACATGGCGAAACCGCGCCTCTATTAAAAACACAAAAATTAGCTGGGCGTGGTGGCACATGCCTGTAATCCCAGCTGCTCGGGAGGGTGAGGCAGGAGAATCGCTTGAACCCCGGGAGTGGAGATTGCAGTGAGTCCGTATCGCACTACTGCAGTCCAGCCTGGGCGACAGAGCCAGACTCCATCTCAAAAAAAAAAAAAAAAAAGCTATGCCAATAAAAACCAGCTGTAATAGCAGCTAAAGCCATGGGCAAAATTAAGTATTTGGTCTCTAATTTCAAATGTTTAATAAGTAGAGATGCGTTCCAATACCTCCCGAGACATCCTTTCAACTATTAATGACAGACTACAAATATATCTGGAATTAGTGTTTTCAATGGAAGTAAATGCTGCTTATTCTGAAGAAATGTAACTGGGATACTTCTGATTAAAGATTTTTCCTGTTTCCCATTTGTATTTGAAAAGCACATGATCGTGACCATCATTGTATATTTCGCTTTAACTCATGTTTCTCCTCCAGCAAAACAATCATACATTTGAAAATCCCACATAGTTTGTGGCATCTCCATGTCTCTAAAATGAAATGACATACATGAAATTATTGTGCAAATTCCCTCAAACAGGAAAGATATCATTAAATAAAACTTACCATTTGGACCAGAGATGTGATAAGGGAATTGAACATAATTTTTTTCTACTCTGTGCTTAAGAAAACAAGCTGTTGATGCCTTTCCTGATGAAGAGCTGGATTTATGATTCCTAATTTTATTTTTATTTATTTATTTTATTTTTAAGATGGAGTCTCACTCTGTCGCCCAGGCTGGAGTGCAGTGGCGTGATCTCGTCTCACTGCAACCAACCTCCGCCTCCCGGGTTCAAGTGATTATGATTCCTAATTTTAAACCTCACCCTGGGGTCATGTTTTTGACCAGGAAAACATAAATATGATAGGGAGTAAATCTTACATGTCTCAAAGAACAGTAGGTTAAAAAGTTTCCCCAGGGCCCAGGATATTAATCAAAGGTTCCATTTAATAAGCTTAGAAACATAATGGTCAGAAAAACAGTTACAAAGGTCAAGTCAGTCACTTTCCTCATCCTGTATTCTCCACATCTTTGTGAAATTATGTCGTCACACACTGTATAGTTGCTGATGTGTCTTCGTCATTGCCATTAACTAGCTTTGAATTGTCAGAGATTTTTAATGTAATTAGAAGTCGGAACAGAGGATGCTTCTAAACACATCAGTGGGAAGTTTGGGGAATATTATTGTGCAAAAGCCAAATCAAGGTTGTTACATGGTATGCACACATTTCTTAAGAGTCCTTGTTTTTAAAGTCATAACTGATAAAATTTTCCTCTAAAAAAGCAAAAGGCATTTTAGTTGGGAAATAATTTTTCTTAAGGGCTTTTAGCTCCACTTCAAATAGCAGTCACATAATTATAACTGAATACAATATAAAACATGTTTTTTATAGTGATAATCATGACTCTCATAATAAATTAAGTGCTTACCATGTGCCAGGTACCAATATTTTTCTCTACAAAAACTTCCCACATGCTGGGTGCAGTGGCTCACTGCAAGCAATTTGAGAGGCTGAGGTGAGAGGGTGTCTTGAGCCTGGGAGGTTAAGGCTGATGAGCTATGATAGCCCCACTGCTCTCTAGCCTGGGTGATAGAGCAAGACCCTGTCTCAAAAAAAGCAAAAACCCTAAAAAACTCCCACAAGGTCAAAAGATTATTTATTTTAAACAAGATCAACATCCTTTGTTTATTGTGAAAATTACTTTTTTCTCCATAGAAACTGATGAAATCTGAACTTTTTATATATATTATTCACTTTTTCTACCGTGGGAATCTAAATGAATGACGTTTGCTATTTAAATCTTTTGAGGAAAGAGAAAACTTCAGAAAATATTTTGAAATGTGTTTAACAGATTTATTTTTTACATTTGAACCAATTAAACCAGACTTTTATGAAAATAAACTTAAATAAGGCTGTTCCCCAAGAATTATAAAAAATTAAAACAGCAATCCCAGCTACTTAAATAGAACACAGTCTATATTAATACAAGTATTTTCACAGGCTCTAACTTGTAGAGTGACATACTTCTTTTTTGAGAATAAAGAAAGGTAAGAGGGTAAAACTTGCTGGTATAGTAGTTTTTTCTGTAAACAGAGTTAACGCCTTAACATACATTATTTAAATAAAATTTTATTACCTATAGCTTTACTTCTCCAACTTCCCTATACAAGCACATACTGGCTTGTATAGGGAAAATTACCTAATTTAGGGTAATATTAGGGTAAATTACCTAATTTATATGCCTCACTTTCCTTATTTTCAAAATGGAGGCTATAAGGTTGTTGAGAGGATTAACTGAGGTAACAAATACAGTGTTTAGAACTGTAGCTAGTACATAGTAAAAGTTTTATACATTTTAGTTATTATTATCATTGCTTCAAAGATGAAAGAGACAACAAAAGTATACGCACACATTCCTCCCTCATGTTGGTCTTCTCGACCTTAAACTGAGCATCGTTATTTTTATTCTTTTATAACAGAAGGTTTAAAAAAAATCAAGAAGTGTATATTTTGGCCCACTTAGACCTAGCAGGGAGATGAGGTCAGTGGCAATGTTTCTGGCCAGCCCAGCTGCCTGCGTTCTGATGACAGGAGGGCAGCAGGGGTTGGCACAGCAGCCTCGGAGGCGTGCACTGCTAATGCCACTTCAAAGGCAAGTCTCCCTCCTATTTTTATCCTGGGTCAGCAGCCTGCCTTTGCAGTTGCCTCTTGAACAAAAGGTCCTGCCAGGTCTCTGACACCTTTAGGGCCACACAGTCTCTTCCCACAATAACAAAAATAATCACCATTTGTTGGGCTACGTGGCATTCCATTTATAAACACAATCTTTACTCTGCCCATAATCTTGAAACTGTAGCCAGCAATACTCCCATCTTGCAATTAAGGAAAGTAAGGCTGGGAGAAGTTGAATTGCATGGATAACAAGAGACAAAGGCAGAACTTTCAGGTCAGTGTGACGTCCAAGTTTCCATTCTTTCCAATATAAGATGCTGGCCTCCATTGTGATTTACAAGCCTTACCCTTTCACACAAAGAGATTTCCTTGAAGCAGGAAGTAAAACTTTTTATTTAAAAGTCTATTGTTTTGGAAGAGAAAATTTAATCTAACAGTTAATCTAAGATGACTAGTCAGTAACAGAACCAAGATGATATGCTACATACAAGACCCTATCTCTTCTTTTGATGTCAGAGTATGTCCGTTGCATTCATGTAACTATTTATTTTATTTTATTTTATTTTATTTTATTTTATTTTATTTTATTTTATTTTATTTTTAGATGAAGTTTCACTCTTGGTGCCCAGGCTGGAGTGCAATGGCACAATCTCAGCTCACTGCAACCTCTGCCTCCCGGGTTCCAGCGATTCTCTTGCTTTAGCTTCTCAAGCAGCTGGGATTACAGGCATGAGCCACCACGCCCAACTAATTTTGTATTTTTAGCAGAGACGGGGTTTCACCATGTTGGCCAGGCTGGTCACAAACTCCTTACCTCAGATGATCCACCCACTCGGCCTCTCAAAGTGCTGGGATTACGGGCATGAGCCACTGCGCCTGGCCCATGAAACTATTTAAACGACGTGATTACCTGGCCACTTTTCTATTCAAAAATATGGTTTATAAGTCCTGATTCTCTGCCCTTCTTGGCAGGCAGAATAATACTGTGAACTTCTGCTGAAAGAAATAGAAACTCTCTTTCATTTTCTAGATAAGAGAGTCCTACAACAGAATTCCCAAAAACTCCAGCTGGTAGAAGTAAACTTAAAATCCACTTTAAGAAGGCAAGTGTTAGGGAATGAGGAAAAGACTATTTTATAGAGACTAAAACAAAATGACCTTAAAAGTGTTTTTATCGTCTGACATCAAGCTTGGTTGTATCTAAATCATCTCAAGGGAGCATTTGTTTTATATTTAAAGACCTTTAGGTAAAGGGATTCTATATCTCTATGCAGAAATTTTTTTCCAGTGTGGAATTGTTTCTACTGTCAAGAAAATTGTCACTGAGGGCTCATTAGAGCTAGGAGTGACTCTAAGAGATTAGTTAGTAGAGGCTGCCATTTCCTAACATCTCCTTGCAGTCTTATGATAAACGGTAAATCGACTTTCAGCTTGCTCTTCTTCAACCCTAATTCCAATCTCCTTTATCTTTTTCTTCTTAGATCTTATTTATTTAATCTAGCAAATGTATTCCAGGTTCTCTTTAGGGTTCATGCATAATTTTCTAAGACTTTTCTCAATTGTGAAATCAAAGCCGTTTGAAACTCTTAAACTTCCACTGACTGAATGCAAATCATTTATTTAAACGTTAAAAATCTTCCACTTGTTTAGAAAAATTGATTTGTTCATAAATATTGGCGAATCCTGTCTGTCTTGGTGAACGTGACTTGGGGTGCATATTGGTTTGCATATATTTAAGGTGGTGGGGATAGTTCTGTTTGTGTCCCTTGTCACGTGTAACTGATATGTGAGAGGGGCTGCATCTTGTGAACTGACCTAAAATTCTGGTGAAGATAACCAAATTTTCAGTTTATGACAGCCTGATGTAGAAATTATCATTCACTCATTCAACAAATACTTACGAAGCACCTACTATTCTGGTGCCAAGTACTGTTCTAGGGAAGCCTTAAGGAAACAAAAACCTTTACCCTTAGATGGACCTTAATTTCTGGTGGAGAGAGAAAAATAAAATGATTAAGTAGAATATTTTTTACGTTAGATGAGTGTAAGTCTAAGAGAAGGATTAAAGCAGGGGAGAAAGGTAAGGAATTCTGAGAGAGGGAGGGAATTGCCAAGCTGAGTGATCATGTAATATTTGAGCAAGGCCTGAAGAAAACAAGATAGGAGTCATGCTGGTACCTGGGGAGAGCAAGTACAAAAATCCAGAGGATTGGCAAGCACAAAAATCCTGAGGCATGAGTGTACCTGGTGTGCTCAAGGTTCAAGGCCAGTGTGGCTGGAGCAAAGGGAAAGGAAGAGAACATGAAGAAGATGAAGTCAGATAATGCAAGGAGCCAGTTGGCAGATTTTGTGAGGTCTGGTAGGTCAATGAAAGGACTTTGGTGTTTCCTTTTTTGAAATGAAAAGCCATAGGAGGTTTTTAATCAGTGGACTGAATCACATAATCTGACTTGAGTTTTAGCTGGATTGTTTTGGCTAGCATATTAAGAATAAATTAAAGGAAGTGAGAATGCAACTAGGGAAATCAATTAGGAGACAGTAGCAATAATCCAGGTGAGACTTTTTGGTGGCTTAGTCCAGGATGCCATCAGTGAAAGTTGATAAGACTTGGTCGAATAGTGGATGTATTTTGAAGTCAGTGCTGACAGATCAGGTCTGGAGTGTGAGATGGAGAGCAGTCAACATTGATTCCCAAAATTTCAACTTGAGCAAATGGAAAAATGGAGAATACCTCATGCTTCCTGCATGGTTTCTTCTACTTGTGTATTCCGTCTAGGACCTCTGCTTTTCAGAAATTCTAATCAATGATAAAAAAGGCAAAAGAAATACCTTTTATTCCTCTTTGCTTTTCTTGGACCTCCCAGAATCTGTGTATGATAAAGTATATGTTTGTGATGAATATTTACTGATCATGTGTTTAAGAGAGAAGAGAGTCAAAGGAATTGAAATCATATCAGTTGAAGCCCCTTTCTCTACAGTGCATGTGTAAGCAGGGTTTCAGCCAAGAGAATTTTATCGCTTTCAAGGTTTATGGTATAAAATAGTTTAAACTTTGAAACATACATCACATTTATCTTCTTTGGCTTCTAGGACTGTTTACATTGCTTTAAAATTCACTTCTTTGTGCTAAGTAAACCTCAGATCACACTTTCTTTTTACATGTCAAGTGTTCCCTGCCAGTTAAATTGGTTACTATACAGTTTAACAAGGACTCTAACTAAGCTGTCTTATTAACAAGCTGTGTGGATAAATCAACATTTGATTGACATGAGAAGATGGTTTATGTTAAGCTGAGAAAGGCCCTCAGATCTTCTGAGCTTTTCTCCTGCATGCAGAGCCCCAGCTCTCTCACCTTCATGCAGCAGAAATGCATTTAAATGCGATGCTCTGTATTCCCTACGGCCTGGTTACCTGCCTGTTCTTGTGACAAATGCCAAGACGCCAGTAGTCATTAATCCAAATTTAATCAAAATTTAAATGACCTTTTCCAAAATTTCTAAGATCTCACTCCATTTAGTTTGCATGGTTTTGAATCTTTTTTTAAAAAAAAGATATTCTCAGACTGGGCACAGTGACTCATACCTGTAATCCCAGCACTTTGGGAGGTCGAGGCGGGCAGATCACCTGAGGTCAGGAGTTTGAGGCCAGCCTGGCTAACATGGCAAAATCCTATCTCTACTAAAAGTACAAAAATTAGCCCGGCGTAGTGGCGGCCACCTGTAATCCCAGCTACTCAGGAGGCTGAGGCAGGAGAATCGCTTGAACCCGGGAGGCAGAGATTGCAGTGAGCCAAGATTGCCCCGCTGAACTCCAGCCTGGGCAACAAGAGCAAGACTCTGTCTCAAAAAAAAAAAAAAAAAAAAAGATATTCTCTCAAAACAATATCGTTGCAAGTATAGTCCAGTTAGATTTAGGAACTCTGGTATGAGACTGCCTGCCTGGGTTCAATTTTCCACTCCAACTCTTACTAGCTTTTGCCCTTGGGGAAATTACTACCTTCTTCAAGTCTCACTGTCCTCTGGAAAAATAGGGATAATAATAGTGTCTCTACTTCATGGGGTTGTGACAATTACATGAAACACTCCACATAAAGCAATTAGCCCCCACTGCCTGGCACACAGTAAGCAGTCTATTAATGTTGGCTATTTTTAAAGACACAGGTAGAAAAATGCCTCCTTAGCGTTAAGCCCTTTTGTGGGACTTATAACACCCGGTGACTCATGAGTTCAGTGGGAGCCTTGCATGCATTATATTGGGCCAGCTAAAGATTGGTGTGTGCTCTCATGGGTTGAACAATTAAAGAACAGAATGCTCTAAATGCACACAGATTGAATGTTCCACATGCAGTATTAACTATACCATCTGCCAGATGACACGGTCCCTCAGTCATTTTGAATGATGTCTTCACTCAGCACATGGCCTTGTGTTTATGTACACACATCTACATAAGAAGATCAAGGTATTATACCTGCATTAGCCTTGCCCAACAAACTGGAGGAAGAAGGATGTGGAGAACTTGAGGGAATGAATGACATAGATATTATTTCTCCTTAGTTTGAAAAATAACAGATAGCAACAGGATAGTGAAGATATCAGGAAAGGTGGAAGAAACTGGGAATGTATGAAGGAATGGCTGCATAGAAGTAGAAGCAGATGTAATCCATGTTAGCAGAATCACTGGGGTAAAGCCATGGGAAGCAATGTTTTATTCAATGTAATAAAGAAGTTCCCAAAATCTAGAGCCTAAGGATTGACCAAGATGCTCTGGAAACAAGTACCCCTCTTCTCTAGAGAAAGGCCTCAGTGAGGTATAAGGTTTCAACTTTATTTGAAGTTATTAGAGAAATTTCTTGGAACTGATTTGTAGAAAAAATATTTCCAATTTTAGCTTACATTTTACTTTAAAAAGAAAAATAAGAGAGAGGGAGCTTTGTACTGTATTGAAAATGAGAGGACAAGATATTGAAGTTTTACCCAAGGCCCCCAGATAGAAGAGATGCTGCCCACCGAAGTGACATTCCAGATTCAAATACAGACTTTACGAAGAAAATAGTAGCAAATGACTTCCACAATTCTTGAACCCTTCAGCCAGGTCCGAGTGATTAAAAGGGGTTTGATTATGGCAAGGAGAGAGGATTCTGTGAGAAGGAATTCCAGAGTGCTGAAGATGTGTGTGTTTGGAGTAGGTGGCGTGGAGGGGGTTTCACCTTTTTACCTCAAGCTGTGTGCGAGAAGAGTTTCAAAGTGTCTTCCTAGAGAACTTCATGGGAGATACTTGCATGAGGATGGGTAGGAGGTCAGAGTGGGGTCTGAGTGCCACTCAGGAAATTTGGAGGGCAAGGGACAGGCCGAGAAACTGTTCTGGCAAAGAAGCAGGAAATTTTCTTCTACATCCCCACAGGCAAATGATGTGAGTAGCTACGCACTGTAGGTAGACAGCTGCCTAAGGGAGCACACAGGATGAGTGCAAAGTCACCCCCTAGAAGAGAGAAGAATTAGCATGAATCAAGGACTGGAGGTAAGATGTCCCCAGTGATGGGAATCTTTCAATCTCCCATAAGAGTAAGAGGCCAGAATATCATGTTGCCAAATCAAGTAAAAATTTCCTTCTGCTCTTTTCTCTCTACTCTTTTTTTCCTCCAATCTCAGGGGACCAGAAGGCAGAGTTAGCGACCTGAGAGAAGAAGCGGAAGTAGAGTGAAGAAGTCAATCAAACTCCTCCCCTGAAGGAAGGCAGGCTTTCTGAAGTGGGCCCCAGCTGGGGAAGGGGAGGAGATTTAACTTTAATAAAGTTGAAATTGGAGTTTGTTATTTCAGGAGATGGAATCTTCTATTTCAAAATAAAACTGGTTTGAGTAACTTAAGGCAACCATTAAACTATTCCCAAAAGTAAGCAAAATGCCCCAGGATCTGCTAAGTTTTCTTCCAGTGGCAGCAGAAAACTTTTTTTATTAATAAAGTTTAAAAGGTAGTGGGAGACAAAAAGAAAGCAGCATTTGATGACACATCATGGGTAAAGCTAATTTAACATCTTGGTTACAGTTAAGTGCTCTCATACAAAAAAAAAATTAAATTCCCTTGATAATGGTACAACCCATGCTTGAAAGGACAACCCAGGACCTAATCCATGCTATGCTAGGATTCCAGCTTCAGACATTCAAATTCCAAAACAAAAGAAACACCTCTGCTACTTTTAGGTTCCTTTGGTCATTTCTGGCTCAGGGTGTATCACATGGCTGCATTCAGCAAGCCAAGCAGAGAACAGCCTGAGCCTTGGAACTGTGATGGACAGAGGCAAACAGCACCAAAAAAACACTGTGAAAATTGCTTTGGGGAAATACATTAAAATTAGAAGTATGGGTGTAGGTGGATGCTAGAGGCTTGCAATATTTTGGGCACAAACGGAAACTACATTGTACCTATGGAATGATTTATTTATATCCCAGTTGGATCTCTAACCTAAAATGGTCTATCATTTTATTCTCTATTACTAGCACATGAAAGAATGTGGAGGCATGTTCGTCAGTCTGGGGAAATGCAGAAGAGCAATGGTCATTTTGCTTATTGAGCTCATCACTCCTCTTTCCTCACAACCGACCCTGCTCTTACATTTGTCATATGCATGTTTGGCGTGAGATTTTTGCTTTCAGCTTCAATCCTAGGTTTTAATTTCCTTTCAGAAAGCCTTGGCTTACTCTTTCCATCCCATATTTCAATATTTTAGTTTTCTCCCTGCACATTCATCTCTTTGTTAATAGGATATCACTGAACGATATTTTGAACTTTCTAAATTCTGTCAAATTTCAATTCTCCTGGATATTTTCAAACTCAGTGCATGAGAGAAACACCAAAAAATAATTCCTCTCTTTCATACAATGTTTTGGATGTCTTATCACTGCCATGTATGCTTTCACATAGTACTTAATACTCCCAAGTATATTGATAATTATTTCTTTTTCCAGTTATTAGTCAGTGAATTAAACACCTGTATATATGTTCAGGGGCCTCACTGAGATTTCTGTAAAGTCTTAGCTCCCTTTATCTATTGCCATCCTCTCAGCCTTCTATCTTTTAAAATACCTAAATAACTGACTAAAGCAGTCCCTCAAGGTGTACATCTAATTGATGCAGGATTTTTTTTAACCTCTTTGCCAGACTTGCAACAGGGGTGCCCTGTTTACTCAGCCCACTGCGCTCAACCCCTTGAGGGAGGGAGCACATGAGTGAGCGAGTGTGGGATCTGGCTGGCCACTCTGGGCACTGACAGGAGCAAACTTCATTTGGGGCCCATGGTGGTGCCCAGGTTGGGGTGCCTGCAACCTCCAAGCCCCAGAGGGAGCGTTACAGTGCTCTCTTAGTTCTGCTGTCCACAGACGGTGGTTAGCAGCTCAGCTGGGCTCTTGCCTCATTGTGTGGGGTGGCTGCCCTTCATCAATGTGGGCAAAGGGCTGGTGTGATGGCCTTTCTGGGTATCTGCACTCGGTGAGTTCCAAGCTCTTGGCCAGCGTCCAAGAAGAATGAGGTCACACAGACAATTGAAGGGCAGAGAATTTTATTAAGTTATGAAAATGGCTCTCAGTGGAGAGAGGAGCTGGAGAGGGAAGGGGATGGGCAGGTTGTCTTCCCCTGAAGTCAGGTCATCTCTTCTGTAGTCTGGCCATCTCCCTCAAAGTTCAGCCATCTCTCCCTTCTAGTGACTGAGTCTGGGGCCTTTATAGGCACAGGATGTGGGTGGAGTGGGCCATAGGTAGTTTTGGAAAACATTCGACTGGTAAAAAGCCACTATTCAGCTGGGCATGGTGGCTCATGCCTGTAATCCCAGCACACTGGGAGGGTGAGGTGGGTGGATCAACAAGGTCAGGAGATTGAGACCATCCTGGCTCAATGGTGAAACCCTGTCTCTACTAAAAATAAAAAAAATAGCCAGGCGTGGTGGCGGGCACCTGTAGTCCCAGCTACTTGGGAGGCTGAGGCAGGAGAATGGCGTGAGCCCAGGAGGTGGAGCTTGCAGTGAGCCGAGATCACGCCACTGCACTCCAACCTGGGGGACAGAGCGAGACTCCGTCTCAAAAAAAAAAAAAAAAAAAAAAAAGACACTATTCACAAAGAACCAATCAGGAGAGAATGGGCAAACAGGAATAGAAGTTCTCACTTTGGGCTGTGAGTTTCAGACTATTTTGGCTTGAAGGTGGGGTTTCACCAGGGACCCACCTCTGTCTTCCTAGAATTTCTCTGCTGCCTGCCTCTACCATAATCAAAGACCACACAAAGCAAAATCATGGGACTCTGAAAACTCTCCCAGGGATGCTGTAGACCAGTGTTGTTCTAACTCTTCCACAGAAAGGACAAAAATGAGATATAGACACACACCACAGGAGAGAGCTACATTTCCCTTCATCACAGTGAGACTTACCACTTCTCACAGTTTAGAAAACTTCCTATTTTTTCCTGTCAAGATAGTTAAAGAGTCTCTTCTCTATCTTCTCTAATCTTTTATTTATTTGTTTGTTTGTTTATTTATTTATTTATTTTTTATTTATTTTGAGACAGAATCTTGCTCTGTCACCCAGGCTGGAGTGCAGTGACTTGATCTCGGCTCACTGCAACTTCTGCCTCCTGGGTTCAAGTGATTCTTGTGCCTCAGTCTCCCCAGTAGCTGGGATTACAGACCTATGTCATCACACCTTGGAGAATTCTTTTGTATTTTTAGTAGAGATGGGGTTTCACCATGTTGGCTAGGCTGGTCTTAAACTCCTGATCTCAAGTGATCCATCTATCTTAGCCTCCCCAAGTGTTGGGATTACAGGCATGAGCCCCTGCACCGGCCCAAACTGGTCTTCTATAAATGATTTAATTCAGCTACTGTGGGGCTAAAACTAGTACTGGATTGTGTGCTTATTGAGAGCAAGGACTTTATCATCTTTAAGTCTTCAGCTTATAAAAGAGTACCTGGAAATATTAGGTGTGCAATATGTTAATTTATATTAAATGAGTTTATGAAATGAACACATACATAATGTGAAATAGAAACTAAGACCTTGAAGGTGACTAAAAGTCAGGATTCCCCACACCTCACCCAAATGTATAGTAAAGAGAATTATGAGTGGTTCTGAATTAAGACAGGATTAGTGAAAGCAAGTTTTTGCTAAGATTCCACCGTTGTAAGTAAAATTTAAGTGATTAAAAAGAGAGAATCAAGATTCATTATATTGACCCCCTTATTCTTCAGATAGAAACCAAGAATGAACCATCTGCCTTCTTTGTGTGCCTAATAAAAAAAACAAAAACAAAACATTTGAATCTGAGATATTTTGCCTAAATCCAGGTATTGATATTCACTTTAAAGTTAAGAACTTGATTAACAGAAAAGCTGTTGAAACTGTTTATAAAATGAGAGCAATTTTTAAGCATAGTAATGTTTTTTGTTAGGAAACAGGATGTTTTGATCCTTTCAAAGTTGATACTCCTGTCCCCTAGGTATACCCTTTCTGCGGTTTTGCCAAGAGCTTATCTCAGGTAGTCTCACGCATACTGGAATGTGTGAAGATGTAATGTAGATAGCCAGCCATCAGCATTCCTAGAAATGCAGAGGCATAAAAGGAGAGAATGAGAACACAAGAGCTTTCATTAAATTATATTGCTGTAGCCGGGCACCGGGGCTCATGTCTGTAAGCCCAACAACTTGGGAGGCTGAGGTAGGAGGATGGCTTGAGGCCAGGAGTCTAATACCACCAGCCTGGGCAACAGGGAGATCCTGTCTCTAAAAAAGATTTTTAAAAATTTAGCCAGGCATAGTGGTGTGCACCTGTAGTCCCAATTACTTGGGAGGCTGAGGCAGGAGGATTTCTTGAGCCCAGGAGTTTCAGACTGCAGTGAGCCATGATCATGCCCTACACTCCAGTCTGGGCAACAGAGTGAAATCCCCACTCTAAATAATAATAATAATAATCAATAATATCTTTGTGTTGTTAGTCAAGCAGAATATTTAGTATACACAGAGGAATGTTGCAGGGATACAAACTCTCCAAGAACTAGGAATGTAATACACATGAACGGAAGCAAAATGCAAATTAAACAAGAGGCAGGAGTAATTCCCTCAGAGACAAAGGCAATACACTCCACTTAGGAAATAAAAATCCATGTGATCTTCACCATATAAATAGATTTTGAGAGGAAAAGGGCCAGCCATTTAATACCAGTAATGTTAACTACATCTACAGAGCTCTTGTTTGTTTTTGCTATATTCATTCACTAGACCAAAATTAGATAACGGATTAAAAGTCACTTGGGAAGAGTAAAAAACTCGGTAATTTACAGCTTGTTTCTGAGGTTATCAATAAGTTTTGTTTATTTTGTACCAGGAAAGCAGGATAGGAATGAGGTTGGGATGCGAGTGCACGTATGCCTATGTACAGGGCAGAGAGAAGGAAAGGTGTTTCCTAGTGACGACAAAGCCCCTGCCCTGCCCCTAGTGACTATGCCTAAGAAAGATGACAGCAATTGGGGCTATGCGTTCACAGATGGGGAACAACTAGGAAGGCCAAGTGCAAAAGGTGGGGTCAAGGGGCAGCCCACCATTTGCCCTTGGCCCACTCTTGCAAAGGTGGGGACAGGCAGGACAGGCAGCCTGTCCTGGCTTTAAGACTAAGCATTCTAGGGGGTTAATTATTATTATTATTATTATTATTATTTTGCAGTGCTTGGTAATGATGCCAGGAATACTTTGGAGTAACAATCAGCACAAACCAAAATGAATTAGATATATTAATATTTTCATTGTTTTTAGGAGAGTGGGCACTCCCTTTCTCTTCCCGGAAGATCAATCCCACCCACCATTTCTGCATCTCCTTGGGTATACCAGCCTACTTATAGTTACTCTAGCAAACCAACTGATGGACTAGAGAAAGCAAACAAGAGACCAACTCCTTGGGAAGCAGCAGCAAAATCTCCTCTCGGTCTAGTGGATGATGCTTTCAGGCCCAGAAACATCCAGGAATCCATTGTGGCAAATGTGATCTCAGCAGCTCGGAGGAAGGTGCTTCCAGGGCCTCCAGAGGATTGGAATGAAAGATTGTCCTATATTCCTCAAAGCCAGAAGGCCTATATGGGCTCATGTGGAAGGCAAGAGTATAATGTCACAGCCAATAATAATATGTCCACCAACTCCCAATATGGTTCACAGTTGCCATATGCATATTATAGGCAGGCTTCAAGAAATGATTCCACAATCATGTCCATGGAAACCAGGTCTGATTACTGTCTTCCAGTAGCTGATTACAACTACAACCCACATCCAAGGGGATGGAGACGCCAAACCTGAAAGTTAGACGAATGGATCATGTGCCAACTGTGGTTTTTTAAAAAATGCTTCTTTGTAGGGTTTTAAACTTTTCTAATAGATTTAATTTCACTTTTGGTCTTGGCTTGTTCTCATAAGTCATTTATCTAAGTTTGTGTTTCTATGTGTGTGTATACACACACACACACACACAAGTAAGTGTGAATACTTCCTTGTCGGCTGATGCATAGAGAATTCCTTTGAAGAAAATTTCACTATCTGCATTGATGTACCAGCACTTATATGTAATTCATAATTTTGATTCCATTTGTAGGTATTCTATGCAACTAAACTCTACTCAATTAAAGTAAAACTAACTATTTCTTCATTGCACCTTAGTCCAGGAAGAAATTAATGGAATATGGTCTGCTAATTATCACTACCTATAACAGCAAGGAATATAACATTGCAGAAATTTCTCATAGGGGCATGCCAGTGAGCAATTATTTATTTATTATTTTATTTTTTAATTTTTTAATTTTTTTGAGATAGTGTTGCTCTGTCACCCAGGCTGGAGTGCAGTTGCGCGATCTCAGCTCACTGCAAGCTCTGCCTCCCGGGTTCATGCCATTCTCCTGCCTCAGCCTCCCGAGTAGCTGGGCCTACAGGCACCCACCACCATGCCCCGATAATTTTTGTATTTTTAGTAGAGACGGAGTTTCACCATCTTGGCCAGGCTGGTCTTGAACTCCTGACCTTGTGATCCACCTGCCTCAGCCTCCCAAAGTGCTGGGATTACAGGCGTGAGCCACCGTGACTGGCACCAGTGAGCAATTGTTTTATAAAAATATTTTCCTTGGTGTTAAGTATTTCTCTGCAACTTTTTTTTTTTTTTTTTTTTTTTTTTTTTTTTTTTTTTTTAGACGGAGTCTTGCTCTGTCCTGCCCAGGCTGGAGTGCAATGGTACGATCTTGGCTCACTGCAACCTGTGCCTCCTGGGTTCAAGCAATTCTCCTGCCTCAGCCTCCTGAGTAGCTGGGATTACAGGCACGCACCACGACACCCGGCTAATTTTTGTATTTTTAGCAGAGATGAAGTTTCACCATGTTAGTCAGACTGGTCTCAAATTCCTGGCCTCGTGATCTGCCCACTTCAGCCTCCCAAAGTTCTGGGTTTAAAGGCGTGAGCCACCACACCTGGCCTTTCTGCAACATTCTTTAAAAAATCTAATGAATTTTTCAATTTTAAAAAAAGAATTAAAATGTGGGAGTTCTCAGAAAGAAATAAACACATAACAATAAGATTATTATACATTTTAGAAGGGCTTTTGAGGAATGTTGTGATGTGTGGAGAATAGAAAGATTTAGATATATGCCTGTGTGAGGAATAGACTCTGGGTTCAGGTGTCCCCATTTGTCAAATGAGAAGATTGGATTATCTAATCTTTTAGATCTTTAACAACTCTGATATTCTGAGATCCTCTCATTTGTAGAATGCCCTCTGATGCATTGTTTATTTTTATTGCTCATTATATAAATATCAGATTATGTTTAGAAGTGGATTAGGTAATTAGTTTCACTACATGTATCATTAAATGTCCTAAAAGGATTTGTTAGGCGGCAGGCTTTGTGTTACGTGTTACATGGAGTGAGGGTAGATGTGAAGATTTAAAACTATTAATGGATTTAAGGAAGTGGTACATAAATATGTCTGTTATTATGCAATTGTAGGTTATGATCATTTATTCAGTTATAGAAAACATGCCACAGAAGCTGATGTAACAAGTGGTGCTTCTTTAGAAAGTTGTCATTAGGATGTTCAGAGGAAGTTAAGCAGCTGCTTCATCAATCCCATGACACTTGCCTTGTTAGCATGCCCATCAAATAATCAGATCAAACACCTGCTCCTTATTGCCATGCCCACGAAGTGTTAAATAAATTAAAAAAAAAAAAAAACCCAAAGTATTTGACATCTTAAGCAAATATCCAGAATATTTTTAAGTAAAAAACCATCTTGAGGATTCAAAACTTCCTTAGCTTTTTAAAGGTGATAATTTTGCTTTGTGTTACTTTTTAGCTCTTGAATGTATCACTATGATGGTCTCTTATAATATTTCACAGAACAAAAATTAAAAATAATGCCAGGGTGCAAGTGACCGAGGCCTTATCTTGAAGGTTAAAAAAAAAAAAGTGAAGAAATCACAGTAAGTTCTATTAGTGATGATAGAACCAGACATAAAATTGTTCAGTGATGGAGAAAAGAAGTGATAAATACTTTTCAAGGTTATATTGTTAAATTATGTTAAATTATCAAGGTGTAAGATGTAATTACTGACTCCCAAGAGTTTTTATAGAATCCTAAAAAATAATGCCTGATGTACAGATTACTTAGCAAATTCTCAGAAATCCCCCACATAAAAGCCTTACTTGGTTCAAAATTTACTATAGTGGTTTAATCATTTTAGATTTGAATGTTTTAAGATAGGAGAGACTCAGCAGAAAATACTTTGCTTACCAGGGTTGTGTTCTACTTCATTGCTTTCTTTTATAAGTGCTAGGAGTTATTTACATCAGTTGACATAGATATTATTCACTAAAATTTTCAACAGACTCAAAATAGAGAGATGTTTTAAACTTACATATTAGTATAAAACAGACTTCTCTCTCATTGCATGTACTAGATCAATATTATCTGTATTAAGCTATCTGAATTTATTTTAGACATTAAGAAAAAGTACACGGTGGGAAAGTTGCACATTTCTCACTCACAAGGAGAAAAACATTCTATATTTGTAGCAGAAATCAGTGGTTTGAAAAGTCATACTTTACAGATACGAACCTGAAAAGTCAAAGTGCCATTGTTAAATCATCCTAAAGTGTACTGTGGATATTCTTCTCCAGTATACTTGAAAATGAATA